>NC_090437.1:1147188231-1147488231 GCF_031143425.1 Pleurodeles waltl | reverse complement strand
ATGGTTCCCATGATCCAAGTGCCTGATAATACACCAAAATATAGGCAGAAGGTCACCATCAATGGGCAGGGGTAGAGGCTCTGAGGTTACAGGGGACAGCATGACTATGGTAAGGAGTTAGCTGGTCTCCCCAGAGCGGGTCATTCTCCAAGCTATCCACCAGGTGGATAACAGAGAGGGTTGTTTCCCGGGTTGCCCATGTGCCATTTGAATGGGGGTGTTTCTGGCCTGTTGAAGGTTTTCATGAGCCCCTCCATGTCAGTGGCTTGTCTGTTGGGAAATGACCTGGAGCACACTATCTCGAAAGAAGTGGATCTCTGGGCTCATGTAGAGATGTTGGGGTTACCCGACTGGATCTGTGCTACCACACGGTCCATGGCTCCCAAGAAGGGAGCCGGAATGGCCCAGTCCCCGGCTAAGAGGGGGAGAGGATGAAGACAGAGGGAAACCACCTCAGAATGTATTACTGTTGAGATGGATGGGGAATTGGCCTAGCAAGCTGAGGCCCCAGCAGCCGTTGATGAATCAGGGATTCATCACCTTTACTGGGAGGACAATCTTCTGTACAGCGAGCCTACGGCTACTGGCCGGGGTCCCAAAGGGCCCAAGTTGTCCCCCAGTGTTATCAGGCCTTCCCACTGCAATTGACCTATGACTTTCCCCTGGAAGGACATTTTGGGCCAGGAAAAGACCTTTGCGTGGCTTTCTCCTCACTTTTATTGGCCCAGAATCAGGGTGTCCTCAGATGCATTATGCCGGACCTGTGTGACCTGCCAGCAAGTGTTAAGTCGGGGCAGAAACTTAAACCGCCTCCTAATTCCTTGCCCATCGTTGACAACCCATTTGAGAGGGTGGGCATCGACATTGTAGGGCCTATAAATCGCCAGATGGTTGCAGAGCACAGGCTCATCCTTGTTCTGGTGTATCATGCCACTCAGTACCCAGAAGCGATCCCTTTGAGGACTATGATTGCACTGGCGGTGGAGAAGGCCCTGATAGGGATCTTTACCCCAGTTGGATTCCCCAAGGAGGTGGTGTCTGACAGGAGTACTAACTTTATGTCGGTGTATATGCAAGCTGTTAGAAATGGGGTCTCTGGTTGACAGTCAGGTTACCCCCTGTTCAAGCAAGGACCCTCACTCTAGTTAGGATAAAAGAGAATCACCCTCAGCTAACCCCTGCTTACCCCCTTGGTAGCTTGGCAGAGCAGTAGGCTTAACCTCAGAGTGCTGGGCGTAAAGTATTTGTACCAACACACACAGCAACTCAATGAAAACACTACAAAATGACACAACACCAGTTTAGAAAAATAGGAAATATTTATCTAGACAAAACAAGACCAAAACGACAAAAATCCAACATACACAAGTCAAGTTATGATTTTTTTAAAGGTTTAAAATAAAAAGAGTCTTTAGGTAGTTGTAACAACACACTAGCGCTGCTAGCGTGTAAATGTACCTGGTTTGCGTCAAAAATAACCCCGCACGGGCGGTGTGCGTCGAAAATAACCCTGCACGGTTATATGCGTCGAAAACAACTCGGCACGGCGATGCGCGTCGAAAAAGCCAGCCACGCGACGGTCCGAAAGTCCCGCGGCGCAGGTTGCGATCTCTCAGCCTTCGTCAGCGATGCTGCGCGTCGTTTCTCCTGCTCCGGGCGTCGATTCTCCGGTCGCGTTTCCTGCGGCGTCGTTTCTCAGCTGCGGAGCCGGCGTCGCGTCGTTTTCTCAGCCGCGATCGGATTCGCGTCGATCTTTTCTCCGCACGGCGCTCGGTGCGTGTATTTTTGTCCTTAGGCTGCCAGCCTCTCCTTTCAGGGTCCCAGGAACTGGAAGGGCACCACAGAGCAGAGTAGGGGTCTCTCCAGAGACTCCAGGTGCTGGCAGGAAGAAGTCTTTGCTATCCCTGAGACTTCAATAACAGGAGGCAAGCTCTACATCAAGCCCTTGGAGATTTCTTCTTCAAGATGGAAGGCACACAAAGTCCAGTCTTTGCCCTCTTACTCTGGCAGAAGCAGCACTGCAGGAAAGCTCCACAAAGCACAGTCACAGGCAGGGCAGCACGTTTTCCTCAGCTATCAGCTCTTCTCCAGGCAGCGGTTCCCCTTGGTTCCAGAAGTGTTTCTAAAGTTTGTAAGTTTGGGTGCCCTTCTTATACCCATTTTAGTCTTTGAAGTCACCTTCCTTCAAAGGGGACTCACACCTTCTTGTGAAATCCTGCCTTGCCCAGGCAAGGCCTCAGACACACACCAGGGGGTTGGAGACAGCATTGTCAGAGGCAGGCACAGTCCTTTCAGATGAGAGTGACCACTCCACCCCTCCCTCCTAGCAGAGATGGCTAATCAGGAAATGCAGATTATACCCCAGCTCCCTTTGTGTCACTGTCTGGTGTGAGGTGAAAAACAACCCAACTGTCAAACTGACCCAGACAGGGAATCCACAAACAAGGCAGAGTCACAGAATGGTTTAAGCAAGAAAATGCTCACTTTCTAAAAGTGGCATTTCCAAACTCACAATCTTAAAATCAACTTTACTAAAAGATGTATTTTTAAATTGTGAGTTCAGGGATCCCAAACTCCACATGTCCATCTACTCTCTAGGGGAATCTACACTTTAATCATATTTAAAGGTAGCCCCCATATTATCCTATGAGAGAGACAGACCTTGCAACAGTGAAAACGAAATTGGCAGTATTTCACTGTCAGGACATATAAACCACATTACTATATGTCCTACCTTATCCATACACTGCACCCTGCCCTTGGGGCTACCTAGGGCCTACCTTAGGGGTGCCTTACATGTAAGGAAAGGGAAGGTTTAGGCCTGGCAAGTGGGTACACTTGCCAAGTCGAATTTACAGTGTAAAATTACACATACAGACACTGCAGTGGCAGGTCTGAGACATGATTACAGAGCTACTTATGTGGGTGGCACAACCAGTGCTGCAGGCCCACTAGTAGCATTTGATTTACAGGCCCTGGCACCTCTAGTGCACCTTACTAGGGACTTACTAGTAAATCAAATATGCCAATCATGGATAAACCACTTACATACAATTTAAACAGGAGAGCATATGCACTTTAGCACTGGTTAGCAGTGGTAAAGTGCTCAGAGTTGAAAAGCCAACAGCAACATGTCAGAAAAAAAATAGGAGGCAGGAGGCAAAAAAGTCTGGGGATGACCCCGCATAAGCAAAAGTCCAACACGACCCCCTACCAGCCTAAAGCCAGGGGAGAACAATCAATACCTTGATGTACTTCCCTGATTGGGGCGATAGAACAGGGACCCAGGCCCACAACAGCAGGGGCATGTTCCAGTTCTACGCCTTCCTGACTCCAGTTGGATCCCTCTGTCCATACTCTCAGGGCCCACTAAGCTAACCCATGGGGAACCCTTCTCCACATCTACAGACACCATCTGTGCAACACCTAACTTTACTTTGCTCACAGATGTATTGCAATGGGCAGATAGTACCACCAGGGCCAACACAGTGGTGTTGCCCACTCCACCCCCGGGGTGTGACTCTCGTCCTCCCCCCCCCAGGGGCAACTCTGTCCACCAGGACAGCAAGCCACAGTGGCCCCAGACAACTGTCAGGGATGAGAGCCCGACCTCAGGCCTCTCTAACCACTGTGACTGTGGAGAGTGGGGGGTGGTAGCCCCAGGTGCCTGGCACCCTTTGACCACTCTCTCTTCCACCAGGTCAGGGATGTTAACCTGACCCTGGTCCTCTCCTCTGGGGCTCTGTACCCTTCCTGCAGAAGCGGCACCCCCAGAGTAAAAAACTGTCAGGGTGCTTGTAGAAGCAGTCCTGCACAATTCTTCCATCAGTGCAGGGATGTTAACCTGCAACTGATCCTCCAACCTGGGGTCTGTACCTTCAGGTTGGACCAGGGCCAGGGGTGAGGCTTCCCTCCCCCTGCCCTCTCTTCTGGGGTCCTGAACCACCCAACTAGGAGTGGCCCCCCCAGAAGACAACATGGTAGGGGCACTGTTAGCAGTAGCCCCTTCCTCCAGGTCAGGGGGGACACCCTTAACCTGGCCTCCCAATCCAGGGTCTGTACCCACAGACTGGATCACTGCCTGGCAAACCAGGGCTTCCTGGGGAGCATACCTACCCCCTACCAGGTCAGAGTTTACCCTCTGAGCCTGGTCATCCAACCTAGGGTCACCACCCTGCGGTTGAACCATTGCCTGGCACACCAGGACTTCCAGGGGGGCACACTTACCCCCCTCAAGGGACACACTGTCCCGAAGGGCCACACAAGAGTCTGGCTGGCGCAGGTCCCCTGACCTCTGCCCATCTGACAGAGTCTGGATTCCCCCCAACCCAGAAATGGTCTCACCAAGGTCATTCATGGGGGGCTCTGCTCTCAGAGCTGACCCCTGACCCTCCAGGTTCTCCACTGGGGTCCGCAACCCCCTCTCAACCCTCTGTCTGGACTTCTGCACCCCCTCACTAGGAGTGGTACTGCCAGACACCAGAACTGGTGGGACGCTGGCTACAGCCGCCCCCCCAAGTTCTCCTGACACTGTGGGGTCTCCCTCAACAGATGGCCCTATGGTACAGGCTAGGCTCCCCTCCTGGTGTTCCCGCAGGGAACCCTCCAGGACCTGGGACCGGATCTCGGGCACCTTGGGCCTCAACCCATCCCCATTCCCTCTCCTCTGAGACTGGACATGGGGTCCCTCACCCATCCCACTACACTGGGACCTACCTGGGACACTACACTCCTTCCCTACCTCACCTGGTTGGGAACTACCTAGACCACTCCTCTCAGGAGCACCCCCAAATGCCTCTTCAGACTCTCTGGTACTCACCCAGAAGTCTGCCTCCATTGTAAGCTCCCTGGGGTCAGAGAACTCACACTCCACCTGGTGTTGGCATAGCTCTGGAAAATAAGGACTAGACATATGCTCTCCAGCAATTACATCACTCAGCCCCTCACATGAATTAACCAAAGTACCCTTCACCCAACCATCCAGTGACTCTGCTTTGACAAAGCACCCCACATCACCCTCCTGAGACTGGTGAGACAGTACCTGACTGTCCCTGACACTCAACCCACACTCTTCTGGGATGTCTTCACACTCCATAACCAGGACTTCTACCTGGGGGGAACCCCTCTCCCTGTCACTCTCAACTAGAGTCAGTAGAGTGTCCCTCCCACCAGTAGGAATATGACTCCCCATGCCAGTTCCCCAATCCACCTCAGGGACCCTGTGCATCACTGGAGCTACCTCATACCCCTGAACCTCCTGGCGTGTGTTAACTCCCTCCTTCAAGTAGGGCACCACCTCTCTGGGCATGTGCACTTCTGCAGCATCACTGGATATACAATTGTTGCTGCCACCATTCCAGCTGGACTCAGCCCTCATGACTTCCAGCTCTTTCAATTTAAGCTCGTAAGCATAAATCATTTTTTTAATCTCTAAGTTCCTCCTCCTTTCTTCCAACTCCCAATCGAGCTTTTTCAGCTCCCATTGGTACTCCCTCTCTGCCTGTCTGTCCTGTAACTCTTCAGGAGTCAGACCCTTGGGTGACACCCTGCCATCCCTCCTGGGGACCCTCCACCCAGGCGTAACAGGTTCCTCCACTACACCACTGTGTATCCTCTGCACTCCCCCCCCCATATTCTCCTCCTCTGTGTGCCTTCCAGCCTTCTTGATTGTCACCCAGGCCCTCTGTGCCTGTTGCAGCTCCCCCTCCCTGGTGGAGCTCTCAGTGGGACAGTCAAGATCTTTAAGGAACTGTTTCAATTGAGCAACTGAGTACTCCTTCAGTTTCTCCATTTCAAACACAGCTCCAGCTGTTGCATCTCCAGATTGAGACATGATGGTCACAAGTGCAAAGTTCCAAAAGGCAGAAAGAAATAATTTCCCAATGAAGTAAAAAGAATCAGTCAAGGGATCAGCAAAATCATGGAAGTAGAATAAAAAGAGTCCTTAAGAGAAAAATCAAAAGATCACCAAACAAGTAGTATGTGGTCACGTAGTGGTCTGAGATCAAAAACAGTAGTGTACACTTAATTACTGTATGTCAAGTACAAATACAAGTCCAATCCCGACCGCTGGTCACCAATGTTAAAAATGGGGTCTCTGGTTGACAGTCAGGTTACCCCCTGTTCAAGCAAGGACCCTCACTCTAGTTAGGATAAAAGAGAATCACCCTCAGCTAACCCCTGCTTACCCCCTTGGTAGCTTGGCAGAGCAGTAGGCTTAACCTCAGAGTGCTGGGCGTAAAGTATTTGTACCAACACACACAGCAACTCAATGAAAACACTACAAAATGACACAACACCAGTTTAGAAAAATAGGAAATATTTATCTAGACAAAACAAGACCAAAACGACAAAAATCCAACATACACAAGTCAAGTTATGATTTTTTAAAGGTTTAAAATAAAAAGAGTCTTTAGGTAGTTGTAACAACACACTAGCGCTGCTAGCGTGTAAATGTACCTGGTTTGCGTCAAAAATAACCCCGCACGGGCGGTGTGCGTCGAAAATAACCCTGCACGGTTATATGCGTCGAAAACAACTCGGCACGGCGATGCGCGTCGAAAAAGCCAGCCACGCGACGGTCCGAAAGTCCCGCGGCGCAGGTTGCGATCTCTCAGCCTTCGTCAGCGATGCTGCGCGTCGTTTCTCCTGCTCCGGGCGTCGATTCTCCGGTCGCGTTTCCTGCGGCGTCGTTTCTCAGCTGCGGAGCCGGCGTCGCGTCGTTTTCTCAGCCGCGATCGGATTCGCGTCGATCTTTTCTCCGCACGGCGCTCGGTGCGTGTATTTTTGTCCTTAGGCTGCCAGCCTCTCCTTTCAGGGTCCCAGGAACTGGAAGGGCACCACAGAGCAGAGTAGGGGTCTCTCCAGAGACTCCAGGTGCTGGCAGGAAGAAGTCTTTGCTATCCCTGAGACTTCAATAACAGGAGGCAAGCTCTACATCAAGCCCTTGGAGATTTCTTCTTCAAGATGGAAGGCACACAAAGTCCAGTCTTTGCCCTCTTACTCTGGCAGAAGCAGCACTGCAGGAAAGCTCCACAAAGCACAGTCACAGGCAGGGCAGCACGTTTTCCTCAGCTATCAGCTCTTCTCCAGGCAGCGGTTCCCCTTGGTTCCAGAAGTGTTTCTAAAGTTTGTAAGTTTGGGTGCCCTTCTTATACCCATTTTAGTCTTTGAAGTCACCTTCCTTCAAAGGGGACTCACACCTTCTTGTGAAATCCTGCCTTGCCCAGGCAAGGCCTCAGACACACACCAGGGGGTTGGAGACAGCATTGTCAGAGGCAGGCACAGTCCTTTCAGATGAGAGTGACCACTCCACCCCTCCCTCCTAGCAGAGATGGCTAATCAGGAAATGCAGATTATACCCCAGCTCCCTTTGTGTCACTGTCTGGTGTGAGGTGAAAAACAACCCAACTGTCAAACTGACCCAGACAGGGAATCCACAAACAAGGCAGAGTCACAGAATGGTTTAAGCAAGAAAATGCTCACTTTCTAAAAGTGGCATTTCCAAACTCACAATCTTAAAATCAACTTTACTAAAAGATGTATTTTTAAATTGTGAGTTCAGGGATCCCAAACTCCACATGTCCATCTACTCTCTAGGGGAATCTACACTTTAATCATATTTAAAGGTAGCCCCCATATTATCCTATGAGAGAGACAGACCTTGCAACAGTGAAAACGAAATTGGCAGTATTTCACTGTCAGGACATATAAACCACATTACTATATGTCCTACCTTATCCATACACTGCACCCTGCCCTTGGGGCTACCTAGGGCCTACCTTAGGGGTGCCTTACATGTAAGGAAAGGGAAGGTTTAGGCCTGGCAAGTGGGTACACTTGCCAAGTCGAATTTACAGTGTAAAATTACACATACAGACACTGCAGTGGCAGGTCTGAGACATGATTACAGAGCTACTTATGTGGGTGGCACAACCAGTGCTGCAGGCCCACTAGTAGCATTTGATTTACAGGCCCTGGCACCTCTAGTGCACCTTACTAGGGACTTACTAGTAAATCAAATATGCCAATCATGGATAAACCACTTACATACAATTTAAACAGGAGAGCATATGCACTTTAGCACTGGTTAGCAGTGGTAAAGTGCTCAGAGTTGAAAAGCCAACAGCAACATGTCAGAAAAAAAATAGGAGGCAGGAGGCAAAAAAGTCTGGGGATGACCCCGCATAAGCAAAAGTCCAACACAAGCCATGTGGAAGGAATGTGGAGTGACATATAAGTTCCCCACCCCTTACCACCTCCAAACTAATGGTCTTGTGGAAAGATTTAACAAGACTCTGAAAAGCATGATCAGAGGCCTGCTAGAGGTCCTGAGGAAAAAGTGGGGTGTCCTCTTACTGTGCCTGGTGTTTGCCTAAGAGAGGTCCCTCAGACGGGAGTGGGGTTTAGCTCCCTAGAACTTCTGTTCAGGCACCCGGTCACGGGACCTCTGAATTTGGTCAAGGAGAGCTGGGAGCAGTCTCACAAGAGAACTCCCAGGGATGCAGTAAGCTATGTGCTGGCCTTCTGAAGCCAAATGGCCAAGTTGTGGGAACAAACCATCCACAAATTAGAAACCAGCCAGGATGTCATGAGGGAGTAGTATGACAGGAATGCCACTCCTGTGGAGGTGACACCTGGACAGAAAGTGTGGATGATGAAGGCTGTGGAGCCAGGGGTCCTCCAGTATCGATGGACTGGGCCATATGAGGTGACTGAAAGGAAAGGGGACACCACCTACCTGATGGATCTCAAGACCCCGAGACAGCCCTCTGGATACTACACATCAATCGCCTCAAGCCACACTTCGAGAGGTCTGAGGTCACCATGCTAGTGGAGAGGAGCAAGAGGAGAGTGAACCTCTCCCCAACCTCCTGGACTCTAAGGAGAGAGATGGGTCAGTGGAAAGAGTAATCCTGCCCCCACCCTAACTCCAGACCAGCAGAGGGACTGTCACCGAATGTTGGGGCAGTTCCCCTCGCTGTTCTGCCTTAGCCCACTGACCACCCATCTGTGTACCTATGAGGTGCACATAGGCAATAACCTGCCCATTAAGAGCAAATCTTATAGGTTCTCGGATAAGGTGAGGTCTAGCATCAAGGCGGGAGTGTCTAAGATGCTAGACATGGGGATCATAGAACCATCTAGCAGCCCCTGGTCTAGACCGGTGATTCTGGTACCAAAAGCCACCTTAGCAGGCACTACACCTGAACTAAGGTTCTATGTGGACTATAAGGGGCTGAACTCGATGAACCAGATGGATGACTATCCTATTCCACGGGCAGACCAGTTGGTTGACAGGTTGAGCATGGCCCAGTATTTAAGTACCTTTCAACCTCACCTCCAGGTGTTGGCAAATCGCCATCACCGAGGCCACCAAGGAGAAAACTGCCTTCTCCACTTTGGGTGGGCATTACCAATTCAAGGTCATGCCCTTTGGACTCAAGAACACCCCCGCCACCTTCCAGAGGCTGGTGAGCTAGGTCCTAGCCAGAATAGAGCCCTTCTCAGCTGCTTATCTGGATGAAATCGCCGTCTTCAGTAACAGTTGGGAGGATCATCTCTTTCACCTCCAGGAAGTACTTCAGGCCTTGCAGCAAGCAGGCCTCACTATCAAGACCAACAAATGCCAGATAGGGCAAGGATCAGTGGTGTACTTGGGACACCGGGTGGGCCGGGGTAAGGTGCAACCCCTCCAGGCTGAGATTGAGGCCATCCGGTCCTGGGAGCCCCCTAAGACCCAAATGTGCATCAGAGCCTTCCTGGGCCTCACTGGGTACTACTGGGGGTTTATCAAGGGACATGGCACTATTGTGACCCCCTTGATGGAGATGATTTTAAAAAAGCAGCCCAGAAATGTAGCATGGACAGAGGCCTGCCAAACTGTGTTTGACTCCCTCAAGCAGGCCATGTGCTCAGCACCTGTGTTCCAGGTTCCTGACTTCTCACAAGAATTCATCATTCAGACAGATACCTCAGATCACGGTATCAGGGTAGTACTGTCTCAGCTGACAGAGGAGGGCCCAGACCAGCCAATAGCCTTCATCTCCCAGAGGTTATTCCCCTGGGAACCCAGATGGAGCGCTATCGAAAGAGAAGTTTTCATGATGGTCAGGGCCCTGAAGAAGTTGACGCCATATTTGTTTGGTTTGCACTTCCTGGTTCAAATGGACCACAGACCCCTCAGGTGGCTAATGCAGATGGGAGGCCAGAATCCAATGCTGTTGAGGTAGTTCATTTCCTTACTGGGGATGGACTTGAGGGTCTATCTTAGTTTTTCCGCCTTAGTGACGAGGACTATCTAGAATCTGGGTAGAACGCCCCCACTTTCGGCTGGGGGACACGAGTTAGACCTGACACACTTGAGGTAGTGTTTCCCCAAACTATTTTGCTTTTTCTATAGGTTTTGTTGATTCTCATTTAGTGGCCTTAGGGTTCTGGGCACTTCCACACTGTAAGTACAGTGGGAAAGTGAGTGTGCCCTTCCTACACATATTAGGAAGTGGTGCTTACCAGTGTGTGTGTGCACTTGTACCAAGGGTGCTTTCAAACATGCACTAAGCCTGCCATTGCAGGCCTGAGTGTGCACGCTTGCACCATGGTGTTTTAAACATGTGTCCAGCCTGCCATTGCATGCCTGTGTAAGCGCCATTGCACACATGCTCGGGTTGGCCTTTCTAAATCCCCAGCCAACCCTGAGTAGACCTTCCACTACCAATAGGGCACCCCTAGGGTTACTTCTGAAGGGGTGAAGTGAGTGGTAGCTGAAAGGCAGGGTAGGTCCACAGAGGTGTACTCTGCCCAAGTAGTGAAGAATACCCATATGTGTTTTCCCTGCCTCTGAAGAATGGTCTTCCCATAAGGGAAACATGGGGGACTGATTTAAATCACTCCAAACTGCAAAAGTGGATTGCAGTTAAGCAGCCTCATAATGTTTCCTATAGTTGGATTTGCAATGACAAACCCCTTCCTGTGGTAAAGGTGGTTTTGTCATTACTAACTTACAAATGCCACTTCTGGAAAGTGGGCATTTCTCTGCTATAAAATTAGTTGTGTGCCTTTCTACTGGGCTCTAATCCACACTGGAGATTGGGGGAGCACATCTGTGCATTCCCTAGCGACAGCTATAAACATTGGGCAAGCAAATGGAATGACAGACGTCTGCCATTTGAGGGCGCGGCTGGATAAATTGAAGAGAAAGGTTTTGACACTTGGCCTCCGGGAGCCAGATCATGGCCCCACTAAAGATTAAGATCTACATTCCATGGCCCCATGGCAGAGAGGATTGAAATGTAGGGGAGACATCTGTGGTCCAAAAGGGGAACCTCTGAACCACCCCCAACTTCAAAGGCACACTACACTATAGCTACTGGTGCCATACTTCAGTGGGAGAGAGATACACTTACGAGGACATGAGACCGGAGATCCTGGTCCGTGTGGTGCACACTGCCAAAGGAATCTGTTGTGCACAAGTAGGATCACTGCCATTGGAAGGGGCCGTGCAGCCTTCCTGAGTAGTGGTTGGCCTGGGCTGACTACCTGCTGGCATGTTGAACCCTGAAGTGTTCTCTCCAAGGGCTTGTTGGCTTGCTCTCTGTTCTCTTGAGGAAGTCTCAGGGACATCAACGACCTCCCGCAAAGGACCCACACTGACTACTTGAGACATGTGGATAGCGTTACCCTCATGAGTGCCCACATTGTTTGCTGTATCCCAACTGTTAGCACGACATGAGCATGGAACTAAGAACTGTGCCTGGATTGCCTGTTGCAGAGTGCCAAGAGCATTGCCCACATCAAACGAGTGTGGCCCCTGCATCATTGGTCCTCAACATGCATAAGCATCTTGTTGGTGCTGAGCGGATCACCGGTTGCAGAGACCTGCGTTGTCTGCTTTGTTGAACGTGCCTCATCTCTCTCGTGCGACATGCTGACTGCACGCTCATTGCATGCAGTGTCTGGATCACAGTGGGTGACCCTCGGAGGTGAGAGTGCCCCCATAGAAGTGCCAAATTCAAGCCTTTTGCAGCAGTGCTGAATTTGCGCCTGTGCTTGTGGGAACTTGTCTGGTGCGTCCCATATCAGCCTGCACTGGGCATTGTGTCTCATTTCCAGGGAGGCACAGAATTTGCATCTCTACATTGTGTGTGACTGGAACTGTCTGTGCGACCCATATCAACCTGCACTGAGCCTTGTGCCTCATTTCCAGGGAGGCACAGAATTTGAATTCTCTTTGTTGTGTGTGACCGGAACTTTCAGGTGCGACCAGTATCCAGTCACACCAAGTGTTATGCCTCATTTCCAGGAAGACATGGAATTTTTAACTCTTTGTTGTGTTTGACCAGAACTGTCTGGTGAGACCCTTATCAACGCACACCAGATGTTGTGCCCGGATTGCCTGGGTGCGACTCTGATCAACTTGTATCTGACAGGGTGCCTCTCTCTTCCAAGAGGCTCCCCTGCTACATACCCCTTCAGTTAGTTCCTTTTGGGTCCTCCTTACGGCAAACTGGCCACTCCTCACACAGTCCCCAACGACATCATGTTGCCAGGTAGTATTTCCCGGACCGGGCCTAGGTGGTGAGATTAATTGACTGGGCTGAAGGAATGCTTCAGAGAACGAACAGAAGTGGGTCAAGAGACTGCGCGACCTCCACCCCTGGTGCTTCGTAGAACTGGGCTGGTGCCAGAAGGCCCATTACAGAATCTTTGGGTTGAACAAACTATTGCCTTCAGCATCTTCTGCTCCACATCATGGGGGTGAACTTCCCAAGTGGTGGCCAAAACCCCCATTTTCAACTGCCTCCTAATTAGTCCTGGTACCTACCCCCACCTTTCTCCCTTGGGATCCTAAGTGTGACTTTGGTCGCGATCAGTCTAGTATCAGGGAGGAGGGTGATTTTTCTCCAACCCGCGGGTGTAGGGTAGTTGGGGTGAGCTGGAGGGTGGAGGGGGGCTTTGGCCACGGAGTCTGCATTGTGCTATCAATTGACCTGTCGGATATTAGTTGGACCGCATTATGGTGCTGCGTGCGTGTGCAAGTGTTTTCCATACAAACCTGCCTGCTATCTAAAGCACTGCATATCAGTGACTGACTGAGAACCACATGTTAGAGATTACATCAGCCGTCCGTGTTGCTTTACATCTTGATTTCTTGCAACAGAATACTACGTTTTACATTGGTTTTACCTGTGCGGCATTAGCCCATGGTGCTGCTTAAAAGTGTTGTCGGTTGTGTGTATACATTTCTGATATCGTTCTGATCTGGGTGCACCCTAAACTGTGTGGTATTGGATTATAATAATTGCCAGGGTGGGCCTAGGGTTGACAATGTTATGCACCGCATAAGAGTGCTAGGGGGGTAACATAGGATCTCTCCCTAGTGCGCATACTACTGATGTCACTTTAACCCAGGTTTGGGCCTAGTACTGTGTTAGAGAACAAGGCTGACTGCAGAGGCCCCCTAACTTTTTCCCCCCATTTTCCACTTTTTGCTGGTGTTTTCCTGACTCTGATGGTGCCCTGGGTACTGCTAACCAGTCCCAGGGCCTGTGCTCTGTGTAAAATCAGTATGCAAATTAGGCTAATTATAATTGGCTAAGTTGACCTACCTATAAGTCCCTAGTATATGGTAGGGCATGGAGGTTTAGGGACCCCAGCATAGGTAGTGCCCCAATAGGTGCATTGCTGAGGTGCCCAGTGTACTTTTAAAGGCAGGCCTGCCTTGCTGGCTGCTTTTAAATTAAAGTTATATGCAAATTCGACTTTGGAATTAAAAGTAGTTCAAAAGTCTTAAACTACCTTATTTTTACAAATAAGCCACCCCTAAGGTGTGCCCTATGTGCCCCTACGGCTGGGTGCCATGTAACTATAAGCAGGGACCTTATTGAATGGCCTCCATAGGCTAGAATGGGGAGACTTTATTTTAATTTTAAAAGTCCCCTTAAATGACAGATACAAAGAGTTTGGTATCAAATTAATTGTTATAATAAATCCCTCAAACTCCCAGTTGTTGGATTTAATATAACTTGTTCAGGTAAAGAGTTTTAAATTTTACCTGAAAAGTTGCCAACTTCAGCCCGGCAGTGTTTTTGCTGCTGTGCTCTGATTGGCCAGCCTCTGGCAGCCTGGCCAGGCTGCCTTGATGAGGTGTGAAGTGGCTTCACACAAAGAGATGTGCCTGTGGGAGGAGCTATCCCCTCGGCAGATGGTGAGGCAGGAAGGGGGAGGGCTGCCAAACTGGTCTTCAAAGGCAGAGAAGGACATTTGGAGCAACCCAGCAACACCCCCACATCCTCCAAACCCAGACATTTAGGTGCCCCCTTGATTAGATTAGGCGAGGACAGGAGAGGGCTGTGTTTAGGATTTTTAGCCACATCAGTGGGTGGGCTCAGCCAGATGTAACCTCCAAAAATCACTTTCAGCCATGATGGATTTTTGAGGAATGTTGCTCCCTGGTATTGATTTTTGCCACACTTCCCAGGAAGTGTTCATCACAGGGGGAAGGGCCCTGCCCCTGATTAGAGAACGAGGACCCCCCTGTTTTTCACCCAGGAGCAAGGATAAAACTGGCAGACCTGCACCCACTCCTCAGTTCCCTACCAGATCCCCATCAGATTCCAACAAGGAAGAACGACAGAAGAAGAAGGACTGCCCTGCTTGACCCCTGGCCTGCACCTGGACCCTACACTCTGAAGGACTGCACCAGCTGCACACTTGGAATTCACCACAAGAAGGACTTTGTCTGGCTTCAACTGGTTCAAGGAGGGACTCCCTCTTTGCTGCAGGTGAACAATTGCTAACCAGAGTCCCCTGCACCAACTCCTGAAGAAACCAACCAGCTGACCACTGCCCATTGGCCAAAAAGGTGTTTGCGCCAGGTGCATTCTGGGAGTTGTAGTCCACACGACCAAGGATCATCTCAGAGCTTCTGGAACCTTGGGATGAGCTGTGGACCCCAAAAGAACCTTAAAGGAACATCTGGACGAAGATCCACAAGTTTGGAGAAGTTTGGAGAAGTTTTGAAAAAAAAGCTCCATAGAGGGACTGACCCGCCGCGGAAACTCTAGCCGGCTTGCCTCAACCGTGACCCGGCCTGACTTGCAGGCTCGTCCCGGTGAAGAAAATCTCCAAAAAAGAGACTAAGTCCGAACATAGGAAGTTGACCGTGACCTCCCAGCCAGCGTATCCGAGGAGGGCTCCAAGGACGTCAGATCAAGATCCAGGTTTGCCCCGGTCGAAGGATTTTCACCTCGAAAAAAACGACTAAGTCCGAAGGTAAAAAATCTCCACTGAGGGCTCCCGCAACGCGTATCCGAAGAAGGGTTCCAGGAGGTCGGATTGGACTGGCAGGTTCGTCCCGCTGAAGAAAATCTTCAGAAAAACGACTAAGTCCAAAGGTAAACTTTTGACGAGGCCTCCCGCGGGCTGTAGCCGAGCCGGGCTCCATCGCGGTCGGCCATAAACTATGACTTTGCCCCGGTCGAGGTGCAACCAGATGACCAGATTGGCGCTTTTTGTTTCTAGGCGCTAGAAAACAATAATTCTTTAAAAATTAATATCTCCGGTTCCCCTTATCCGATTTTATTCGTTTTTGTGTAATTTTAAAGATAAAAATATAATTTAGTTTTATAAATTGGTTTTGGATTTTTAAACTGTTTCCTGTGTTTTATTTAATTACTGTTTTGTGATATTTGAATGCTTTACACTCTGTCTCCTAAGTTAAGCCTTGTCGCTCATTACCAAGCTACCAAGGGTTGAGCTGGGTTTAATTTACTGAGACCTAACTGGACCGAAGTGGAGGTTAGTGGCCTATTGCTAAGTGTAGGTACCTACCTGTCCTTACCAATAACCCATTTTCCAACATACTGCTAGTAATATTTCCAACTGATATATGCCCAGAAGTTCACGAGGTTCATATTGTGTGAAATAATGTGTGTACTGAATACAATCTTTATTTACATACAACACATGTAAAGTTTTATTTGTGATGCTTTGTGTATTTATTGTGGGAGTGCTGTGCCAATGCATTACACATTACCTCTGTGATAAGCCTGACTGCTTAGTGACAAGTTACGCAATGGTGAGCACAGGTTATACAGTGAGTGTAATCACCCACCCCTGATGGAAGTGGTAGGTTCTGCCTGACTGGGGCACTGCCACAGCCACCCAGAACAGGCCACTTCCAACAATTTATATTCAATGTAAATCATAATTTACATTATTTGCATAATGTATTTTAGAGTACCTTATACATCCTGGATTGACCCTTGTGACTGCTAGCAGGCCTCTTGGACATAGGCGGACATTTACATAAGCAAAAGTGATACTTGCAGACGCCATGATACTACAAAATTAGATGTTGCCAAATTTCAAAGGGTGCTGTAGATGGTTTCAAAGTTTAGAGATTTACAATTTCACAAATCTCCAACCCAAGTTGTATGTGTTTTGCAGTAAGAATATTTATATACTTACTCATTTTTAAATGCCAAAGTCTCATGTTTTATTCGTCTAAAATGTTTTCTGCAAATCCAGCTGTCTATGTGCTCACATGTGCAAGTCCTTACATCTGTTTGCAGATTGTTTTGTATAGTCAACGGGCCAGATTTACGAAAAAGTTTTGCAGGGCAGTATAGCGAATCACTTTGCCGCGCTGCACTTCATCACTTTAAAAGAGCAGGAATGCACTGTATTTAAGAAATCCAGTCAATTTCTGTCCTTTCCTCCTGCACTGATGCACAATAGGCTGCCTAGCACCAACACAGGCACCAATGCACCACAGTGCAAGGGTTTCTGCGGTGCATGCAGAATTGTTTTGGTGCATAAAGGGGCACCTTTTTGCACAAAAACAATCCTGAGAGGCTTTTTCCTCTTTCTATGTACTAAATGTGTCACACATAGAAAGAGAAAAAACAAGGCCAAATAAATATATTTGTCCTCATTGTGCCTCACCGGGGGAAGCGTAAGGTTTTGACGCATTCACAGGTGTACCAGTGTTGGTAAATCTGTGGATGCGTCAAAATCCATGGGTGTTGCGTGGAAACACCCACCACAATGCCCTTGTGCATTGTAAGGCAACACAGGGATTTTTGCTGCCTTGCCTTACTCCATATCTATGAGGCCATTCAAAGCCACGCAAAGTAGTTTTGCGTGGCCTCATACATTTGATTGCAAGGAATGTGCTGCAATGCAACGGATGGGGGCAGATGGGGACTAGGGTCCGAGAAAAACTAGGTTAAATTAGTTCACTTTATGCCCTGTAGGAGCACAAAGCAGGGTCTGGGCAGCATCTGTAAAGAAAATCATCATACGACCCAGGGTCCGACTGGGGCAGAAAACAGGCCTAGTCACTAAAATAAAAGTGGCCCCCATGAGTGAATTAGATAGGAAAAAAGTGGCTTAGGTTTTCACATTGGGGAAGTTTGGAACTTGTAAAGATACACTGCATAAGTCTTTGTAAGGATGCGTTTATTTGAACTTGCTGCAGGCAATGTTTGTTGTAATATCAGTAAAATCAATAGTAAAAACCGGCACTGCAGACCATACACCAGGCCCACAAGGAGCCAGTGAAAGTTCAGACCAGTCCATAGGGCACTGCCTGATTGCTTTATAGGCCTGTCCCCCCTGATTGTGCCCTGCGTGTGTTATATTTGTGTGTATGTGCAAACGTTTTGCCTGATTATCCGCGTACTTGTGGCGAGGCTGAATTTTGCCTTAGAGTCACTTCACAGGGCTGGAGTTATTTATTCATCATTACTAAACTACGGATAAGAACTTGTTCAGTTCTAAAATAAGTGTTCCTTATGTTTTGGACACCTGCTGTTTCCTGCTATATATAAATATCAGTCTCAAAGTAGTTCACTTAACTAACCCCTGGCTATTTTAAGCTTTCATTTTTTTGACCTACTAATTTACTCTTTATTTTTCTTTAATGAATATTATCCGTTTAAATGCAAATTTTAAACTAAAGACGTAAATGTAAATGTAATTTTGTGGAAAAGAAAAATGAGGTGCTAAAACCATGATATGGCACACACAGACTACAAGATAAATATAATAAATATAACTAAAACTATACTAAAGTATCATGTAATTTACCAGGAATTATGTCCAATAAATATTGATTACACTGTATTCATCCACCAACATATTTTTCAACTACGTTCTAAATATGAAACTTCTATCATTATCTTTCTGATAATCACCTGTATTAATGTGATCTATATTACCTCGCTCATTTCTACGGTTCTTAAATTTTGTGGTCCAGGCGGCTCCTATCGGTAGCAGGTGCAGTATTCTTTCGCAGCTTAACCATTGTCAAAAATTATTGCTTATCATAGTATCTTATCAAAGCATTACGACGCATTATATTGTATTACTGTATCAAAATGTCTTTGTCCTACCATGTTCTATCATGTTCAACTACCTTAGTAACCGCAGATGGTATCGCATTACTCCCTTATCTTAAAAGCGTGAAAATATGTTTTCAGAGGAAAACTCGTCCCTTGCATCATTTTATACATCATTGTAGTAGTCCAGTAGCACTATACAAATTGCATAGTGAAAAAACAAAGAGCAGGGCGCCAGGACGAACGTATGCAAGGAACACTATTGGTAAGAGAGTACAGCAACACAGGGAAGTGAGC
Organism: Pleurodeles waltl; assembly: GCF_031143425.1. NCBI lineage: Eukaryota > Metazoa > Chordata > Amphibia > Caudata > Salamandridae > Pleurodeles > Pleurodeles waltl. The sequence goes on along the minus strand of NC_090437.1, from coordinate 1,147,469,590 downwards.
TAAATCCCCATACAGTTTTCAAAAAGAATGATGTAATATTAGTAAGATAAAGCCCAATGCATTTTTCTTTCACAATATTGCTTTTTCCCTGGAAAGCGTTTGAGGAAAATGTTTGATATACAGTGCCCTTGGAGCAATTTTCTGGCACTGAGCTGGCTAATAAGCCTATCAAAAAGCGTTCAAGTCAGAGAGAATTACTGTCGCTTCCACTCTCAGTGAGTCGGATCGGTTAGACCAGACTATGCTAGATTAGTCCCTAGACACTCTCGGTTGTGCTGCCTCTGCAACTGTTCACTCCCAGGAACTCACTGACAAACTTGCTAATTACTTCAAGGAAACGATCAACTCTATATGTGATTCGCTCAAGTCTCCTAGTCCCATGTCTGACCCATGTGTAAATGGTTATTTGTCTCTTTCGGGCTCCCTAATGGTGACCCCACTCTCCGTTCACCCCTCAGCTTCCCTAGAAGCCACAGCTGAGTCTACATCTGGACTAGTTCACTTTCCTTGCTTAACTGCAGAACTGTTTGATCCTGTCTCTGGTTCCATTAAAACTGGTTGTCCTTTTGATCAAATACGTCCTAAATACTGGAAAAAGGCTAAATCTGTACTCCCCCAACATTTGCTGTAAGTATGTAACAGCTCACTTACCAATGCTTTTGTTACCAGCGAATGGGAAAAGGCTCTTCTTGTTCCAGTGTTGAAAAAACCTATCACTGACCATCCCCTTTAACTTTTGTCCTTTTTCTCTATTGCCTTTTGCAGTTAATATCTAAGAGTAATATGTCAACTTGCAGATCTCCAGCTTTCTGGAACAAAACCTTATTTTGGACCCCGTTTACTCCGGTTTTCACACTGGTCATAGTACTGAAACAGAATTGGTTTAAGTTTTGGATGATTTAAGGATGCTTGCAGACGAGACTATTTCAGCGGCCCTTGCTCTACTTGACCTGCCTGCTAATTTCGATAATGTTTTCCTTTCCATCTTTCTAACCAGATTGTTGGAAATCGGAACTGGAGGATCTGCATTACAGTGGTCCAAAGCCTACACCGAGAATAGACATCAAGCTGTGTACATTACTCCTTACGTGCCACCTTACAAGCCAGTTGGACAGGGCGTTCATAGAGGTTCTTTCTCAGTCCAAAGCTATTTAGTTTAACATCTATATTTGTCCTCTGCCCCAGCTGATTAGGTCCTTTGGTTTCAACTGAATGAATTATGCTGACAACAACCAGCTTATTGTAGCCTTGGTCACATCAAGTTTTGTCCCCCTGGACACCTTTTGGTTGCGTCTCAGTGACTTACAGTTTAATTCTAAAACAACAGAAATCCTTTGGCTCTCCCATACCTCCCCAGTTAGATCATTCCCCTCTTCTTTCTGGCCGTCTCCTTGAATTAAACCTCCTCTGCCTGCTAAAGCTGTAAAGCTGCAGAATTTTTCAGGCCACTGTTCTCAGCCGCCTCAACTATTGCAGGCCATTATTTTTAGGAACCTTCCATAATGTTTTCAAGAAGCTCCAGCAAATTCAAAACTTTGAGGCTGAAATTGCTTTGGGCCTACGTAGTTCTTCTTGTGCCTCTTCTGCCCTTGACTGTTATACTGGGTGCCATTGGCTAAAAGAGTTTCTTTTAAATCTCTGGGTATTGTACAGAGGGTCATTTACCAAGCTGGAACAATTTATTTGAATAACAAATTTAGTTTCTATGTTCCCACTCTTTCTGTTGTCAGGATGCTTTCCTCCTCTCCATTCCCAAAGTAAAAAACACTCAGCTACTAGGTCTTTTTCTCTGCCTGCCCCTAAATTATTTAATTCCATGGCTCTCTCACTGCACAGGATGCCAACCCTGACTGAGTTCAGGAAAGCCTTAAAGACCTGATTTATACTCTCTGACCAGGTGTGTTCCAGATCTTTATTAGTACTTTCCTGCTTGGTATTTGGAGTGCTTTACTCCGTTTCTGTATCCTGTATCCACAATAGGACACCATTCTGGTATTTGAGTGCTTTATAAAATTGCGTAACATACTATAACAATAATTACATTGTGATTACACATACATATCAATACATTAACATGCTGTACTTTACAACACATTTACCTTTACAACATGTATTATATAGTAAGTACTATTTATAACACACACATATGTAACTAAGGGCCATATGTACTAAAGCATTTTCCCATAGACACAGAATGGTTAAAATCCTTTGGCACATCTGGCCCCATATATCTATAAGTGTGTGTGTGTATAACGAACCATGTTAGAAATGGGGTCCCTGGTTGGCAGCCAGTTTGCACACTGTCCAAGCAGGGACCCTCACTCTAGTCAGGGCAAAGGAGATACACACTTAAGGTAAGCCCTGCTCACCCCCTGGGTAGTTTGCAGTCAAGCTTATCTCAAAGGCAATGTGTAAAATATTTGCACCAACATACAAATTAATACAGTGAAAACACTACAAAATGAACAATACTTATCTAAATCAAACAAGACCAGAATGACAAAAATGCAACATACACAAGTCAAGATATTAATTTTCAGAAGAATAAGATTCTTTACTCCATAGAAAGCAATGGAAACGTTGATTTTACACAAAGTACCTGGTTTGCGTAAAAAATTAAAGCTGCACGGGCAAGCGTGCGTCAGAAAAGTCAGCGATGCATCGACTCCTGACTTGCAAGTGAGGCCATGCGTCATTTATTCTCCGGTTGGGTCAGCGATGCGTCATTTCTCTCTCTCACAAGAGAGTGATGCGTCGATTTCTGGACGGGCACCTCGAGTCCGCGCAGGCTTGCGTAGATTTTTGACACCCAGCAATGATGCATGAGAAATTTGGTTGCACGGTGTCAGAAAACCGTGCTGCGTGGGGTTTGCATCATTATCAGCAGCCACAAGTGGTTGTTGCATCGTTTCTCCAGCCGCGATCAGTCGATCTCCCAGCCACAATGCAGGTGGAGTATCGAGGTTTGCCGCAAAGAGGGTGGCGTGTCGTTTTTCAGCCACGTTGCAGGTGGTGCATCAAAATGTTCTCCGCACAGTGTTTTTGTGCGTGGGTTTCAGTCCTTGTTCTGCCAACTTCACCTCTCAAGGGCCCAGGGACTGGAAAGGGCAGCACTTGGCAGAGTCTCAGCAGAGAGTCCAGGTGCTGGCAGAGGAAGTCTTTGATGGCACTCAGGGTTCAGAACAGGAGGCAAGCTAAATCCAAGACCTCGGAGATTCTTAACATGCAGGCATATACCACAAAGTCCAGTCTTTGTCCTCTTTCAAGCAGAATCAGCAATTACAGACCAACCCAGCAAAGCACAGTCACAGGCAAAGGGGTAGTACTCCTCCTCCAGCCCTTCAGCTCTTCTCCTTGGCAGAGGTTCCTCTTGATTCCGGAAGAAATCTGAAAATCATGGGTTTTGGGTCCACTACTTATACCCCTTTCTGTCTTTGAAGTAGACAAACTTTAAAGGAAAGTCTCCATTGTTCACAAGATCCTGCCTTGCCCAGACCTGGCTCCAGACTCACACCATGGGGTTGGAGACTGCACTGTGTGAGGGCAGGCACAGCTCATTCAGGTGTAAATGACCACTCCTCCCTCCACTTTAGCCCAGATGGCTCATCAGGATATGCAGGCTACACCCCAGCTCCCTTTGTTTCACTGTCTAGAGGAGATTCACAAACAGCCCAACTGTCACTCTGACCCAGACATTACAGAATCGTTTAAGCAAGAAAATGGCCACTGTCTAAAAGTGGCATTTTCAAACTGACAAACTCAACTTTACCAAAAGCTGTATTTTTAATTTGTGAGTTCAGAGACACCAAACTCCAAATTTCTATCTGTTCTCAAAGGGAAACTGCACTTTAAAGTTATTTAAAGGCAGCCCCCATGTTAACCTATGAGAGAGATAGGCCTTGCAACAGTGAAAAACGAATTTTGCAGTATTTCACTGTTAGGACATGTAAAACACACCAGTACATCTCCCACCTTAACCATACACTACAGCCTGCCCATGGGACTACCTAGGGTCTACTTTAGGGATTATATGTATAAAAAGGGACGGTTTGGGCCTGGCAAATGGCAGTTTAAAACTGCACACACAGACACTGCAGTGGCAGGTCTGAGCCATGTTTACAGGGCTACTCATGTGGGTGGCACAACCAGTGCTGCAGGCCCACCAGTAGCATTTGATTTACAGGCCCTGGCCACCTCTAGTTCACTCTACCAGGGACTTATTTGTAAATCAAGTGTGCCAATCATGGAAAAGCCAATTACACATACATTTTACACATGGAGCACTTGCACTTTAGCGCTGGTTAGCAGTGGAAAAGTACCCAGAGTCCAAAAACAGCAAAAATAGAGTCCACCACACAGTCAAAACATGGAAAGCAAAGGCAAAAAAGACAGGAAGATAGGATAGACCACTCCAAGGATGCCAGGTCTAACACGAACCATACATATACATATATCTATCTATCTATATATATATTTCTATGTATGTTAAACAAGATATATAATTGTACATTGACAAAAATCTAAGGTTAAAGGGGTATTATAGTTAGGTGAAAATGTCAGTTAAAACATACTACTTTGTATGAACAAAACAACTGAAGTTCACCAGTTATCTCAAGTAACTATAACTTGAGCCCTAAAGTACCTATTACTTGCACCCTTGTCATGCACAGTGCTGCTATCAATGATGTCATTCCACATATTCCAGTGATATTATTAATAATGTCATAGAACATGTCATAAGAGTGATGTAATGTGTGAAATATTTAGCCGTGCATGGAGAGGTTGTGAATTATAGTTACTTTAGTGCACAAGGGCTTGGGCACAAGTTATAGTTACTATAGTGCACAGGAATATGATCCCTGGGACACTGCAGCTCTATCAGACCCCGGAGATGGGTTTCCCAAGGCAGATCAATGGCTCTGGGAGGTAGGCTGCACACTCCTCCCTAAATGGGACAGTCAGCCTAGAGGACGGGATCCCAGGGCCTCTACAAAGCTTGCATGCCCCTCCCCTAAATGTCGAAATATGCCCCAGGGAATGGGGCCCCTGGGGCCTCTGCAAGGCTCAAGGAGGTGGGCCACACACTTGTTGACATGTTTTAGCCTGCATGTCAAAATGATTTACTGACATAGATAAGGCTAGAAAATGTCCTTATTTTAGCTTTGCAGAGAACTAACCATAATTTCTATGACAAATAAACTCCCACATTTTCTTCATTTCTAAAGGAAATGCTTTATGTTTTACAGCTTTGATTCTATCAAAATGGCATTCAGATGTGCCACACTTTTTTGTCCACATACAGAATGTTAACACTATAGTTGTTCATCGAACACTGTGGTGGAGTTGCAGTAAAATTCCGAGGACTCAGCTGGCAGATTTGTTGCAGTTGGAAGTGCATATCTTTCTCAGAATATAAGACTTTGTTCTCACATTGTTGTGGAAGATAAATGTGCTCTCACTTTCCTAACCTCTATGAGAAAATCATGAGTGGGAACAGTTTTCTCTAAAGCATAGTTCATCAATTCCTAATGGTGTCAGCATTTTTCGCAGGGTACATCACCTGAGAACTCACATAAATTCCTAAATTGAGTATAACACCACATACAAGTGATTCATCTTGTGAATAAACTCTGTGACCCTGAAAACCTGAATTTCACTACAATGCATTTCACTAGAGATCATGTCAACGAATGACTGGCACTATATGCCACTACATGTTATCCTATTGTGGCCAGCCACTTAATGGTGGTATCTTTTGGAAATCCCGCTACTCCACATGCCCCTGTGGGAAAGGGTGTGATCCCCAACCCCTTATATATTTGTAATTCATTTTCATAATGCATGTCCCTTAGTGCTGTAATGGCTGCCTCATGTTGTCTGTATTGTTGCCAGCCAGTTAGGATTGACTAGTCCTGTTTAAACTGGCCAATCAGAGAATCTCTAGACACCAACAGCCCAGCTATACTTAACTTTTGTAACCCTTTCCCACTTAACCAGAGTCCCTCTTTTGATGTTTATTGAAAGCATCTGATGGATTTAAACCAAATCACAGAAAGCACACTTTCTGAGTGAAGTTGTAACTCTGTCAAATTTGGTGCAGTTTTATTCAGCCATTTTTTCTGAACCAGGAAAAAAAGTTTACATGAGTAAGCCTTCTTACTGAAGGTTTGTCATAAATTTCACAGCTCGTTTTTCACAGTGCAGAATTTATTTGTAGGATATTTAGCTTCCATACTCACTTAAAAAGGTTATGCACAGCATTCCTACTTTCTTTAAGTGCTGGCGAAAAAACACACTTTTATGATGACAGTGCTGCTTTTAGGTCATTAATATGGCACCGGGAAAGCACACCTTCTGTGACTATTCTTGAATGCAAGCATTTATTTTATGTGTTTTAAATTTTAAATATATCTATATTTATATATATATTTACATTTATACATAAATACAAGTTGCAGCTGCAATTATAGGACTCTGGGACTAGTTCCCCGAGCGCTGAAAACAAATTGAAAGGAGGCCACATCCTGAACCCCAGGGCATTGGTGGGTTGGAGGGACCCTAAAGAGACTTTTTTGGAAATAGGGTTTCTGGTTGGCTAGGGTATGCACCTAAGCCAGACAGAACCCACCCACTCTAGGCAGGGCGAGGGAGTTACACACCCATGATAACCCCTGCTCACCCCCTTGGTAGCTTGGCACAAACAGTCAGGCTTATCCCAAAGGCAATGTGTAAAGTATTTGCACAACACACACAACACACGTCACACAATAAGTACACCACAAAGGAAACACAACAACAAGTTATATAAAAATAAACTGTATTGTATAAAACATCATTAAACCATATACAAAATGGATCGGTTATACCCTGCTGCACGAGCAGTTGTCAGAACATTACACAGGTTACTAGTACTCTGCAAAAAGCAAGCAGTAGTCAGGTAAAGATATGGATTATTAGTATTCTGCAACACCAGCAGTAGTCAGGTTGTCAATATCACCAACAGTACATGTCACAAAAACATTCCCCAAAGTGTAGGTCATTGGTATCACCCAGATAAATGCTCACATTAGGAAAAAAATTCTATATCGCATTTGGTGTACCCGCTCTGCAATGCACCTCCTGAACATACATCTGTCCCCCCAAACATGTGAAGCACGACAGGTAGTGAAATAAGATCACGGGTAATGCAAATCATTGAGGGCAACCAGAGACACACTTGTCCCAATCCAGGAGCTTCTGCGCTCCGCCTTGGGTAAAGCGGTAATTCCAGGTGGCTAAGCAGGCAGGAGGGGACCTCAGTTGAGGGTCTCCTCCCGTCCTGCCAGCCGTAAGGAACATGCAGAGATAACAATCCCTCATGGACGAATATGTGAATACAAAGCCTCCTGCACCCGGTAATTATAGTAGGGCCCTTATCGGCGGGAAGCGCAGTACAATCCTACTTGGACTGCTCGGGTGTGAGTCACTAATTCCAAATAACCACCACGGCCATGGGCTGGGACAGTTGGGTAAGAGTACCTGCACATCTATGAAGGGATTTCTGGTAATCTCTGGGAGCCCTACTCGGGTCTCCGCTACATTTAGTATCCCCTCAGGAAACAAAAAAGAAAAAAAGAAAAGACTGCCGCCCAACGGTAGGGCAGCTGATGGCCTCAGGGTGGCTCTTCTCTCGGAGCACGGAGAGCGGGGTCTCCATTGACCTGGACTGGATTCCAGGAGACAGGGCCAGGTGGCTGTGCCACCTGTCTCCTCGGACAGCACAATCCCCACATAGGACTACATTGCGAGCTTGCTGGACTCCGCGTTTGGGGATGCCGGTGACTCCAAAAGTGCTCTAAAATTGTGAGGTAAAAACCCTTGTACTTATACTCTTTATGCGTAGTCTCCACAAAAGGGGGAGAAGGGGTTCCAACCAGTCCTAACTGGTTCTAGGAGTGTCCCCTCACTCCTCCAGCACAGTGCAGGTGTGCCCCACCTCTCCTTCTCCCAGCCCAGGAAAACCATTCAATATGTGGCAGCCTCTATGTGAAACCTCCACCCTCCCTGTGTACAGGCTGTCTGAAAAGTGTGCACAGAGCCCAGCTGTCACTCTGCCTCAGACGTGGATTGGAGTCAAGCTGCAAAACACCAGAGTCATAAGCACAGAAAAGTGCTTACTTTCTAGAAGTGTCATTTCTACAATGGTACTAAAAAATCCACCTACACCAGTAAGCAGCATTTCTCACTACGATTGCAACCATACCAAACATGCCTATGCTACTCCTAATGGATCAGACAATAGCACACAGCTTGATTTTGAGATTTTTGTAATAAAATTCTTTAACTTTGGAACTGATTTATTGAGTGGTCTTTATGACTGTTTTGTTACTCTGCATAATTGATGCTGATTGGAGTGCTCGGTTGTGCTAGATCAAACTGGAAGAGGAACCTCCTGAGGTAAATGGTGATATTTTGACATTTTTGGGATGTCATCCTTATTGGGGTACAGTTCTAAATATTGGGGTACAGGTTCAACTCTAATAGAAACATAACCTCAGACTTACCTGTGCACCAAACTCCAAGAGGCCAAGTAATTGGTGAAGGATGTATTATACAAATATCTAGTACAACATGAAATATTACTGATTCACTTGTAGTACCCCTGGCACTGTGCTTGCTATCCATGGACACAGAGCCATGAACACAGTGGTAGGAACATAAAGTACACTAGGCGTTTTCAAAATGTTTTCCTGCAAACCCCCTAAACAAAATCTTTTGGAGTCTGCCCCATTCCAATTTTTTATGGATAGGATTGGGGAAGTGGGAGGGACAGGGCAGGACACAGGAAGAAGGCTTGTGAGATCATTTCAGGGGTACGTATTCTGAAGCTCATAATCCACACTAAGAATGAGATTTATAAAACAACAAATGACCTAACAAAACCAGTAACTGATCCGAAAATACTACTAATATTTGGGATGTTGTGAGCCACTCGCTCCTTGACCCCAATTCAACTACATCTGCTGCGCTAATACTTACAGAGGCCATGAGTAGCAGGTTACCACATCTGCCTCATTCACCCCTTCGCCACCATGTGTGACCATCACTTTAATCTTGATACAAGCTCTAGTTCCCTTCTATGCTCCCATATGTTATCTCCCTTTGTTCTGCCGGGGAGCCCTCAGACCTAATCCTGGAAAGGAAAATAAGCTACCATGACCTTTTTAAAAGCAAGACTGTCATAATCGTGATGCAGTGGCCCCTCTGAGCTCTGAGTCCCAGTGCAGCTGCACCTGCTTCGCTAATGATAATTACGGCCTTGCAGAGCAGGCTGTCTTCTCTGCCCTTCTTTAAAACAGGGCTCCCATCTTGCCACATTCCCCACCCTGCCATCTCTCTGATGCCAAACTAAGGTGTCTTCAATTTTCCCCTCCCTTTAGTCATTGTTCTGAGGCCCGAAACAAACTAGCATACAAGTGTGTACTGGGCCAAAATGCAAGCAAGGAAGGATAGTAAAACAGCCATAATTGGGTTTAGTTGGCTTTTCATACTGCTGGGCCCTGGAGCAACAGTACCTACAGGACCAATTACACCCACTGTCCCTTTGTCTTAATAAAAGCAGCAAGGGTGACCAGGGCTCTAAAGCTAGAAAGCACAATGGCCCCCCACTCTGCTTTTTCACAGTAAGATAGTCAAAGGTGGAATGCAGTGGTCACTTGCATCCTTGGACCCAGTACCTCTTTCACCAGTGGTAGTGATGACCTTTAAAAAAAAGCTTACATATTTCACCCCTTTCTTGGGGGCAGATCTCTGAGGAGGCTGTCTTGGTGCATTTGTAAACAAAAAATGAGCCAGCACACAGTGCCCCATCTTCTGGGGCATATCTTTGACACCATCCATGAATCTCACTCTTTCGTTCTTTCTCCTAGGCCATTACTCTGAGACCTCAGGGGTGAAAGGGATTAAGGCTGTGCATTTCAATACAACCCTGTTGACGTCCTCCCTGTCACCCCCTGGACGCCTTTCGCAAAAGCTGCTGTTTCTGAATGGTTGATGCTGACTTTGAGTGGTCTCTGAGGTGGGTACAGAAAGCTAAAGAAGAAACAGGCATCCTCACCAGCCTTTAATTGCTGGAATTATTTAAAGCTTGATGGTGACAAAGATATATTCTTTCAAGACCTAATGTTAGGGTGCTATGAGCTGAGTTCTGGAGTAATGGGTAGACTCACAAAAATGTTTACACTAGGTACAATATGATTACTGATTGCTTTACTATATATTTCGAAAGCACTTGTTTTATCTCAGACACTACATCACTTAGCAGCAGCCTAGCTTGAACCATAGGTTATACTATTTTTAAATAATTATTTAGATCCTCAGTGTTTTCTGTCGTACTAATTTAAATACACAAGCCACTATTCCCCACTGCACCAACTCGTATTCAATTCTGTGCCTCTATGGTCTCACACGCACAGACGTCTGTAATGATGTTATTACCCAACTGAGGTGTAAAACGGTACGTTTCTCACCATTAGTTTAACTTGAATCTATTTTTAATTTATGCCTGTGTGCTTTATTTTATATGCAGTTACCTGAAGGCAAAAAACATCAAAATACTTAACAGAATATTTTGTTCATTTTAGCACCTCATTGGTCCTGCCATCACACTCTCTGACCCCCTTCATGAAACACGGGATCACAGTTCCATACTTTTTATGCACTTCAAGAGCTGATGGAAAATGAAGACAGTCTGGAAATGCCCAAAAAAACCAAGATCACGTTTCCAGGCCTTATTGATTTGCAAGTACCTGTCTCCCTCGGGAATCCAGTCACAGACCCACTCCTCCCTTAGAAATGCAGTCACAGACCCACTCCTCACAGTTTGAAGACCTCTGAAGTCCGCAGAGCTCTTAGAGACTTGTTCACTTCTGTAGTTTCCACACCTTACCCTCTTCCTATCCTTTCAGAGACAATACAAGGCTATTGAGAGGCTTATGGTGGGACAAGGGTTCAACCCAGATGATGTCATCAGGTGTCAAAAGGAGTATGATGTCATTTCCACTACGCTTTCATTTTAGTGAATCAACTTCCTTGACTGTCTGAAGTGTTTAAAGGCAAATCAGGGAGGACCAGTATAACCAGTAATTACAACATAACATTAGCAACCTCTTGAAGACAAGACAGAGGTACAGACAATACAATTACTGTTGGGAAAAATTATGAGTTTCCTTGTTAAAGAAAGAAGATATTCCTAAGCATTTAGAAGGCTAATTGGTATAAAAGTCTAAGGGATGCAGATGTAATATCGTTATGCTAATAACATATACTGCAACTCTCCCATCGTATGCGATTTGGTGCCACCCAAAAGGTTACATTTTAAATAACATCAAAAGGGGGCTGTGATATGCTATGTAGATGGGTTGAAAGCAGGTTGAAAGCTAGACTACAAACGTTTAAATTGCATAGCTCTGAGGGGAGTGTTGTACTGTATGATTTCTATGTTATCTTGCACCAATAACACCCTTAAACAAGCACCAAGAGTCAATCCAGTTTGTAGCATGAGTTATAACGATGATTACTATCTCTACTGTAGAATAAAGAAGGATATTGTGAACGCAAAATTCTTTTGTATAGAACGCAATCATTTAAAGCTGTCCTTTTGCATACAAGGGAGTGGATTCACAGAGGGAGAAAGTTACATGTGGAAGATCTCACAATTTCCTCAAATGAGAAAAATGGATATGGAATTCACGTACAAATGGATTATGTTAAATAATAGGCTTGGGTGAAATTTCATTTACGCCAGTGTAATCTCACATAATTTCCAGCATTTAATGTTACAATTTTTACTTGAAATGCCCAAATGCCTAAAATCGCCATTACAGCATGTTGTGTCATTAAGACTTTGTCCAGGTAAAAATCCCATTGTGAGAAAGAGTGCATAAGAATCAAACGTGAGCAGTTTGCATTCTTGGTGAATGCCGCGCTAAACAAATGGACAGGACACATTTTGTGCTAATAAAAGAGAGCAACTTGCCAAAGCCAGCATTCTTCATAGCAACATCTAATTTCACATATTTTAGGCATTTCGGGTAAGTTTCACAAAGGAAATTTCACAAATTTCACCCACGACTGGTAAATAACTTTGACATAGACCACATCTCTTACAACAGTTTGCCTTTCCCCTTAAATGTTTTCAACATATTGACAATGATATTCAGTGGGGCGGAGCCAAGCCCTGTACGAGATTGCATGCGCTCTAGACTAGCTCCGAAAGACTGGACTGGACCCTAGACCTGGGCTCGGAACATTGGAATCTACAACATATGGTGGCAGGCCCGGAGGACCATAGCTGGCAAAATAACATCCACCTCGTTGAGGTGCCAAAGAAATAAGATTGGTCCAACCCTTAACAATTCCTTACAACTTGGTTACCAGCCATCACGAGCATCACTTTTGACTCACCCCTGGAGTTTCAAAGAGTGCACCGGCTGAAAACACAACAAGAACCCACACTAGGTAACCCTTGTCTGCTTAGAGCCAGCCTCCTGCACTATAAACAAGCATGTAGCATTCTCCATCTGTTTTGCCAGCACAGCCCTTCCCTTCACAATTGGCGGAGAATTACAACAGTGCCTGACTACTTTACCGAAACTACCATCCTCTGAAGGCAGTTTCTGGTGCTTAGTCAACAGTTATAGACCATAAGGATATGCTATGTCCTTTTGGACCCAGCTATCATGCTTATTACATATAAGGACATTGTCCATGAGTACTCTTATCTTTCTTTCCTTCAACGGCTTCAGGACTCAGTTAGCGACCCTGAAATGGGCACAGCTGGGAGTTCCTCTTCTGCATTCCATGGGAAACTTGCTAACCCCATGTCTGCCCTCTTTGGCGACTCACAAGACCATTACCAAATCTCTGAGAATCACCTCCATCAACATTTAATGGCATCTAAACCCAGCAGGTGGGGTGGTCATTCTCCCGGTAAAAGGGGCAAGTCCCAATCCCCACCAAATCCTAATATATCTGACAATACCACTAGACTTCTTTGATGCACTTTCGGTGCCTCATCCCCTTATTTTTCAGGTTGGCCATAGCTACCACTCCACCAACTAAAGTTCACCCAACTGCGCTCTCTGCCTTCTTTTAGTCTGACCTATTGAAAGACATGGATACCTCTTGTGGACTCCCTTACCAGGGCTGTGTTCCAACTTGGAAGCTTCTTAGCACAGCAAGCCCGCCTCTGGATTGAACAACTACATCAAACATAAGGTACTGTCTTTCTTGGCTACCCATAATCCAGATATCACACTAGAACAGGTAACCCATCTATCAGAAGCCAACTCCTTAAAGCTTAAAAAGGACTAAGTGGGAACAGTGATATACGCCTGTGACACACGCTCTGAGAAAGGTACACAAACTGTGGCCACCTGAGTTGTTTCGACCTGGTCAGACAAGGAAGGCAGAATGTAGTAGCCAAACTGGAAATACAATCATCTCATCTTATTGTTGGGACCATTTACACATCTAATGGCTCTAAACTTACCTTTTCCCCCAACTTTGTGGTCCGCTCAGGGCCCCTGGATGGACTGCAGTCCTGCTTGGAGGAGACTAGAACATCACCCAGAATCCCATCTTTGTTTGCTTGGGGCCCTCAGAATTCAGACATAGAGTATCATTGTTGGATATGCTCAGCAATCACTCCCTATTGGATCCCTGGAGACTTCTGCAACTGAGGGAAAGAGCCTACACATTTTACTCTCACCCTCAAACCATGGAACCAAGAACTGATTTCTGCCTTCTCTTGGGCTCACTGGTCCCTAAACTCCAGATCGGTGACATTAATGCTGGCACCATCTCAGATCACGTTCACATCTGGGTAGTTCTGGACCTGGACATCGTCCACCCACCTTTGAAAAATGCAGAGAAAGTGCTTGCCTGAGTCAAACACTGCCATTACGGATCTGGGGAAAAAGCTAATAGGCTGCTAGCACAACAGCTCAAGCAGGAGGACTCCCAATGTGCTATACAAGCCATACAATTGGACAAGATCCTCCTCACCCACCCCCAACATTTTACTGAAGAATTCCTAGCTTTTTACAAAGAACTGTGTATGGCTCAAAGTGGAGAGGAACCCTTCCCTTATGGAATGTACCTTCTTTGATGGCCTGGCCCTGCCCCATGTAACACAGGAAGCTGTTGGCACACTGGAAGCAGACATATCACCTGCAGAAATCATCGAGGCCATATAACAAATGCCTGCTTGTAAAGCCCAAGCGACAATGGTTTTCCCATCGAGTTCTACAAAACGAATGCCTTGATTCTGGCTCCTCTGCCATCAAAGCATATGAGGAAAACTCATCCCTCTGCTTACATTTTAACACAGCTACCATCATTCTATTCCCTAAACCAGAAAAAGACTCACAGCGCTGCGGCATTTGCAGGCCCATTAAGATGAATATTGCAGATATGAAGATCCTAGCTAAAGTGCTGGCCACGGCACCTCTGGAAATTCATCCCCATGCTGATCTATCCAAAGTCACAGGTAGGCTTTGTGCCTCAGACATCCTCTCCTAATAAAATGCAGTTAGTCTATCACATTATCTGACAGGCCAACAGAGGCAGGAACTGGCAAGTGGTGATCTCCCTTGATGCAGAGAAGGCATTTGACCGCATTGAATGGCCCTATCTCTTTTCATTCAACTTATTAAACTTCTTTACACTTCTCCACCTGCCAGGATCAACAGCCATGGCTTTCTATTGGACCAATTCATCAGGGGTGCCCCCTCTCACCACTCTTATTTGTTTTGCCTCTTGAACTTTCAGTGCTCAAGATATGAATAGTCATACAAATCTCAGGCATTCATATGGCAGGGAGTGAGATACAGTTATTGCTCTACACTGATCACATTCTCTTGCTCCTATCGAAGGTGAACACCTCTTTCCTGGCACTGCTGACACTTATTATTGGCTTTGGACATTTGTAGGCACACAAGATTAACTGGGGGAAGTGCAAAGTGTTTCCACTCATCCAACAAACACCAACAACTGCTGGCAGACTACCACTTTAAATGGGTGAGTGGTACAATAATGTGAGTTTGAATAGGGAGAGTGTATCCCATTCCTTCTACATTTACATGGGAGGCCCATTCAGGTTTATATTTGATAGTGGATGGTACAAAAGCCTACTTATAGGTATGCATTGGAATGAGTTTCTCATTGCTACTCAATATATATATATATATATATATATATATATATATATCCAAATGTGCACACTGTCCTGGTCAGTGCCGAGGCGGATTCTTAAGCGGTCCGATACGGGTTCCAGGAGCCCAAAATCTCGCGTATACCAATTACAAAATCCAGAAAAGGATAACCGGACACCATGACCATGCAAATTACATTTATTGACGCGTTTCGGCCGTAGCCTTGCTCACAGTTGGCTGACACCACCATGGAATTCTCTTGCTGCCTCTCTGTGGGCGTATCCAGACAATCAAACTGGTTACAGCACCCAATTTCAACTACTTGTTCAGCATGATTTCTGTGGGCCTTCCAAGACATCTGCTTCTAAAACTGACTAAAATTATCAAAGATTATGGGCCTGATATAGAATTTGGAGGAAGGGTTACTCCATCACAACGATGCCCCGTCTGCCGAAATCTATATCCAAGGGGATTTAGATTTTGGTGGGCAGGATATCCGTCACCATTGTGACAGAGTAACCGGACCACCAAATTCCAAATCAGGCCCTATATTTGGGACCAATAGAAACCTCCTCTCCAAACCTGGAAGCTAATGCAACATCAGGGAGTCTTTGACTTTCACCAGCCTCCACGCCAACAACCCACCCACCAAGGCAGGACGCAACCATCTCAGATGCATCCTACTCAACACCCGCTCCGTCCACAAACACGCCGTCGAACTTTGGAATCTAGTCGACTCAGCCTCCCCAGACGTTGCCTTCCTGATCGAGACCTGGATGAACCCCTCCTCAGCACCCGACATTGCCATAGCCATCCCGGACGGCTCAAGATCACCCACAGGGACCGCAGCAACAGACCAGGAGGAGGCATCACAATCGTCCACAAGAATAGCCTCAGAATCACGACCAGCACCGAAGACACCCTCAGCACCGCCGAGCACATGCATTTCCAGATCCACACCGACTTAAACACCACCCTCAGAGGGACCCTCGTTTACAGACCCCTGGCCCGACAACAGTTCAGCGACTCCATCACTGACGTCATCAGCACGCAAGCTCTCGTATCCACAGACTATATACTCCTCAGGGACTTGAAATTCCACCTCGAGAACACCAATGAGCAGCTCGTCACAACACCCACCCTCTCCTCAGGACACACGCTCGACCCCATTTTCTCCGCCAGCAAACACCTCTCCTTCAGCCATACCACTGAACTCCACTGGACCGACCACGGCTGCATCCATTTCTCCTTCGAGAAACCCACAACACACCATCACCCGCAACAGATTACCCACCGCAGATGGAACAAGGTCACCAAAGACCAGCTGATCAATACCCTCTCCCGGAATTCACCTATCGACACCACCGACACTGACACAGCAGCCCGCAACCTCAGGCAATGGATCGACGACTGTGCCAACACTCCCGCCCCGATCAAGAAACCTTCTAGCAGACGCACCGACAGAAAGGCCTTCTGGTTCACCGCTGACCTCCAAGAATCCAAGCAAACATGCCAAAGACTCGAAAAGAAGTGGTGCCAAGATCAGACACCGGACAACCACACAGCCTTAAAGAACACCATCCGCAGACACCACCAACTCATCCGAACCACCAAGAGAACCGCCTTCAAAGAACACATCAACAACAATGCACACAGCTACAAGGAGCTTTTCAACATCCTGAAGGAGCTCTCCAACCCCCGCTCCAACGTCAACGACATCCCGCCATCACAAGACTTCAGCGACTCCCTAGCCACCTTCTTCTACCGCAAGATCGCAGACATCCATGACAGCTTCAGTACTCAGACTCCCCTGTCAACCACCAACACCACAGACTCACCACCCAGCAGCCTCCTACTCTCCTGGACCCACGTCAACAACAACGAAACCATCAAAATCATGAACACCATCCACTCCGGCTCACCATCCGACCCCTGCCCTCACCACATCTTCAACAAAGCAAGCTCAATCATCGTACCCCTACTCCAGAAGATCATCAACAGTTCCTTCGAGACCTCCACCTTCCCAGAGAGCTGGAAACACGCCGAGATCAAAGCCCTCCTTAAGAAACCCAAGGCGGACCCAAAGGACCTCATGAACTTCCGGCCCATCTCCCTGCACCCCTTTGCGGCAAAAGTCATAGAGAAAATTGTCAACAATCAACTGATCCGTTTCCTCAAGAAGAACAACACTCTGGACCCATCCCAATCCGGATTCTGCAGCAACCACAGCACCGAAACTGCCCTCATCGCCACCACTGACGATATCAGGCCCATAATGGACAACGGCGAAGCCACAGCCCTCATCCTCCTGGACCTCAGCCGCGTTCAACACCGTCTGCCACCACACCTTATGCACATGCATCAACGTAAGAGCCCTGGACTGGATCACCTCCTTCCTCACTGGCAGAACTCAGAGAGTCCGCCTCCCTCCATTTCGCTCTGAAGCCACCAAAATCATCTGCAGCGTACCCCAGGGATCATTCCTCAGCCCGACCCTCTTTAACGTCTACATGGCTCTGCTCGCTAACATCACCCGATCTCACAACCTCAACATCATCTCATACACCGATGACACCCAGGTGATCCTCTCCCTCACCAAGGGCCCTACCATTGCCAAGACCA
Organism: Pleurodeles waltl; assembly: GCF_031143425.1. Taxonomy (NCBI): domain Eukaryota; kingdom Metazoa; phylum Chordata; class Amphibia; order Caudata; family Salamandridae; genus Pleurodeles; species Pleurodeles waltl. The sequence goes on along the minus strand of NC_090437.1, from coordinate 1,147,451,774 downwards.
ACCTTCACGATGGAATGAAGGCCATCGCCGAATGGATGAAAAACAGCTGCCTGAAACTGAATTCTGACAAGACTGAGGTCGGTCCTCATCTTTGGCTCCACCCTCTCCGCATGGGATGACTCCTGGTGGCCTGCCACACTGGGAACCGCACCAGCACCCACAGACTACATACGCAACCTGGGATTCGTCCTGGACTCAACACTATCAATTACCCAGCAAGTCAACGCCATCTCCTCCTTGTGCTTCAACACCCTCCACATGCTTCGGAAGATCTACAATGGATCCCCACTGAAACCAGAAGAACGGTCACCCAAGCCCTCGTAAGCAGAAAATTGGACTACGGCAATGCCCTCTATGCAGGAACCACGGCCAGGCTCCAGAAAAGACTGCACAGAACGCCTTCATATGCCTCATCCTGGACATCCACTGCCACATCACAGCCCACCTGAGAGACCTACACTGGCTCCCATCAACAAGAGAATCACAATCAAACTTCTTACCCACGCTCACAAGGCACTGCAGAACAGTGGACCAGAATACCTCAACAGGCGGCTCTCCTTCTACACCCTGACCCGACAGCTTTGCTCCGCCGACCTTGCCCTCGCCACCGTCCCACGCATCCACAGAATGACCGCCGGTGGCAGATCGTTCTCCCACCTCACCACCAAGACGTGGAAAACTCTTCCCACCCAGCTGCGTCAGACACAGGACCTACTTACCTTCAGGAGACATCTCAAGACATGGCTGTTCGAGCAGTAGCAGCCTCCCCTCCCCTTAGCGCCTTGAGACCCTCACGGGTGAGTAGTGCGCTTTACAAATACTCGGATTGATTGACTTTCAGATATGACCCTTTACTATAATGCTCATCACCTGGCTCATCTAGCCTATTTCTTCTCAAGGGACTTAGAAAAGCCAGTAGGGGTCTCATTACAACAGGAACATTTGGGGAGGCATGTTAATCCCAACCTACTATATAAAACCATTATGCCTTGTGAGAGTGCCTCAAACCCACTGCTGCAGACGATGGTCAAGACCTGGGAGCTGACACATAAGCACCGTACGGTCCATGGCTACCTAGAAGAAAAGAACCCCAGTTGGGATAACAAATCCCTTTAAACCAATACACCTGAAAGCCTACAACAAAGGCATTTTCAAGGTGGGCCAACTGCTATGGAATGGTGCTTTTAAATCATTCCTTTCTTTATGAGAGAAATGTCGGTGCAAAACCATGCAACAGTGGCAATACCTGAAACTCTCCCACAGTGTGCTGCACACTCTATGCCCACTGCCAGACTCCCTCTTCCGACCCGTAATCTATGACTGTTTGCCTCACTGGAGCTCCTACATGGAGGTGTAACAGGGCTGTACAAAACGCTGGTCGAGAACACCACTCATGGTCACTCCGATCATTCCTGTGAGGCAAATGGTGCGGCAGGCTGGATAAAGACTGCCCAGAGGACAAAATGCTAGATACTCATGACAGAGGGATCCATGAGGTTAGACTAAAACTGAGTTTTTTCAAACCTGTACAGGACTGGCATTAGTGCCCATATCGAATGCAAAAGGCTAACCTATCTCCTGACTGGTTGTTGGCTGAGACGTTAGAAATATTAGTTACCACCAACAAACAAAATAAGTATGGCGCCCGGCTGGCGCTCAGGAATGGCACAACCTGGTGCTAAACGTTTTGATGCAAAACTGTGTTAGTGCAGTTTTGCATCAAAAAGTATAAGTGCGAGAAAGGGTATTATTTTGTGAAATAACCAACATTTTTTGGGGGTCTTTCCAAACAGAGGGAGGGAGACAGAGTGTATCCGTTTTTGTCTGTGTGTTGAAAAATTCCTGCTGAAATCCGACAGACACCTCACCATACCCGACTGAAAGCACCTGCACCTAACTATTTATCACAAAATACATTTATTAGGGGGGTGTAACAACCCACATACACACCCTAAAACTACACCCCTGCTAATATTCTTCACCGCTTGCCTTTTGTAGCACGCGTTTTGTAAATTGCAGTCTGGCTCGATTTGAAAAAGTTTATGTTAACCTTTACTTGCAATTATTTAAAAACAAAGGAAACTGATATGGAGACAAATGCGAGGTGCGGCATTTTGAAAAGTCTGAGTCGGATGTTAAAAAACAGAGCGGAATTACTATTACAAATCCTCTGGATTTTGGAACAGAGGTTGAAATCTCTTGCATATTAATTAGGCAGGTCTGCAATATTATCAATGGGAAATGTGGGTGGAGAAACCAACGTTGTTGGTATGGAACCCTAATTTCATTATTTGTATGGGTTAAAAAAAGAGATCTGCCTTACCTCCACACGTTTGCCGTCAGGAAATGGTAGCTTTTGCAAAAAATGTTCATTAGTTGTAAAGGATGTTCATTGCTGCCACGAAATCAGAAGAGACACAGTCATGTAATGAATAAACGCTGCTTCCTTTCACCAGTCAAACTAGTGAGGTATAGGTGTGTCTTTACAATGGGTTGGGCATTCCTAAAAATTGGCATGCGTAGATCGTAAAATGAACAACACTCCCATTAAGTAACCCGTCAGGACTGCTGGCTTTCTATTTAATATATTCCTGGATTTCAAGTCTGTGAGTTCTCTTAATACTTTCTTCGAGAAATGAAAATGACAGGCTCACCACAGTTATTGGCAAACACCTTAAATTGTGCATTAAGTTCCATAGCAACTTACTCAGCCCACCATGACGTAGGTGAGCGGAGGGGGGTTAAGGCCAGAGATGCCGACTTTGAAATGGGGAGACCGGTTCGAGTCTCCGTGTCGCCTCATCATCCTGTGATTCTAGGCAAATCATTTAATCTCTCTGGTGCCTAAAAACCGAATGTTCCGCTTTGTAATATAACTGGTGCTCATCTTTGGCTGGAAACCTCGGGGTACTTTTCAAACATCCTTTATTACAACTACTGCCAACTACAACACATCAGACAAATCCTCACCCAATGTTCCCTCCAAATATTTTCCCGGATGTGTGGCAATCGATTCTTTATAGGCGCACTATTCCTACTGGGTGCGCAGCAGCACTTTGAGGTGTAAGCCATTATGTGAGCATGCAATACACTACTTCTATGTGATGATTGCATGGGGCAGGCTAGAGACTGATTTTACGTAGAATGGCACTTCAGTGTAAATTTTCATATTTTCAAATTGCATCAGCAATTGTTCTCAAGGGGAGCTCATAAAATCATTCAAACTCTTTAATATTCTCAGAAACGCCATTCCTCTGCATCAGAAAAATATTTGTTTGTAAAAGAGCCACATATTTATCAAAAGCTCTGTAGACATGTAGATGGTAAATTAAAACTTACAGCTAACAGAAAAAACAAGATTTCAGCACCAATATTGACAGTGGGAACTGGTGCAGGAATAAAACATCACCCGCTATCCTGTTTGTGTAAGGAGATATAGTCATGATCATAACAATGGAGAAACTTCATCAGAATACGTGCAGCAGGAAAATGTGTCCATTGCTACTGCAGTGTTAACCTCTGTCTGTCTACGATGATCACTTGATGTTTCTACAGAGCACGTTATTTTGTTCGCCCATCCTTTAATGTACCACAGAATACCTGTCGAAACTTAATGTACCACAGAATACCTGACCTTAATTTGCGTCATCTGCAGAAGGGAAAAGCTGTAAAAAATGTTCTGTACCTTTTAGATGTCACTTATAGATGTGTGACCAAGGAGTTCCCTGTTAGCAGAAAAAATATTGCTTACTGTGCCATACAATTCTTGTCCTCTTTCTCGTTTCCTCTTCTCAATGTCTCACATTGTGCTCACGCTCTTTCCACTCGACCATGACTCCATTAACATATCTCCCTCCACCAACTCGGTCTCCATCAGACTTCTCCTTATCAATCTTAATCTCAATCTTTCATGCTTAATTAATTTGCTCACATTATGTCGCCCACTCTCTCTCTCCCTTATGCATTTGTTGGAATCTAACCTAATCCTCTTAACACCCCTTTCTCAGATACCTTGACTCACTTGCTTTGTTGCTCAGACATTCTCTTAACTTCCTTGGTATTGATAGAGCGGTCCGTACTAATAATTTACCTGTATTTGGACGCTCTTTAGGCCGATGAATCTTTTGGCTAAGTGGGACTCTCCTTACTCTTAATCAGTCAATTTCATTAAATCAATAATCAATAACGAACATAAGCAATACCCTGATCAACATAACACTTAACAATTAATCCAGAATACATTTCGGCGAACCCTGACCTTTCAGTCAGGAATAACCACACCAGTTTATTCAAAGTTAGTGAATTTATTTCCCTATATTAACAAAGCTAGCACAATATAAATGTGTCTCAACACCAAATGATAAACATAAATGAACATTAATAGCTGTCCATAGCGGCGAAACAAGTGCAATCTATGCAACATTTGAATAACAAGGCATTCGATAATAGCAATGCAAATCACTAGAACTATAATCTGTAATGAGCTAATTGCATACATTTAGTCAGCATAACAAGATCTCAAATTGCATCGTGCGACAAAAGGAATCCTCACCTAACCTCAAATTAGCATCGGCATGTGGGACTTCATGCAAAAACGATTTAGCAACATTAATTTAGAAAACTCCTAACTAGGGCTCTTATCAAAATCAGCAGTTGGTTACCTAAACGAAACACAATGCAATTGTACAATTTCCTTTCATATTTACCAATCTCAATCAGCATTCAAGGGAGTCTTCGTCTCGCAGGTATCGTTTCTCGATCAGCATGGGACGGGGCAAAGGGGCAGGGTGGACGGGGCAGTTGCCTCACGGCGGCAAGATGAACTACTACTTCATGCAAAGGGACAAATTCAAGTTAAAGTCTCTAGGGTAAGAATCATTTAAGTCTCTTTCTCTCGATTAGAGAAAGCATCAAAGTCTCTCAAAATGGCGTCGCAGCAAGGTGGGCCATAATAGCTGCAATGTCCTGCAAAATGGCGGGTATCGGGCTGGTGATGGCTACTTTCTTCTCGTGCACCTGGTTTAAATAGACAACAGTTCAAATCCAGTAGGGTCTTCCATTGGAGGGTTCATAGGTTAGCTTCAAATTGTCCAATCAAAAACAACAGTTCTCAAGCTTTTACTTAAGCATACATTATCCTTGGAGACGAGTACGCAAGTTGCAACATTTTATACCAATTAACTCACTTTCAGAGCTTCCATTGTCCGCACCTGCAGATTGACCTTGGAGTAAGGAGAAAAATGCCGGGCTGGCACGAAACCTTAAGATAAGCATGTGAACGATCTCAGTGGAAAAGTACAGCTTCAAGCAAAAATACACGTTTATTAGCACATTGGAAAAATACGAGCATCTAAACCGTGAGACCAGGCAACTAGGCCGAAGCCTGCACTAAAGTTATGATAAGCTAAAGCATTTCAAACAAGCAAATCGTGGTATACGTTTACGATTATGTCGGATTAGTGCAATTCTAATACACCACGTTATATAAAGCACGCTTATAAATGTTGGCAAACTACTCTGAGGGCACATTTTGTCCCCGTACAATCTTTATTAGTTCGGTTAAAGTCACACATGATTATTTCACACTACGTTTATACGCTAATAAATGTAAAACCTTCATTTCAGCTTCATCAATCCCTCCTCTGATGACTACTTGTCATCACACCACACCATGCCCACAAATTTTATTCCATTAAAATTCTGTCAGTTCTCTTTTCCTTTTAATTCCCCTAGTTTTCGCTTTGTATTCTTCTGCCATTCTTTTCATCATTTTCTCTTCCTTCCTCCTCTTAATTCTTTCCATTATCATTATTATTCCCCTTTTTATTCCCCAAATTCCAAAAATGCAAATTAGTACTATTAATATTCCCTGTATTATTTTTAGCAATATTCCATTCCAAATTCCCCCAATCCAATTTCCCACTGAAGCAAGTCCTTTTCCAACCTTCTCCCACACTCCTGGTTCTTTCAGTTCCTTCAAATCTGCACTCTCTTTTGTTAGATTAGCAAGCATAGTTTTAATCTTCACACTATTGTCTGGAATATATGTACAACAGTGTCGTGCACCAAGCATTTTGCAAACGCCGCCATCCTTTGCTAAAAGAATGTCTAAGGCAAGCCTATTTTGAAGAGTCATAGCTCTTTCCGCTGCAAGTTCAGCATCTATCAGGATTATAGCACCTGAAAACTTTGTCAACATGTTATCCACTATAGTAGACAACTTTCTTATTTTGATGGAATTCAACACAACTCCTAATGAAGGAATCATGGCTCCAAATATATCTCCCACCACAGCAGCTGCGGTCTCTCTTTTCTGGATACGATGGGATCCAGATGTCTTTTGAATCATCGATAGGTCATCCAGTTGATAAACCTTTGGGAACACTATACCCAAATAACATCTCCCCCACCATCCCTTTGGAAGACGATAATAGGCATTATACCCACAAATGTAATATACTCCTGGAATGACAGGGTCAAGTCCGTTCATCATGAATGTCCATTTGGCCTTAAAGATAAACGTATGTTTACACTCGCTCGCTCCTACGAAAATATTGTCATAATAAGATTCACCTCGATATATACAAAATTTCCCTACATGCCAAGCATCTAAAGCAATTCTCCCTTGTGTCTTTATTGCGGCAAAATCATAATTGTCTACTGAAGTCCTCTTATGTAGCTCTTTTTCTAATTTCGCATTCATTTGTGCCCTTCTATCATCTGTGCGATCTAAAAAGCTTATTTCTACTGCAGAGAGCGAGCAGGTAAGGTTTTCCCTATGAGCGTGAGCCGTTTCAAAAGGTTGCATTGGCTCGAAAAATTCCCTCATTATTTTAGCATCCCAATCTTTAGCAATCTGGCTTAGCTGCGCTATTATAGGAACATATGCAAAGGTAACATCATAATTCGAGTAAAAATACTGTATGTTAGTTTGACCATAAAACCTAGACATTACTATACTACATGTAATCCCGTATGTAAGAGGCATGTGGTGATAAGTCACCCCTTCCTTTACTGATGTCGGTATCTGTGTACACACATAACAATCCTTCGCATCCATAGTCTCAACATATTCTGTTAGCAAGCGATAGAAAACATTATACGAAAGCTCTTTCTTATCATGCAAGTGTCTCTCATCTAATTCTAGTCTTTTCAGTGCAGTTAGTTCAGTGACAGTAACAGGAGCAAAAGTAGAAGCATCAATTTTCTCATTCTCACCCTTACCATGCATTCCAAGCACAATTGCCATTATTATTAGTACACATGCAATTACCAAGCCTACACACACATATTTACAATATTTCTTTCTACTGTTTTGCGTCATGATCTGTATAGAATCAGAGAGCTAGAAGCACCTATAAAGAAACTATTTAGCAATTCAGTTACAAAGCTGAACGAGCGCAATGTTCACACAGTCTTCTTCAAGAGGCCAGTCATTTATCGGTTAGCAGCATTTGTCTCAATTCGGCAATAACTCAGTCTTTATCAGTTCAGCAAGTGTCTCATCCGGTTTAGCAATGTCTCAGCTGGTTGTTTGTATCACGTTGGATTGTAGCAAGCAATATCATTTATTAACCTTTCAATCGACAGAGTCCATAAAACTTTTCTTTTCTATTGGTATCTCTTCCTCTTCGTTCTCGAGGCTAAGAGATACAAATTCGTCAGTCCAATCGTCATGAACTACATATGCCCATTCAGGACCGGAATATCTTCTGTTTGGTATCCTTTTCCTTCTCAATTTTGCTTCTCTTTTCGATTCTGCTTCGCTGGTACTTTCCTCTTTGGCCAAGTCTTTTCCTTCAGTTGAGGATGGTACCACGACAGTCACTTCCTTTCTTTTCTCTTTCACTTTTGGCCTTTCTCCGTCGTTCAAACTTTCCTTAGTCCTTTCTTTTATGGGTGATATACTTAGTCTTCTCTTTGCACCGTGTCCATTTGATGGACCTGCGATCTTTTCTGTGGAAGCTTGAACTTTTTCGTTCTGTTCTGCCTTGTCCCCTCCTTCTGGGGAATCAATCACGTTCTCTTTTTCTTTTTCTGTATCGTCTGCTTCTGGGAAAGCCCTCCTCTTATCAGGCTCTCCTGCTTTTTCACCTTTTTCGAGCCCTTCGTCACCGTTACTTTCTTCAGGCTCTTTATCACTTTCAGCTGCTTCAAGTTCCTTGTCACCTTCAGCTGCTTCAGGCTCTTTGCTACCCTCAGCTGCTTCAGGCTCTTTGTCACCTTCAGCTGCTTCGTCGCTGTCTGAACTTTCTCCTTGGTCTTCCCCAAGTGAGTTGGTCTCTTCGTCCTCAGAGAATATCTCTCTCTCTTCCGTTCCTGCCTGTTCGCTTTCAGTTCGGTTTTGCTCTGTCTCAGCACTCAGCACTGTTTTATCAGGCACTGGCAGTTTTAGCGCTTCAACTTCCTCATCTGTGGGACACAACACTTTCTTTGTGTGACTGGCGTGAATCCAGTTGGGAACCCCCGCACACTTCACAGCGGTAGTTGTCGTCAGGATCACTTGGAAAGGGCCTTTCCAACGGGGTTCCAGACACGACTTCCTCACGTGCTTCTTTACCACGACCCAGTCACCTGCTTTCAGTGCGTGTCCTGGACCTTGGATCGGTGGCAAGGTGGTTGCTTCCACCTGGTGAGAGAAAGAGCGAACCACGTCAGCCAGACCCTTGCAGTAGTCTAACACCATATCATCTGTAATATTCAAAAGCGCGTTTGCGGGAACTGCAGGAAGTCTCATAGCCCTGCCCATGAGAATTTCGTGCGGAGACAATCCAGTCTTTCTATCAGGGGTGTTTCTCATTGACATTAGCACCAAGGGCAATGCGTCAGGCCATTTCAAATTTGTCGATGCACATATTTTCGCCATTCTTGATTTCAGTGTACCATTCATTTGCTCCACCAGTCCTGAGGCTTCAGGGCGATAGCTACAATGCAGTTTTTGCTCAATGTTCAGCGCTTCGCAAAGTAACTTTATCACCTCGTTATTGAAGTGACTTCCCCTATCTGATTCTAAAGAGATCGGGAATCCGAAATGTGGTATTAACTCCCTCAACAATAGCTTTGCAACTGTAAGGCTGTCATTCCTACGTGTGGGGTATGCCTCAATCCAGTGACTAAAAATGCACACAATCACCAACACATACTTCAGACCTCCATGCACAGGCATCTCAATGAAGTCCATCTGCATTCGACTAAACGGGCCGCTGGCCCTGCCAATGTGGCTCGCGTTCACAACTGTTCCCTTTCCTGGGTTCATCTGCTGGCAAGTGACACATCGATGGCAAACTGCTTCTGCAGCTTGACGAAATCTGGGGTTAAACCAATCAGTTTTGAACAATCTTATCATGGCGTCTCTCCCTAGGTGAGCTTGCCCATGATAGAACCGCGCAAGCTGTGATAAGAGACTATTTGGCAAAACAAATTTTCCCTCATTTGAAACCCATAATTCGTCTGGTCTCTTTATACATTGTGATTTAATCCAGGAATCTCTTTCATCCTCCCTGACGTTATTCTGTAATGCTTTTAATTCATCTATTGTATCTACGACCTTCAAGGCAAATGCTTCAGCTGGTTCGAGTTCTGGTTCACTTATCGAATTCCATTCAACTCTGAGTAATATACAGTTCAAGGCACAAAATCTTGCGACTTGATCCGCATATGCATTTCCCAGAGAAACATAGTCTTGTCCTTTCGTATGAGCACTACACTTTACCACTGCAACTTCGGCTGGCATTTGAATGGCGTGTAACAATTCCCTTATCCTTTCCCCATTTTTCACTGGGGATCCTGAAGAAGTCAGGAAACCTCTCTGTGACCATAGTTGTCCAAAGTCGTGCACAATCCCAAACCCGTACTGACTATCAGTGTAAATGGTGACTTTCATCAATGCAGACAGTTGACATGCCCTTGTAAGGGCTACAAGTTCTGCTACTTGTGCAGAATAGACTCCTTGAAGCCACCCCGCTTCCAAGACACCTGTTACAGTACATACAGCATATCCTGCTTTCAAAATTCCCATCCCGTCTCTTAGACATGAACCATCAACGAAAACAATTTGGTCATTTTCATCAAGCTTAGTATCCTTAATGTCAGGTCGAGGTTTTGTGCAAAATTCAGTCACCTGAAGGCAGTCATGCTCGACGTCTTCAGCGTTCTCAATTTCAACAATTTCTCCAGGGAGCAAGGTTGCTGGATTCAACGTAGTGCACCTTTTCAGCTGCACATTCGGTGAGCCCAGAATTATCGTTTCATACCTTGTGAGTCTTGCTCCAGTCATGTGTTGCGTTCGGGAGCGGGTCAAAAGTATCTCAACTGAGTGAGGGACCATGACTGTTACTGGGTGTCCCATCACTATTCCTTCACTCTGAGTGAGGCTGATACCAACTGCTGCTACGGCGCGCAAACACCCTGGAAGTGCTGCTGCGACCGGATCCAAAGTAGCTGAAAAATACGCTACTGGTCTATTTATGCCACCATGGGCTTGAGTCAAGACAGACAAAGAACATGCATCACGTTCATGACAAAACAATGTGAAAGGCTTTGTGGAGTCAGGCATACCTAAAGCTGGAGCCCTGCACATGCATTCTTTCAACTCAATGAAAGCATCCATCTCGTCTCCTTTCAGCTCAATTTCATCCAATGCGTCCTTCTGGGTCAATTTCAGTAAAGGCTTTGCTAGAGTCGAGATTTGGGAATCAACTGGCGACAATAGCCCACCATTCCCAAAAACTTCCTCACCTCCCTCCTTGTCTTTGGTGGACTCATTTGAAGTACACTTGTTATTCTTTCCTTCATTATTCTCCGTGACCCTTTCTCTATCTGGTGACCCAAGTATTTCACTTTCTTCTGACAGAACTGCAATTTGGAAGGAGACACCTTATGTCCATTCCTTCCCAAATGGTTCAACAGAGCAATGGTATCGGCTGTGCAGCCACTTTCTGTCTTTGATGCAATCAGTAAGTCATCAATGTACTGTACTAGAGTTGACTCGAATGGCAATTCTAATGCTTCCAAATCTTTCTTTAGAATCTGATTGAAGATTGACGGTGACTCAGAAAACCCTTGAGGAATTCGACACCAACTGTACACTCTGTCTAAGAATTTGAAACAAAAGAGGAACTGGCTGTCCTCATGAAGAGGCACCGAAAAGAATGCTTGCGACAAGTCGATGACTGAGAACCACTCGGCATCGCAAGGGACTTGAAACATTGTCACAGCTGGATTTGGTACGACAGGGCAACACTTGACTATGATGTCATTTATTTTCCTCAAGTCCTGCACAATTCGGACCTTTCCACTCGGCTTTATTAGTCCCATGATTGGTGAATTACATGGACTGCTCAACACTTCTTTCAGTACTCCCTGCTTTACAAATTCGTCAATAAGTTGGGCAACTTTCATGAGGGTGTCTTGTGCCATATGGTATTGTGGGGTCTGGGGAAAAGTTGCATTGGGCTTTACAGTCACTTTCACTGGTTCCACTCCCTTCATCAATCCCACCTCTTTCCCTTTCATATCCCACACTTCCTTTCAGACTGTTTCCCGTAATTCGGCTGGAATATCTTCTTCAGTTATCATCAGGAAAAGGCAAATCAGAGGATACTCTTCATCGACAGTTTCCATCTCATCCCCCTCTACACTGTCCTCTTCTTCCCCATCACTGCTCGTCTGAATTTTTATTCCCTCGTTCGAACACATAATCGAACAACCCAATTTGCACAACAAGTCTCTCCCTAACAGTGCTATCGGGCTTGAGTCACATACCACAAACTGATGTACCCCTTGATAGTTACCGATGCTGACTGGTACCGGATCTGTTATTGGGTTCGTCAGGTGCCTGTTTGCTACTCCCACCACTTGAACTGTCCTCCCTGAGAGTGGCAAATTTGGTACTTCAATGCTCTTAACAGTTGAACGTGTTGCTCCTGTGTCAACCAGGAATGAGACACGATGACCCATTACTCTTCCCTCCACGTACGGACCCTTTTGATCAACTTCCAAGGATGCTGCAAGCACACAATCTCCTTCTTCTCCTGAACTTTCACTCTCCCACACATTGTTTATTCCACTCTCACTGTGTAGTGGGAACTGTTGTACGGTGCCATTTGTACTCATTACCTGACCCGAGACCTGTGGAGGAACCATCACTTGCTGCTGACTCATTGGTGCCAAAGGTATTTGCATTTGCTGATTAGGTACCATGGGAAACTGCTGTTGCATTGGCTGCATTTGCGTCATCTGCATACGAGGCATCTGCATCTGCTGCGGCTGCATAGGTTGTAATCCCTGCAACTGATTTACGGTCTGAAAATTTGGGTTTGGACCTCTCATTTTCGGTCCCCTCATTGTCTGAAATGCATTGACATCATTGTTTTGCTGACCAACACCTGCACCTTCCTGCACCACCATCGGGCACTCGCGTTTCCAATGACCGACAATTCCGCACACGTGACACGGCATCACCTTCTTCATTGCCTGCACACCATTCACAACAGTGTTCAAATCCGGACCATTATTCACAAAACCTCCTCTGCCTCTGCCTCTCGCCTGTGGCTGAAACGCCATATTTCCCTGCAACTGCGGCTGCGGTTGCGGTACCTGTTGTTGGAACCCTTGCAACCCTTGCAGACCTTGCAAACCTGTCTGAGCTGCCTTAAGCTGCATCATCATCACTTTCTCTTTCAACCTTTTCTGTTTCACTTCAATTTCGTCGCTACAGTATTTCGCATAATTCAACACTTCATCAATAGGTTTCGACTGCCAACAAATCAAATGCGACTTTATCATCTGACTTATCTCTGGTCTCAGCCCTTCCACAAATCTGAACACAAAATGAAGCATGCCCTTCGCCTCTATTGTTTCCGTGCCACTGTAGTTCTTGAACGCCTTCAGCAACCTCTCATAGTAACTATGAATCGACTCTTTAGCTTCTTGGGCAGTTCGATCAATCTTCTGCCAATCCACATTTTTCGCAGCAACCTTCGTCTTCAAATGCTCAATCACCTTATAGTACAAGCTCATCACCATAGGTGATGGTGCACCCGTATCCCTGTCTCTCTCCGGTTCACTTGTCGGCCAACCTACAGCTCTTTTGCAATCCTCCCACAAGTCTGCTGGAACCACAATCTCAAAGAGAGTGTTCAGGTCTTCCCAGAGACATTTTGCAAGCTTCACAAACCTGTCAGTCTGTTGATACCATTCAATCGGTTTCTCTCTCAGTTTAGGAAAATCATCCGTAAAAGACTGAATGTCGCTTCTGTGCCATGGTACATGTATTAATTTTCCCCCTGCTGTCTCCCTCATTGGTAGCATGGTTACTGCATCACTACTCTGCGGTCTCTTCTCGTTTAGCTCTGGGACACTGTCTTTCCTCTTTTCCTTTCTCTTTACCCATCTGCTTTCCCATTTGTCTAAGCACCTCCATACTTGTGCACTCTGCAACAATTCTCTAAGGTGCGCCTTCATGCCTGCTGACCTCATGTGTTCAAAATCTGTGGTCCCGAAATCCAACCTGTAGCTTCTGCTCAAGTGTTTTGTCTTGTCTATGTCAACCCCGTTTTTGTCAGCTATTTCCTGCAAGCTTTTATGTACCTTGTTCACTTCTCTCGTAATCCTGGGACATAGATACCTCAGCTCTTCTTCCGAGTAGGATTCTAACCTATTCACACCCATAGTCCCTTCCACCAATTCTTGTGCTTCCATGTTCAACCTGACCCTATTCAGATAATCTTCTTCCTTCCCACTGGCTGAGCTTTGTGTGGAATTCAGACTGTTGAACCACTGTGACATCTGTTGCGCGTTCAACCCCATCAGTGTGGCATTCACATCGACTGCCATTGATGGTTGCGGCAACTTTTCAGTATTTGATGACAGAGGTATTATCAGTGGGGGGCTCGACCTCACCACTGTCGACTGAGCACATATGGGACTAAACTCCATCAAGGACCCAGATCCAGTTGGCTGAGCCGCTATCGGAGTTATCCCTGGAGTGTTTGCTATGCACCTCCTTTCTGTCCCATTCTGCAGCATTGATCCCTGACCGCTCATACCTAAATTAGGCTGACTGTACAAAGGTACCGGTGGACCTACAGTAATGGGTAGCGATATCGCATCTGGGTTTTGTCCATTTCCCATGTTCTGAGACAAGTTAATTCCCACACTATGGGTCATCATTGCCGGCATGCCCATCTGACTCCCCGTCATCTGAGCATGTGCTGTTCCCCCCTGCATCTGCTTTTGAGGCATCAAAAACTGGGTTGATTCAGCTTGTACCATGGTTGGGTTGTGACCATTCTGTCCTCCCATTGCGGTTGGATCTAGAATCATTCCCGTACTGTTGTCACTGCTGTAGTACCTTGGGATCTGCGGCTGATAATTTTCTGCTGGTTTCAACATGGGCACATCTGGATATATTCTCCTAACCTGCGGTATCTGTGGGGTGAACAGTAAACTCGGGTCCTTAGATCCCGATGATGCTCCTGAACTCTGGGTTTCACTGTTCTGTACCGGTGCCGGAGGGGCAGAACTGGTACTTGGACCTCGTCCACTCTCTGCATAAGGTGGTGGACGGTCGTTCAGCAATTGCATGATTAACTCCTCATCCTCTAACTCCTCTTCTCTCCTCAACTTTTCCTCGTCCTCTCTATCCTTGGAACACCTCCTGTTTGTCTTACAGGTAGCTTTCTTACCTGTCTCCTCTTCTTCCTTAGTAATTGCGGGAAACAATTTTATCCCCTGCAATACATCTGACCTCCACACCTTCTGTGCATTATCCCACCTAGCGTCCGCTAGTGTCTTTTCTACCTTCCTTATCCTAGTCTCGAACTTATTTTGCTGCTGCTGTCTAGCCATTAGTTCCCAAATCGCTAGAGCCTCAAACTGTGCTGGCCTTGGAGGTACCTTCATGTCGTACATCGCGAATCTCAAATTCTCTAGGATCCTTATATTGAATGTCCCATGTATCGGGAACGCTACGCTCCCATGTTTCTCTGTCAGCTTGTGCCATTGCTTTAGCCAAAGGCACGGAGCTACCCCTTTTTCCTCCATTACAATGTAAGCTGGTGTACCTTCGGGCGGCGTCTCCTCTCCTACGCTCGCTTTAATGTAAGACTCCCCCTTCATCGCACTCCTTAATGCTTTAAAAAATTTCATTTTCTCGTCTTTTATTTCACAAAAATTATGTAATCAATAGGTGACTTTAATTCCCGGAATACTCTTCGCCTGCCTTTCCCCTTCCAATCGAGCCCCACGGACTGCGTCCAATCCGTGCGCGACCCTTCTCTACAACCGACCTATCCCAGCGCGGCTCCTAGTGACGTCACACTCACACACACTGCGGCTGACAAAGCCTCGCGGCTAGTCCTCCTTCACTCAGCTCTTTTCGTAACAATCTTCTTGCATGTATCGCGAGCTACCAAAAATATAAAACAGATCTGTCGGTTTACTACAGGAAGGGTAACACAATCGCTTCAGGACCTTAGGGATTTTTCACTAGCCTCGGCAGTTATTCCATCTTTCTCGGTCCCCACGTTCGCAAGCAAATCTGACCCGCAGACTGCTCTCAACTTGTCAGTGATCTATTCTAGTGCACTTAGAATTTGTCAAAGCCCGAAGTCGAAGATTCTTTCACTCCCTTAACACACGTACCGACTTGTTGACCACGCCCGATCAACCTACTAAACCGACCAGACCACAACATAAAACAACATACTCCGGAGTCTCTTGACCTCGCAGGGCCCGTCTCAACAACAACAACCACGTGGACCTTTTTATGCACAAAGCGCCACACGCACATGAAGTTCGACGACTTCCCTACTCTCACACTCGGAGTCGCACCTCCGCTATCTTCTATGAAGTTCGACGACTTCCCTACTTCTACACTCGGAGTCGCACCTCCGCTATTCTCTAAAATCCTCGCAACCTTTTCACACACCCTGCGGCAATAAGCTGTGCAAGCGCAAAACCCTAACTTTACTCATACCATCACTAGTACCGCCAACGCTGATCTCACACCTCCATTCTCTTAATTCGCAAGCTCCGAGATCCCGGGAATGTCGCGGTGGACCTAGCCCATCATCATTCTGTCAATCTATTTTACCCAAGAAAAATCTAATTCAACTTCTCGAGTGGGGTCTCAAAAGGCGTAACCGTTAATTCAACACCATGTACTTTAAGAGTACGGGGTCCCAAAAGGCGTAACCGTTAATTCAACACCATGTACTTTAAGAGTACGGGGTCCCAAAAGGCGTAACCGTCCTCTGCTACCATCTACTGATAGAGCGGTCCGTACTAATAATTTACCTGTATTTGGACGCTCTTTAGGCCGATTAATCTTTTGGCTAAGTGGGAATCTCCTTACTCTTAATCAGTCAATTTCATTAAATCAATAATCAATAACGAACATAAGCAATACCCTGATCAACATAACACTTAACAATTAATCCAGAATACATTTCGGCGAACCCTGACCTTTCAGTCAGGAATAACCACACCAGTTTATTCAAAGTTAGTGAATTTATTTCCCTATATTAACAAAGCTAGCACAATATAGATGTGTCTCAACACCAAATTATAAACATAAATGAACATTAATAGCTGTCCATAGCGGCGAAACAAGTGCAATCTATGCAACATTTGAATAACAAGGCATTCGATAATAGCAATGCAAATCACTAGAACTATAATCTGTAATGAGCTAATTGCATACATTTAGTCAGCATAGCAAGATCTCAAATTGCATCGTGCGACAAAAGGAATCCTCACCTAACCTCAAATTAGCATTGGCATGTGGGACTTCATGCAAAAACGATTTAGCAACATTAATTTAGAAAACTCCTAACTAGGGCTCTTATCAAAATCAGCAGTTGGTTACCTAAACGAAACACAATGCAATTGTACAATTTCCTTTCATATTTACCAATCTCAATCAGCATTCAAGGGAGTCTTCGTCTCGCAGGTATCGTTTCTCGATCAGCATGGGACGGGGCAAAGGGGCAGGGTGGACGGGGCAGTTGCCTCACGGCGGCAAGATGAACTACTACTTCATGCAAAGGGACAAATTCAAGTTAAAGTCTCTAGGGTAAGAATCATTTAAGTCTCTTTCTCTCGATTAGAGAAAGCATCAAAGTCTCTCAAAATGGCGTCGCAGCAAGGTGGGCCATAATAGCTGCAATGTCCTGCAAAATGGCGGGTATCGGGCTGGTGATGGCTACTTTCTTCTCGTGCACCTGGTTTAAATAGACAACAGTTCAAATCCAGTAGGGTCTTCCATTGGAGGGTTCATAGGTTAGCTTCAAATTGTCCAATCAAAAACAACAGTTCTCAAGCTTTTACTTAAGCATACATTATCCTTGGAGACGAGTACGCAAGTTGCAACATTTTATACCAATTAACTCACTTTCAGAGCTTCCATTGTCCGCACCTGCAGATTGACCTTGGAGTAAGGAGAAAAATGCCGGGCTGGCACGAAACCTTAAGATAAGCATGTGAACGATCTCAGTGGAAAAGTACAGCTTCAAGCAAAAATACACGTTTATTAGCACATTGGAAAAATACGAGCATCTAAACCGTGAGACCAGGCAACTAGGCCGAAGCCTGCACTAAAGTTATGCTAAGCTAAAGCATTTCAAACAAGCAAATCGTGGTATACGTTTACGATTATGTCGGATTAGTGCAATTCTAATACACCACGTAATATAAAGCACGCTTATAAATGTTGGCAAACTACTCTGAGGGCACATTTTGTCCCCGTACAATCTTTATTAGTTCGGTTAAAGTCACACATGATTATTTCACACTACGTTTATACGCTAATAAATGTAAAACCTTCATTTCAGCTTCATCAGTATTTCTTTGTTGTTAACTTTCTCTGTGTCCCTATCTGCTCACTATAGTTCTAGCTCTGTCATTATCTGACACACTTTCACTTAATCACTACTACTGTCTTTTGCTCTGTCTAGTGCACTAACCCGCCATGTCATTTAATCACTCTGACACTTCTCTCTCTCTCTAGCTTGCAGTTTAATTACTATCAAATTTCGACTGTTTGCGGAATGTCACCATGCAGATATCATAAATGTTCGTACAAATGTATCAGGTATAGGCATTGTAAAAATTGTATGTTAATGTGACATTGGTGTAGTTGCAAGCTAACAGGATGCACAAGCAGTATATTTTACTGCTTCCACTGCTTTAATGCCATCTTTCAGGACCAGTTCTACGACTACAAGCTTATCAAGAAACGCCCACAAGATATTTAGATAGAAGTGTAAATTGGTAACATTAGAAGGTAATCCAGACATGCTTGCAAGGCTCAATGAACCACCAATGCACATGCAGACTTGCTAAAAGGCGCAATTACAACTAGGTGATGCTTATAAGTGCTGAAAGCAGATAATGGAAATAGGGCTGCTCAATCACCCCCACTCTCCATGGACAGTAATCACATGTATTTCCAATATTTCTGGGACTGGGGGTGGGCAGGTTGGAGAGGTGCTACAGCCCCCTAAAATGTTATTCTGTAGTAAATAGTTGGGTACAAGTGCTGTTGGAAGATGGGTCATTAGTTGTGTGGCCTGCACAAGTAATTGGTCCGCACCCGACCACCCTTGGCAACCAAACACCTCATTGTAGCGTTCAACTCCCATAGGTAGTGTTGCAGAGCAGTCCAAAGCTTACTCAAGGGAGGTGGTGTGGGCTAATAATCCCCATTCACTAGCATACAAGCATGACACTCAATAAATGTCCATTCTGTGCCTTTTACTTTGATAAAGTAAAAGTACATTTATTACACACACACTACTCAATACCATGCAACAATTTACAAACATACACAAATTGATGGAATTAATTTTGCAGTACTTTGTGTAATCATTCTTGTCTCCCCCAAGGGAAAATATAACCCAACAACCCCCATGGCAAAACATTTACTTGTATCCCAATGCAATATTTGATTGTAAATTGGAGTGAGAGCACATACATCTTGCAATAAAGTACATCTACTTTGATAAGAGATTGCTATCAGTCTCATTACTCAAATAAGCATGAACAAAAACCTGTATATGCATGTTGGAATACTTTGCGCTGTAAGGAACACTTTCAGATTACTTCCAGATTACTCTCAGGTTACTTTTGGTAACATTCTGTAAAACCATCCTGCACCCCTAGAGGGTGCTTTGTCATATGAACATTCCCACGCCATACTAGAAAACTCCCTACTGAGACCACACATCCCCAGATTTCCTTCAACCTAACCTGCTTTTGTATTCACTAAGACTATAAAACTACTTGCTATTCAAGACTTTCACCCCTAGAGGGCATAGTTCCACAAGAAAAGAACAACAATTCCATCCACCTTGTTCTTCACAGTGTTTGTAACCCTAGGGGTGTTTTACTTCTTTTGTCTCACCCAACCTAGGGTGGGGACACAAACTCTGTGTTGGGGGCAGGCTGTGCTGCTCCTGCAGCTCCCCCACTTTGTTGGTGGTAGTCCAATCTTCCTGGGGCCACCACCAGCTGAGAACGTAGCTCAGGAAGTTGTTGTACCTTGAAAGGCATTGTGGCCAATATGCATATAAAAATTAGTGGCTTTCCCGCTGCATCTGGGAGAGGCACCATGCTGCCAGAGTTGGATCGCTGCACTTGGGGGCTTCCAAGTCCCATCTGGACACCCCCACACCAGGTATGGCTTCCCTCGTTGGGGAGAGGTGCAGGGAGCCCCCCCTTGGCCGCTCCCAGTGGCTCACTGCATGACGAAAGCCTCCAGCCTTTGTCTTCGTCCGCCGGCCCAACCTCCCTCAGCCGGCAGCCATCTTCATGGGGGGGGTTTCGGGGCCCCTTTTACACTTTCACAGGGATGGTGATGGTACCCAAACTTTATCTTCTCTGTGGGGACCCTTCCAGTACCCCTACAGGGAGGATGCAAAGGCACCCCTTGGCTTTATTGTGGGCCCGCGGCCCTCCACATATTCGCAGGGAGCGCGACGGCACTCCCCGAGTTTACTTCTCTTTGGGGGCTTTGGGACGCATTCCATGGCTCCTCTGCACCCGGCTTTACTTCTTTTTGGGGGCAGCCCACGGACCCTGGAAAACTCCGAGGCCACAGTCTGGAGCAGCGGTGGAATCCCACGTGCTTCGCCGCTAGCTCAGAAAAGATCAAAGGTCACATACCCTCTTGTCCTGATATCTCGGGCCCCTATGGGCTGTTTTTGACAATCTTGGTGTTATTTCACTCCTGGTTGTGAGCCCTTGCCACCAATAGCACTTTCGTTAGGCCTCCTGGCCTAGAAGGTTCCCAGATAGTAGGGAGCCAGTCTCACTGACTCCCTGCTCCAGCTTTTCCTCTAGCTGCCTTCCTTTTCTTCTGGGCAGCACGCTGTCCTTGCACCAGCCCAGTCTTTCACCTACGTGGTCCTCGGGGGGGGACAAAAGGGTCAGTTTACCTGGCCCTGCCATGCCCCTCGCTGGGTCAAAAGTCCTTTAGGGGCAGGGTCCCTGCCCTAGTGGCCAGTCAAGGCGTTCCTCCTTCAAGTTGTCCATGACACCTGTCTTCAGTCCCTTTGCCCATTTCCTGGCACGGGCTGACAGCTGGTTGATTGATGCAAGGCACTGCTCAGGCAGCTAGACAGAGAAGTAATTGGCCGTAATTATGAGCTAAGTCAGAGAAAGCTGACATTCGTGGCTAGCCCATATGTTGTGCAACTATGTCTTTGTAACCTACTGCATTATTCTTTTCAGACAGGTTACAGTGTGCATTGGTGCCACTCTGGTCTCTGTTGACCCTAGGGGGACCTGAGTTGAGCCCTAGGCCATCCTTTCCCATTGACATTTAATGGAGTGTCCCCACAGTAAAATGACAGTAAGCACCCTGACTATACCTCACATGTGTACACCCATCTCATGAGGCCTACTCCAGGTCACCACCCACTCTGCATAGTTCCTTCTGTGCCAGGCTAGCTAAGTGTAGACCTTGGGCTACTCATGCCAGAAATTCTCCCCATGCAGCCCTCACACATGTGCAAAGCGTGTGCACAGTTGATCATGTGTAACGAGCCCAGGGCCTCCTACTCTTGCTGTGCCACAACAGCCTTTGCTTAGCAAGGCGGGACTAGCAGTAAACATGCGCGGTCTATTTTACCATGAGTTTACTGAGGGTGAGTCCCCAACTATGAGACTCCTCACAGTATAAGGTCAAAAACCAGGTGATCAAAAAGCAAAAAATCAGGGCGGACCAGATAGTCAGAACTGTCCTCTCACAAGTGCTTTCAGTCAGGTATGGTGAAGTCCGTTTCGGATTTCACCTGGGCTGTTTACATCCCCAAACTGACAAACACATACAGCCATACACGAACACACACTCTCTTGTCCCTGTTTTGAAGGCTTTAAAAATGCTGATTAGCTTGTTTTAAGTGCTCCTAGTAATCCGCCCATCTCTCTCTTTCCACCACTCCTTTAGCCCTGCCTTATGTCGTACTCCTCATATAACGTGTTTTAAAAAGATATCCGAGTGTGATTGTTGGGCAATTTGAAGCTCACAACCCCCATTCTTATAGACCAGGCTAAGCCCCTGCCTATGCTGTTCCAGGCTGTACAGGAACATACATTTAAGAGAAGGAGAGGCGGTGTAGCTGGTGGATAAGACCAAAAGTGTTTGGTTCTGCAGAGGGATTCAAGTGGCATGCAGAAAACAGCATTGTAAAATGTTGGGAGCCAGAACAAGACTGAAAGAGTGAAAATTGAGACTGCTTTTCCAGATCTCTTCCCTTGTTTAATGATTTATTGACCAGAAAACAGGACACAAGTCCTAAAAAACAAAAGTGGGGGGACTAACTAAGTTAGACATTATACATGTGATTTCATGGCGCATGATATCACAGCATGTGACATCCTGATGTGTGACATCACACGTGGCAACCGAAGAAGAGGCATAACAACCCATAACCTCACAGGAAGTGACCTCACTGGAATCTACATCATATCTTACTACCTCACATATATATTTATCTGTTCTATAAGGAGTACATTTGAGCAAATTATTAGATTGAACAAATTAGATTTTGCATTGTGGTTGTGCCAAAAAAAGTGACATAACCCTAACACAAAATCTGGGCCTCAATTTCAACATTCTTTTTAAAAAATTCTGCCACAAAGAAATTAACACAAGGAGGAACTTGGCAATACATCTATACTACTTCGTTGGTTGTGAAGACTGCATTTTTTAAAAAACTAGTGGGGTTAAGGCGCCTGCTGCAGGGTGCTTTTTATGCCCTGTAAATCTCAGGGAACAATAATAATCGTAAGATAACTCTGGTGGTTAGCACATTTGCTGGAGAGATGTGTGACATGTCTAGTCCCAGTTTTCAATC
Organism: Pleurodeles waltl; assembly: GCF_031143425.1. NCBI lineage: Eukaryota > Metazoa > Chordata > Amphibia > Caudata > Salamandridae > Pleurodeles > Pleurodeles waltl. The sequence continues at coordinate 1,147,429,413 of NC_090437.1, read as the reverse complement.
AAAGTAGCATAGACAGTTAATGTGTCTCCTGCAAAGCACATCATGACAGATTTTTATTTTATGTAGATAGGTAAGTGGGCTACTGCTTTTAACATAACGATCTTTTTGTTACTTGCAGTGCAGAAACTGTAACTCTTCTAATATAGCACAGTGAGCTATGAAGAACATGACTCCAACACCTTTTACACTTCACTATCCTATGTAACACATCCTGTACAAAGATTTACACTTACGTGATTTATTGTCAAGGTATAATGTATACATGTAATGTGGAGTGCTCTGATCCCCAGCTTTAAGATAAGTAGTGCTATAAAAAAAATTATATTTAAATTGCTTCTTGTGTAAATACAGGAACAGAACAGCATAACTGATATTCTTACAGTGCATTTATATTTCCTAAATCCAAGGACTGATGAAGTCAAAATCATGCCTCTCTTAAGTACCTGTGAAGGGACAACAAGCTGTGTGCCTTTGCTTCCACTCCATTGCATTCTCAGCTGGGTGTGAGGCTCCAAACATCTCCAGCAAGAATAAAAGGTTACCCGATGACCACTTAACTTCCGCCTTTGTTTTGGTCCCAGCTTGAATTTAGAAGAAAATGCTTGTGTAATGCACTCTCTTTATGACCTCTTGTGTGCTGATAAATTTCCTTCTACTTGAGCACCCAAGCAGCCAGTTAGAGGGAACATAGCCCTCACCTCTAACTATCATCACTAGGACAGTTTCCTATTCATCAAAAACAGGTAACTGAATAAAATACCTAGTGTTAGACCTGACAGTTCTGGTGTGGTCTTTCCCCAAACATTTTGCTTTCTCTCCTCTTGTTTGCTGAAATTTTTTTTTTGTTGGCTTTAGGACTCAATGCACTTTCCCACTGCTACCCAGTGCTTGTGATCACTCCTTAAAACATGGTTAAATCCAGTTACACTCAATTGTTTAAACGACATGAGGGATTTTTACAGATTATTGCACCTTTTGATTCCACCACATTGGTGCCATTTCAGTGTAGACGTGCTCTAGTTGTTGGAATCAAATTCATTTTCTTGGCATATCAACTGGGCCATTCCATGGACATGCTGTGGCTTCTTAGTGCCAGTAATTGATTTTAAAACTTGCCATTTTCTATCGCATATAGTTTTTATTGTGACATTGTGTAGAGGATGTGGAGGACTACTAACTTGTTTAAATAACTTGAAGGATTATTACTGATTATTCCACTTTCAATTCAACTACAGTAGTGCCATTTTAGTTTAGATACTCTCTGGTAGTTGGAATCGGCTTCATTTTCTTGTCATATAAACTGGGCCATGGCACAGACGGGCAAGCCCACCCATGTCCTGATTGTGACCAGCGCCAGCAATGTTGCTGGTGAGTCTTCCCAGTATTCACCTATTCAGGTATATTCTAGGGTAGATCTGGTTAATCTCCAAAAGGCACCTTGTAATTACCAATTTGATTTTTACACTGATTTTTGCCCTTCAACTAACTGTCCCTTCTGTCCTTTCTTTCTGGTTTCTGATGGTCAATGCATTGACCATTATTCAACCTATTCTTCTAATTCGAGTCCCACCAAAAACTTGTATGTTAAGACAACGTGGGCTTAGCCACTGGGCACTTCTCTGCCTGTCTGATTAATTGTAAATGTCTACATAAGTATGCCTTAGATGTTTTTAACTTACTTTTGGAGGATAACCGGAATTTAATGTTTCTTACTAAAACTTGGTTGAAGGATTCCTCTGGATCAGATTTAGCATTAGCCATCTCCCTGGAAATTTAATCCAGCACATTAACCAGGTTGGCAAAATAGGGGGAGGTGTTGCTGCAATTTATCGCTTGACCTTCTCTTGCTCAATTACTAAACATTTTAATGTAGGCTCCACTGAAAGGCTTATCCTTTTCTATTGCTTTAGGACCATCCTTTACCCTGTGTGGAGCCCTGATCTTTAGGATTCTTCAGCTGAAATGGCCAAGTATAAGTTGGGTAAACAACAATGGTTCTGTAAGACTCTTTTTTTATAAGCATACACAGAACCCAACTCACTCTCTAAGTTTATAAACGGTTTTGCTCTATCAAGTGCAGTGTTTACAGTGATGCATATATACAATGGGATGTGATTAGAATTCCCAGTAAGCATGGAACACTCCAAAGTAAGTTGAAAAACCTTTGTAAAAGGGTGTGTTTTGTTTGATACAGGGCATGCACCAGTGGTTATTTGTACGTTTATTCGATTTTTAAACCTGATTGTGGTTGTAGTGGGTGGTGTGCAGTTTCAGTAGGGGCCCAGTTATTTTTTTGCAGCTATTTATTTTATTTTTGTAGGGGAAAAAGGTTGCACCGTTCAGTACATTTTCTCCATCTTTGTTAAATTTGCACTATTCATTTATTTTACTATGTGAACTAGTCTGTACAAGAGCCATCCAGCCAGTACAAGTCATTGGTGCATGAAACCACCACTGTTTCTGTAGTATATCTTGTTTTAAAACATCCTTTAGGCCAGGGATGGGATTGGATTGAATTAAAAATGTTTTTGTATCTTATGTTTTTTTTCTGCAAAAAGTATATTTTGATGCGCTGGGAGGATGTGTGTTGTTGTAAAATTTCTATAGCTCACTTAATTTTCATTGTTGGCATTGCTGAATTAACCCCTTCTGTGCCGCGGACATAATGGTTACGTCCTGCGGCACAGTGCTGCCTTTCCCCTTCCACCCCCGAACCCACCCACCCCCCTGTGACGTCAGCGCGCGAGCGTGCGCTGATTGTCACAGAGCCTCCTCCCATCGCGTTGGAAGAGAAATGCTTTGCATTTCTCTTCCGATCACGTGGGGGAGGCCGAGAGAGGCTTCAAAGGGAAGGAAAGTTATTTCCTTCCCTTTGAAGTCTCTCTCTGCATTTTGGCATAAGGGAGCGACCCCTTGGGCAAGGGTCGCTCCCGGGGGGGCATTTCTTTTAAGGCCTTTTCTGCCCCCACTGGGGGCAGAAACCTCTACGCACCAGGAAAAATGTGTATATTTTTTTTTTTTTTTTTTAGAGGTGCGGAGCAACCCCTTAGACAAGGGTCACTCCCATAGGGGGCAAATTATATTTAGGCCATTTCTGCCCCCCTTGGGGGCATATTGGCCTATTTTTATGAGGCCAATCTGCCCCCAAGGGGGACAGAAACCAGTAGACACAAGGGAGTTTTTTTTTTTCTCGTGAATTTCACGTAAGGGGAGCCACCCCTTAGGCAAGGGTCGTTCCCCTGGGGGGCAAATTTATTTTAGGCCATTTCTGCCCCCCAGGGGGCAGATCAGCCTATTTTAATTAGGCCGATCTGCCCCCAAGGGGGGCAGAAACCACTAGGCACCGGGATTTTTGTTGTTGTTGTTGTTTTACAGATGGGGAGCGTCCCCTTAGGAAAGGGTCGCTCCCCTGGAGGGGCACATTGTATTTAGGCCATTTCTGCCCACTTTGGGGGCAGATCGGACGATTTTAGGTCAATCTGCCCCCAAGGGGGGCAGAAACCACTAGGCACCAGGGATCTTTTTTTTTGCACAGTCAGGCAAGGGGAGCGACCCCATAGGCAGGGGTCGCTCCCCGGGGGGGGCACATATATTTTAGGCCAGTTCTGCCCCCCCGGGGGCAGATCAGCCTATTGCTATTAGGCCAATCTGCCCCCGGGGGGGCAGAAACCTGTAGGCGCCAGGGCTAATTTTTATTTTGTGTTTTTTATTTTTTTTTGGAGATGGGGAGCGACCCCCTTAGGCAAGGGTCGCTCCCCTGGAGGGGCAAATTGTATTTAGGCCATTTCTGCCCGCTTTGGGGGCAGATCGGCCAATTTTAGGCCAATCTGCCCCAAGGGGGGCAGAAACCACTAGGCACCAGGGATCTTGTTTTTATGCCGTCACGCAAGGGGAGCGACCTTGTAGGCAAGGGTCGCTCCCCGGGGAGGTGGGGGGCAAATGTATTTTAGGCCATTTCTGCCCCCCTGGGGGCAGATCGGCCTATTGTTATTAGGCCGATCTGCCCCCAGGGGGGGCAGAAATCTCTAGGCGCCAGGGCAATTTTGTTGTTGTTTTTTTTTGTTTTTTTAGAGATGAGGAGCGACCCCTTAGGAAAGAGTCGCTTCCCTGGAGGGCAAATCGTATTTAGACCATTTCTGCCCCCCTTGGGGGGAAATCGGCCGATTTTAGGTGAATCTGCCCCCAAGGGGTGCAGAAACCACTAGGCACTGAGGATCTTTTTTTTTGTGCCGTCACGCAAGGGGAGCGACCCCGTAGGCAAGGGTCGCTCCCGGGGGGGAAGGGGGGAATTTATTTTAAGCCATTTATCGGGAGACTTGGGGGAACGCTGGGTGGAAGGAAATTTGTGACTCCTCTCAGATTCCAGAACTTTCTGTCACCGAAATATGAGGAAAACTTGTTTTTTTAGCCAAATTTTGAGGTTTGTAAAGGATTCTGGGTAACAGAACCTGGTCAGAGCCCCACAAGTCACCCCATCTTGGATTCCCCTAGGGCTCTAGTTTTCAAAAATGCACAGGTTTGGTAGGTTTCCCTGTGTGCCGGCTGAGCTAGAGGCCAAAATCTACAGGTAGGCACTTTGCAAACAACACCTCTGTTTTCTGTCAAAAAATGGGATGTGTCCACGTTGTGTTTTGGGGCATTTCCTGTCACGGGCGCTAGGCCTACCCACACAAGTGAGGTATCATTTTTATCGGGAGACTTGGGGGAACGCTGGGTGGAAGGAAATTTGTGGCTCCTCTCAGATTCCAGAACTTTCTGTCACCGAAATGTGAGGAAAATGTGTTTTTTTTAGCCAAATTTTGAGGTTTGCAAAGCATTCTGGGTAACAGAACCTGGTCAGAGCCCCACAAGTCACCCCATCTTGGATTCCCCTATGTCTCTAGTTTTCAAAAATGCACAGTTTTGGTAGGTTTCCCTAGGTGCCGGCTGAGCTAGGGGCCAAAATCCACAGGTAGGCACTTTGCAAAAAACATCTCTGTTTTCTGTAAAAAAAAAAGGGATGTGTCCATGTTGTGTTTTGGGCCATTTCCTTTCTTGGGCGCTAGGCCTACCCACACAAGTGAGGTACCGTTTTTATCGGGAGACTTGGGGGAACGCTGGGTGGAAGGAAGTTTGTGGCTCCTCTCATGTTACAGAACTTTCTGTCACCAAAATGTGAGGAAAATGTGTTCTTTTTAGTCAAATTTTGAGGTTTGCAAAGGATTCTGGGTAACAGAACCTGGTAAGGCCCCACAAGTCACCCCATCTTGGATTCCCCTAGGTCTCCATAACGCCATTCTGAAGCGCCATGCGGGCGCCGTATTTATTCAATGACGTTAGCCGGCGTTAGCCGCCGGCGCTGTCTGGTGTGCGTTAAAAAAAACGACGTACACCAGGCAGCGCCGGCGTAGGGGGAAAATGGCGTATGGGCGTCCACAAATGGTGCAAGTCAGGCTGAGGCAAAAAAATCGCCACAACTCAATTTGCGCCATTTTTTTACGACGCCCATCCCCCATTGAAATGACTCCTGTCTTAGCAAAGACAGGAGTCATGCCCCCTTGCCCAATGGCCATGCCCAGGGGACTTCTGTCCCCTGGGCATGGTCATTGGGCATAGTGGCATGTAGGGGGGCACAAATCAGGCCCCCCTATGCCACAAAAAAAAATTAAAAAAAATACTTACCTGGACTTACCTTAATGTCCCTGGGATGGGTCCCTCCATCCTTGGGTGTCCTCCTGGGGTGGGCAAGGGTGGCAGGGGGTGTCCCTGGGGGCAGGGGAGGGCACCTCTGGGCTCATTCTGAGCCCACAGGTCCCTTAACGCCTGCCCTGACCCAGGCGCTAAAATCCGGCGCTAATGCGGGTTTTTTGACCCGCCCACTCCCGGGCGTCATTTTTGCCCGGGAGTATAAATACGACGCATATGCATCGGAGTCATTTTTTAAGACGGGAACGCCTACCTTGCATATCATTAACGCAAGGAAGGTGTTCACGCAAAAAAATGACGCTAACTCCATGAACTTTGGCGCTAGACACGTCTAACGCCAAAGTATAAATATGGAGTTAGTTTTGCGTCGAATTTGCGTCGAAAAAAACGACGCAAATTCGGCGCAAACGGAGTATAAATATGCCCCTTAGTGTGTAAAGCTTTTTTTTGCAGTTTTCAAAGCCATTTTCTAGCAAGACTGATAGGAGAGGGCTATGTCTTTTTGTTTATTTTTTCACTTTTCTCTGATGTCAGTTTAATATGCTTGAGGACCATTGTAGCATATGTATAAACAGTATTTAATATTATATGCATTTTATCAATTTTTCACTAGCACTTCCTTGGCTCCCGAATCCCACTGGGTTCTTCATAGCCCCCAAGTACATCAATAATTATTTTGTATTTTTTATTTTGTTTTACATTTTATTTATTTATTTTTATTTTTTATTTTTCTAAAACATGTCATTAAAAAATGCTTTTACACTCTCCCTTCATCAACCCCTGCCTGCCATAGGTGCCTGGCACACAGCAGCATTAATTTTCTAACGATTGTCATTATTCATTTTCCCCTGGATCCCCTGCTTGTCATAGGCACACACCAGCATTCAGTTTTTAAGGAGCATTCCATTTCCCCTAAGACACTGCCTGCCATAGGCAGGATTATTCCATTTACATCTGAACCTCCTTCCTGCCATAGGCGCACACCAGCATTAATTTTTTAAGGATTATTCCATTTTCTCCTGGACCCCAGGCCTGTCATAGGTGTGATTGTTCCATTTTCTCTGGCCTCCCTGTTTGCCATAGGTGCACACCAGAATATTCTTTTGAGGATTACTCCATTTATCTCTGGATCACCCTGCCTGCCACAGGTGTCTCCCCTTGGATGTACCTAAGTAAACAGTTACATCTGTATGTTGTTATCCTGAATGACAATTAAATATTATGTTATGGTGGCATGGCTTGACTTAGGAATGGAAACACTATTGTTGTTAATTATTTAGGGTAATAAGTAACCACACTAAATTATGTTGTCTATATTATGAATAATTCAAATGGCAAAAATGCCACATTTTACTAAATGTTTTTCTTGCTTGTTTGCTTTTAGGTGCTCAAGAGTACTACCCACAGTACTTCCAGACAAAAGGCCGGGACAAAGTGACATGCCCACAACACATGAGTCATCCATTCTCTTCCGCTTGTGCAGCTAAGTGGCACTGCCAACTGACAGAGCTTGAAGATGGTGCCAAAGAAAGGTGCTGCCTTGAAATTGGCGTAAGGGAGGAGAAGAAGAAGCAGATTACCATAACTGGTTTGGCGCCCCAAACCTTTTTCAGGACGCGTTTGCCCGCCACATATTCCACTGGGCAGCAAGCTGGGAGCAGCACTCCTGCATCAACGCTACCACTCTAACCTAAGCCCAAGGCCATGTCTCTCAGTGAGTCAGCCACTGCAGTCATGGTGACGAACAGTGAGTCTGGATTGGATTTGTCTTAGTCACAAACTAGTACCCAATCATCACAGGAAACTGAGCAAAGTGAACAACAGGAGCCGCAGCCAGCCATAGTAGATCTTGCTGAAGTAGGAGCAGAACAGGAGGTTGAGCTTCCTGCTGAACAAGATGAACCTGTTCTTGAACTATTGGCTCCCCGATCTCCAGCAAGAAGAAGGAAGGGTACTCCACCATCTTCTCGAAGACCCCTTCTGATGACCTGGACATGGATTGGACCTGCCTGTGTCTGAGACCCACCACAAGACTCAAGGGAAAAGGAAAGTTCCTGAAACCTTACACTTATGGAAGGGGATGAAGAGGACAAGCCAGTCATTGTCATGGAAGCTGGCTCAGAGAACAATGACATTACACCTACTATCCAACCTGCTCCGAGGGATGTGGCACTGGTATCACCACCACTGCCAGATTCCATATTTGTAAGGCTGAGACCTGCATCCACCATTACCTCAGTGGAAGTAAGCACTGCAGAAAGCTAATCGTCAACACCCCCACCTACCTCCAGTTCTTTGGGCATTGGCAGTGGCACTGGTAGCCCACTAAAAAGATCTCCTCCACAGTTTGGGACTTCTTTACGATTAGCAAGCAGGACAACAATATTGTAATATGCTCCCATTTGCCACACAAGTGTTTGTCGAGGTAAGCCTGGTTCACACTATGGTACTAGAGGCCAAGTGACCCATTTTAAAAAACATCATGCAATCCGGTAGGAGGAGCACCTTAAAAAAATTCTGATCACAGTGGAAGGTGAAGGTGATGAGGAAGAAGAGGGTGACAGCTTTGCACAAAGCAGTTTTGTAGGGGGCGGAGCTTGCTTGCCTGAAAATAACCACAGCTTGAGCAAGCTCCTTTGACTGCAAATACTGTCCTGCATGAACCTCCGTGATCTGTGAAGATAACCTGCAAGGGTTGGTGTGAGTGAAGCTGCTGAGGCCAAAACTCCTGCACAGGTGGCCTCCAGGGCCCCGTGCTGGCCTACTGCTGCCAGAGGTGTGGCGGCGCTCTTGTGACTGCAGGGCCTGATGTGGAGGGCTTATGGGCCGGGCAAGGACTCTGGAATAACTCAGGGCTTCTGTGGTCTTGGAGGGAGTCTCACTGCCCTGCTGTGCTGCCTAAGGGATCAAAAGGCCCACCAATCTCTGGAGGCGACCCTGCCCACATGGTCTCAGGCTGAAGTGAGTGTGGGTTAGGTGCTAGGGCCTGCCAATTTATGCCTGCAAAAAGGTGAACAGGCACCCAAGGTCCCGGGGGATATTCCAAACCTGTTTGAGGTGGACATGTGGCACAGGCCCCACAACTCCATGGGGCCTCTTGATCATTGCGCATACCGAGGATGCTTTTTGCTGGGTGTTAGAAATTGGGTCTTTGGTTGACAGTCAGGTTACCCCCTGTTCAAGCAAGGACCCTCACTCTAGTCAGGGTAAAAGAGAATCACCCTCAGCTAACCCCTTCTTACCCCCTTGGTAGCTTGGCAGAGCAGTAGGCTTAACTTCAGAGTGCTAAGTGTAAAGTATTTGTACCAACACAAACAGTAACGTAATGAAAACACTACAAAATGATACAACACCAGTTTAGAACAATGGGAAATATTTATCTAAACAAAACAAGACCAAAACAACAAAAATCTGACATACACAAGTCAAGTTATGAACTTTTAAAGATTAAACTCAAAAATAGCGCTTAGAAACACAAAATGCTTTGATGAGGTGTTAACACAGAGTCGTGACAGAGTCGTTCCCAACAAGCCGACACCAGTGGTGCCGGACACAGAGTCGCGTAGGCCCCCAAGTACAGTACCTTTGGTGAAGAGTAAAAACAAGTTGATGCACAAAGTCACCGATCGCGGCGTCTGTGCGAAACGTTGAATCTGCGCACTTCGAGTGGCGTTGGTCACGACGTGGTGCAGAGACTTCCACTGAGTCGCAAACTTCAGCGGGGCTGCAGCGGTGCCGGGCCTGCGAAAGTCGTTGCGTTTCAGTGAAGATCACAGAGTCGGTTGCAGGTGGTGTCACCATATTCAGCAGCGGCGTCGGTCCAAAGTCGTTTGAAGTCGATTTCCTTAGATTTCCACCAGCTTTCCTTTCAAGGGACCAGGGACTGGATAGGGCACAACTTGTCAGAGTCTCCAGAGACTCCAGGTGCTGGCAGAAAGAAATCTTTGCTATCCCTGAGACTTCAAACAACTGGAGACAAGCTCTAAATCAAGCCCTTGGAGATTTCTTCACAAGATGTAAGGCACACAAAGTCCAGTCTTTGCCCTCTTACTCTGGCAGAAGCAGCAACTGCAGGATAGCTCCACAAAGCACAGTCACAGGCAGGACAGCACTTCTCCTCAGCTCTTCAGCTCTTCTCCAGGCAGAGGTTCCTCTTGATGTCCAGAAGTGATCTAAAATCTGTGGTTTTGGGTGCCCTTCTTTTACCCAATTTCTCTTTTGAAGTAGGCCTACTTCAAAGTAAGGTCTCAGGCCCCAGACACTCACCAGGGGGTCAGAGACTGCATTGTGTGAGGATAGGCACAGCCCTTTCAAGTGTAAGTGACCACTCCTCCCCTCCCTCCTAACACAGATGGCTCATCAGGATATGCAGACTACACCCCAGCTCCCTTTGTGTCGCTGTCTAGTGTGAGGTGCAGCCCAACTGTCAAACTGACCCAGACAGGGAATCCACAAACAGGCAGAGTCACAGAAATGGTATAAGCAAGACAATGCTCACTTTCTAAAAGTGGCATTTTCAAACACGCAATCTTAAAATCAACTTTACTAAAACAAACAGGCCCCTCATAGCAGTCCCTCGGTTGGGGCTACGTGTGCAAAGAATGTACTGTCTGTTTTGTGACTTTATTGTAAAGTGCGTGTACATGGATGCTCTCTATTAGCCCCCAGTGTTGGACTTTTTTGCTTATGCAGGGTCATCTCCAAAGCTATAACAGACTGAGACTGGTCCTCCGGCTGATACTCGGGCAAATAACCGTCATAATGGGCAACACTGACAAGGGGCAGCCAAAGCTGCATTTCAACCTGCAGAAAGCTCTGCAGCTACGCAAGTAAGGGGCGGTAGCGCCTGAGACAGAATCTGGCACTGCTGAGCCCAAGATGGGGGTGAGCTATATCAAATGTTAACAGCCATGCACCACTGCCTTACCAAGATCAATGGAAAGATGGATGCCCTCATGTATCACATGGACAGAATGTCGGAGCACATCGGCAAGCATGCGGAGTGCCTGGACATGGTGGAAAGGCGGCTCTCAGAGGACAAGCAAGTTTCAGCTGTAAATACCCAAAAGCAACTTGAAAAGACACTACTAACCCTGCAAGCAAAAATGGAGCACCTGGAGACATGCTCCCACCGGAACAATCTCCAAATTGTGGGCCTGGCAGAATCTACCTATTTCAGGAATATGGAAACCTTTTTGGAATGTCTACTCATACAGCTATTAGGGCACAAGATCTTTTCTGACATGTTGTGGTAGAACATACCCATCGGTCCCTGGAATCCAGACCAGTAATGGGGGCTAAGCTATGCCCAATCATTGCTAAGCTGCTCAAATATAGAGACCAGGATGCAGCACTTCTCTGATCCCGGGAACTGGAAACACTCCAGTACAAGGGTGTGGAACTTTCTATTTACCTGGTCTTTACAGCCCATGGGCAGGAGGGAGAGAGACAGTTCCTGCCAGCGAAGTGCACACTGCAAGAATTGAAAATGGATTATGTGATTTTTTTATCAGGCTTGTTTGCATATGTCTGTGGAGGGAAAGACCAAGATCTTCACTGATCCTAAACTCCTCCAACAGTTGCCCAATCACAGGGAGGCGTTGGTTGGCAGATAACAATCACCAAGGTCAGAGGATGGCTAGCCAGGGTCTTCACAAGACCTTGAGGGACTGTATTGATCCTTGTGGTGACTACAACACTCTTTGAATATCTGACTACTCTTTTACACTCACAGTTATGATTCTTTATCTTAAGCCGTTTTTGTTCACATTTCATGGTCCTTGTGTTAAATTCCATTTGTACAGCTGCCTCATGGAAGGGGGTAACTTATCATGCTGTGACATCGTTGACTAAATGGTTCTCCCCTTGAATATTAGGAGTGCTTGTGCTGTGACTGGGTGGTGAAGGTAGTCTATGGGTGGCAGTGTTGCAAAACGATCCTGGACCTTAGAGATTGCTAGTAGAGCGAGGTCAACTTATACATCTGAATGCAGTGAGTATGACAGATTATACACTTTGTATGCAGCCTGCCTCAACCTTTGGTTGTGGGGGTGTTCAGTTAGCACCATCTGTTCCAATGTGTGTATCACATAGTTTATTAATGGGCCTTATGCACTGGGAATTGGGGGGATTGGGGTGGGTTGCAAATTGCTATGCATGCTGTTGGGGAGCATAGCGTGGGTGGGTCCAGATGAATGAGTATAACTAGACAGCACTGGTGAGTACTTGCACTGGTGTGTGGCTTATGGCAGGGCCATTCTTTGTTTATGGCAAGGAGTGGCTATGGCTGATGGCGAGACGGACACTACCGCAGATACAGGGCAACCATTAATGCTAAGTACTCTCACCTGGAATGTTGGGTTAAATGACACTAGAAAAATCTGTGAAGTGGTCTTGTACTTGCATGCCACAATATAGATGTTCCCATACTGCAGGAAACTCACTTGGCCCCTGGTAGTGGATTATTAGCACAGAGGCAAATAAGGGGTGCTTGCTTTGCAGCAGTATTTACTGCGCATGAGCACAACCCTGGCTTCAAGATACAAGATATCAGGTGTTAGCCCTGGCATCTTTGGCATCATCTCCCCTGTCTTTTTTGCCTCTTCTTCCTATGTTTTGACTGTGTGCTGGACTTTGTTTTTGCTGGTTTTGGTACTCTGGGGACTTTACCACTGCAGACCAGTGCTAAAGTGCAAGTGTTCCCTGTGTAAATTGTATGTGTAAGTGACTTTTCCATGATTGGCATATTTGATTTACTAGTAAGTCCCTAGTAAAGTGCACTAGAGGTGCCCAGGGCCTGTAAATCAAATGCTACTAGTGGGCCTGCAGCACTGTGAGTGTGCCACCCACACGAGTGGCCCTGTAAACATGGCTCTGACCTTCCATTGCAGTATCTGTGTGTGCAGTTTCTAAACTGCCAATGCGACCTGCCAGGCCCAGGCCTTCCCTTTTTATACATTTAAGCCGCCCCTAAGGTAGACTCTAGGTAGCCCCATAGTAGGGTGCAGTGTATGTTAAAGGTAGGACATGTGCTGGTATGTTTTTACATGACCTAACAGTGAAATACTTCCAAATTCATTTTTCAATGTTGCAAGGCCTATCTCTTTCATGGGTTAACATGGGGCCTGCCTTTAAAAAACGTTTAAGTGCAGTTTCCCTTTTGGGGTCTCTGAACTCACAATTTAAATATACATCTTTTGGTAAAGTTGTTTTTTAAATTGTCACTTTTAGAAAGTGGGCCTTTTATTGCTTAAACCATTCTGTGACTGCCTACTTGTGTATTCCCTGCCTGGGGCAAGGTGACAGTTGGGCTGTTTGTGAATCCCACTAGACAGTGACACAAGGGGAGCTAGGGTGTAGCCTGCATATCCAGATGGGCCACCTGGGCTAGAGTGGAGGGAGGAGTGGTCACTTACACCTGAAAGGGCTGTGTCTGCCCTCACACAATACAGTCTCCAACCCCCTGGTGTGAGTCTGGATCTAGGCCTGGAGAAGGCAGGATCTTGTGAACAACAGAGACTTTCCTTTGAAGTTTTCCCACTTCAAAGATAGAAAGAGGTATAAGTAGTGGACATAAAACCCAAGAGTTTTAGATTAATTCTGGAACCAAGAGGAACCTCTGCTAAGGAGAAAAGCTGAACGAGGAGTAGTGCCCCTTTGCCTGTGACTGTGCTTTGCTGGGTTGGCCTGCAGTTGCTGCTTCTGTCTGGTAGATTCCTGCTTGTGAAGTGTCTCCAAGGGCTTGGACTGAGCTTACCTCCTGTTTTGAAGTCTCAGGGCCATCAAAGACTTCCTCTGCCAGCACTTGGACTCACTGCTGAGTCCTGCCAAGTGGTGCCCTATCCAGTCCCTGGGCCCTTAAAAGGTGAAGCTGGTAGAACCAAGGTGGAAATCCAAGCACAGGAGCAGTGCAGGGAAAAATGTTGATGCACCACCTACAACGCAGCTGTAAAAATGACGCACCACCTGCATCGCAGCTAAGAAATCGACGCATTACCTACATCATGGCTGGGAAATAAAGGCATCACCTGCATCGTGGCTGAAAATATGACACAACTCCCGCTTGCAGCTGTTGAAAACAACAAAAACCCCATGCAGCGTGGTTTTCCACCACTGTGCAGCCAGATTTCACATGCATCATTGCTGTGCAGCAAAATCAACGTAGACCTGCGCAGATGACCCATCCGGAAATTGATGCATTGCTATCTTGCGGGAGAGAAAAACGGTGCATCGCCTACCCGACCGGAGAAGAAATGACGCACTGCTTCATTTGGAGTAAGGAGTCGGCGCATCGCTGACTTTTCTAATGCACGCTCACCCGCGCTGCTTTATTTTTGATGCAAACCAGGTACTTTGCGTAACAACAAAGTTTCCATTGCTTTCTATGGAGTAGGATTCCATTATTTAAAAAATGTATAACTTTACTTGGGTATGTCGGAGTTTTGTCATTTTGGTCTTGTTTGATTTGGATAAATAGTGCTATTTTTCAAAACTGGTGTGGTGTCCATTTTGTAGTGTTTTCACTGTGTTACTGTCTGTTTTGGTGCAAATGCTTTGGGGATAAGCCTGACTGCTAGTGCCAATCCACCAAAGGGATGAGCAGGGGTTACTCAAGTGTGTATCTCCTTTACCCTGACTAGAGTGAGGGTCCCCTTCTTGTGCAAACTGACTGCCAACCAGAGACCCCATTACTAACATCATGTAAACCCAGGTGGCCACCTTGTGGTGGCTTTTTGCAATGAAGGTCTTTTTTCAATAGTTCTGGTTGACGGATACAGCTTCGCTTATAATGATCTGCAGTTTTATCATACACTGCAGGCTAGGCTAGCCCACTACGGCAATCTACCAGGTCTGGGGTGGTGATTGAAATTGCATCTTGTCACTCAACCTCGACCACTCCTTTGGGCCGCGCCATAGTTGCTTTGGCGGAGCAGAGTTGCCTGGTGGACGTGCGGTGTCACTGATCGCCGCAAAGCTGGGGGAACACTCATTACTCAACAGTCCATGACATTCACACAAGTATTTACTATTGGCTTGTGTCTTGTATCTTGGTATTGAAGATTTGTAGATGCGACCAGTTACCACGCACATACTCTGATCACTCCCCAGTACTGCTGCCACTAGAGCTTGTGGGATCACCATTCTGTGCACTCCCTTTTACGGTGGCCTTCTATAAGGCTTAGCAGGATAGTCTTGTGCCACATTTGGTTAACCACTTCGAGGACGATGGTGAGAGATAGGCTGATGCCCCTGACAATGCGTAAAGCCTTATTGTTCACTTTACTCAAAATGGGCAAAGCAGCCGATCACTGTTCATCCTATCAACCATTATTGCATTTGAATGCAGACAAAAAGATTTTTGCTAAGGTTTTAGCTAACTGCCTCGTGTCCCTGCTCCACCCATTGCAGGCCCGGAGCAGACTAGTTTCATACCTGGCAGGTCTCTCACTCACAATCTCCGCACACTTTTAAGTTGGACCATCCTCATTGATCCAGAAGTGCGTACCACAGGGATTTTTTTGGATGCCAAGAAGGAGTTTGATTCTGACGTGTGGGGATACATGCTTTCTGGGCTGCATCGGTTGGGAGTCAGATTTCTTCTTAAAATTGATCCAGGTTCTCTATACTGACCTCACTGCAAGGATCCATATCAATGGCTTAGTTTTAGCCCCGATACACAATACAAGAAGCATATGCCAGGGTTTCCCCTTATCACTACTGATCTATGCACTCATTCCTGGGACACTGGTCTGTGCACTTCAGGAGCATAATGCCGTTCGTGGTATTTGTTTACCCCATTATAATCTGATAATATCTACGTACGCTGATGATACCCTCCTGTGTGTTTGCAATCCTGTGCATAATCTCTTGTCAGTCCTTTAGGAGGTTGCCCTCTTTGGTGGGCACTCAAGGGTAAAAGTTAATTGGGACAAGTCTCTAATATTCCCCTGACTGTAGCCAAGGTCCCAGTGCAGATGGAATATCCATTGAGGTGGATGTGAGACCCAGATGCAATATTTGTGCATTGATATACATATCGAACCAGCCGTGGTGATGCTAGAGAATTATAGGAAGGCAATGCAGCACCTTATAGAGACTGAGGACCACTGTATTTGCCTCCTTCTCTCTCTTTGCAGTTGCATAGCTCTCATTAAAATGATAGTGCTTCCTTGTTTCTTGTTCTTAGTCACAAATATCCCTATATTACTACCCATCTCATTTTTCTGGACCCTACACACCCACCTAATACGTTTGGCATGGGCAAGTAAGCATCAGCTGATGTGCTGGGACACGTTTACACTGGCATATGCGATGAGAGGACTGAATGCCCCAACTTCGAAGCGTATTATAGAGCTGCGAAGTGCATGTTAGCTTACTTCTTGCTACGTGATCCAGAAGATTTGACACATTTGTAGCTGGAGCCGGATGCTGTGCTTCTGCTCTCACTCCCTCAAATCTTATTCTGTAAACCGTTCAGAGTTATCATGTGGTTGACCCCATCAGCACCACGCACTTCCTTTAGAAGAAAATGCCTGACTCCAGGGCAGAGGCACTGCTTTACACTCTGATTGAGTAGGCCACCAGAGAACTTTCGGATTATTGTTGAACTGCTTTGGAAAAAATGGATATAGCTAGAGGAACATTATATATTTTGTTTGTGTCTGACTCATGCAGCCTCACCAATGTAGGCACACGTATGACCAGATTGGAGTTGGGCCATTGTGCAGTGAATAATCCTACATGATGATTCATGTGGTGGCAGACAGTGAGGGAGGGTGTTCAAATAATTTGCAAACTTGATTTTGATGATTTGCAATATTTGGGGGCTGATGGACTCTGCCTCAAGGTGATTGGCCCTTTTACACTTAGCTATATTTACTTGCATGGTCCAATCCTTGCTGTACTTTTTTTCTGATTCTTCAGAGACAAGACCAGTCAGTTTAGTTAACCGATGCAAATCTACACAAACTGCTTGAATTATTTTGCTCTTCTTGTTCATCGACAGAAGTATACTACAGATCTATGTTTCTCAATCTTATTTGGGTCGGGAGTCGGACTGATTTATTAGTCAGAGTCAGGACTTAGGGCAGGACTACCTCAACAGCCAGAAGAAGGAAATTAGCTGCCTCAAAGGGAAAACTAACCAACATAATGATGGCTCTAGAAGGACTACTCAGCCCTGTGGACATGAGGGAGGTGCAAATGTCAGACTCCTCTATTATGAGGTTGTAGTTGGAGGGCTGTAACTGGTAAAGGACTTACGGTCATTCCTAGCCAGAAGGTTAATAAGTTCAAACTCATGAAAGATATACATGCCTTCTTTCGTAAAGTCAGACTCCAAAAATTATTTCAGAACAGTGAGATTATCACAGCACAGAACATCTCAGAGCTTAGACCTCTGTCTACATTCACTCCGCACTGGACCAAGAAGGGCCCGAAAGTAGGGATTTTTGAGAAAATAGTCTCTAATAATATCAAGCGAGCACTCAAATACATCTCAGTTCCCACCTCTATTCTTACTCAAGAACAAAAAATATCCATTAGAGACCTCCAACAAAACAAAGATATCACGGTGAAACCGTGTGATAAAGGTCGAAGAATAGTTCTGTTAGACACAGGTGTATAAACAAAAAATGAAAGCTATATTTTCAGTTCCAGAACATTACCAAAGGGTCAGGAGTAATCTGGTTAAAATCATTTGTTCCAAAATTCAGACAATCTGTGAATGGGGAATTCAGAGTGGCACTATATCAAAACTTGAGACCGAATTACTTAGGGTTAATAACCCAAAACTACCTGCAATCTATGGAGTACCAAATACACATTAGCAGATTAATAACCCTCCTCCTAGACCTATTGTTTCCACCATATGTTCAGCCATGGAACCACTGTCAAAATACACTGACTCATTCCTCAAACCTTTGATCACTAGGTTTCCCTCTTACATCAAAGATACGGGACAGATGATAACAAAAGTAGAGGGCCTTAGGTTTAACCCTAATCGGGAACTTCTAGTAAAGGTATTATAGACTAACATTCCCCAAAAAGAGGCATATAATGCAGTACAACATTTGTTGATGGAAGAATCCATCGACACCCCGGTTAACTTTAATTTGAAATGTCTCAAAATAGTTTTAGAGAACAACTTTTTTTAATGTGATGGAGATATATATAAACAAATCAAAGGAGTAAGCATGGGAGCAGCATGTGCACGGAGTGTCGCAAATATCTACATGGGTCTCTTTGAAAGGAAGCATATATACAACAAAGTTTCTCCATTCTTTGAAAATGTCAAACATTGGGGGCACTACATCGATGATATTTTTTTCATCTGTGAGGGAGACAGATTACCTTAAAGAATTCATTGAGTGGCTTAACGTATGTGATAACAACCTTAAATGTACTCCCAATTTCAATAACCAGAAGGTAGAATTTCTGGATATCGTAATTTTTTTAGGAACAAGGACAGTTACAAGTGTCTCTGTATACAAAACCTACAGCCAGGAATACGCTACTGCATTTTGAAAGTTTCCATCCCAGTTGCCAGCGACAAAGCATCCAGTTCAGTCAGTTCCTTAGAATTCAGAAGGAACTGCAGCAATGTAATCAAATATGATAGGAATGCCATAGTCCTGAAGGATAAGTTCTCACAGAGAGGTTACCCCTAAAGGGAGATTTGTGAAGCCTACAAAAGGGCCAAATATTACAATTGTGACTGTTTATTTGAACCACAACAGAAGACTGAACAATCAAGGGTGGTGTGTTGTTAAACATTTGAATATTAACAATAAAGTGAAGGGAATTATCAATACACACTGGAATATACTAAGCACCAATGAGGAGCATGCTCCCCTCCCCACACCTATGTTTGCGGTCCATAAGAACCTTAGAAATAAGCTGGTCCAAGCTAGACTTATGAGAGGCAATGAATGAATCAACAAATTATTACGGGAACCAACCCTGTCTTAAGTAATCATCAGTGTGGTCAATGCCATTCTTGTGAACAGGCTATGGTAACAGATATCTTTCAATACAATAAGAAAACTATTGGCTTAAGGACCATGACGAATTGTCAGAGTTTCAATGCAGTATACTGCATTGTGTGCCCTTACCACTCAGGATATGTAGGAGAGACGGGAAGACATTTAAAGTACGTTTCAGTGAACACAAATCAGCAATTAAAAATCAGAGACTTCAAGCCTCTTTGGTTGACCACTGTATAGAGGAGGGCCATAGGGAAAGTGAATTAAAATGGATCATTCTTGAGAAAGTGGTAGCATCTCATGTTTATACTTACAGACACAGAAGAAAAAGAGAAGTCTTTTGGATTTATCATCTGGACACAGGACACCAAAGACTCAGTGATAGGATTCCTTGGTAAAATGCGTTCCTTTGAGATTTCCTATCTGTTTTTGTTATCTTTACAGTTTCAGAAAAATACTTCAATAGACATTTAGGATCTCTCCCCCATTAGAATATGTTTTTTTTTCTTTCTGTTTTCTGTCCATAGGAACCACCCTAATATGGCATCTGCAGTTGCTAATTTACTAGGTGTTTTTGGCATAGTGCATTTTAGAACTAGGCATTGCTATGTTTTGGAACAAGGATATTAATGGTAACTGGGGATTACATATATCTTTTTGGTTCGATCATAAAGTCTGTCTTATACCTATAATTCAGCATTCCATCAAGAACTATACTATTTAATTAATCTGGGGTACTCCCAGCTCTTTCCTCTCTTTCCGGATGCACATCCCAATATGGCGGCCACATCTGTCCGCGTTTGAGTTGGCTCTTGTTGAGTCCGGCATCTAATATAGAATCGTTCTGCTATGGGAAGCAGGCATTTCCGGGTGACATTACAATCTATGACTTTAATATGTGGTTTTGCTAGCTCTTTGCTCCCCTTCTGAATGAATATTCCAATATGAAGGCCACATTTGTCCTCTTTTAAGTCGGCTCTTATTAAGTCCGGCGTCTAATATAGAATCGTTCTGCTCAAGGAAGTGGGCATTTCCAGGCCACGATACTATCTATGTGCCTCTATACTATATATGTCTATATATATCTACATATATACTATATATATCTATACTCTATACTATATATGTGCCTCTCCTAGCTTCTTACTCCCCTTTCGAATGCACTTTCTAATATGGTGGCCACATTTGGCCACTTTTTAGTTGGCTCTTGTCTAGTCTGCATATAGAATCGCTCCGCTTAGGGAAGCAGGCATTTCCCGGTAATGTCCACGAGGGCTGGCGGTTCTCTGCCTCGCGGTTTAAGTGGTGAGCTCCTACACACCAGTGTTGCCAGATTGGGCGGTTTCCCGCACAAATGGGCGATATTTTTCCCATTTGTGCGGGAAAAAAACCCAATTGCGGGGACCACGATTGTTGGGCTATTTTTAGCCCTGTGTGCGCTAAAATCGCGGCGGGGCGGTGCGGCGCCGCCGCGCGCACAGGAGGGACTGCAGCCGGCGGGGGCAGGAAGCAGCATGTGCGCCGCGCCCGTGCAGTGTCTCAGGGGGCTGTCAATTGGTAGCGCTTTTGCGCGCTACTAGATTGACGGCCCTCTGCCCCACTGAGAGCTCATAAGCTCTCAGTGGGGCAGAGGGCCGTCAATCTAGTAGCGCGCGAAAGCGCTATCAATTGACAGCCCCCTGGTGCGACACTGACTCCTGGGCAGTGTTGCCAGATTGGGCGGTTTCCCGCACAAATGGGCGATATTTTTCCCATTTGTGCGGGGAAAAAAACCAATTGCGGGGACCCCGATTGTTGGGCTATTTTTAGCCCTGTGTGCGCTAAAATCGCGGCGGGGCGCCGCCGCCGGAGATACTGGTGCGAGGAGAGACGCAAAGACTCGCGCGTGCAGGAGGGACTGCAGCCGGCGGGGGCAGGAAGCAGCGTGTGCGCCGCCGCCACGCCCGTGCAGTGTCTCAGGGGGCTCTCAGTGGGGCAGAGGGCCGTCAATCTAGTAGCGCGCGAAAGCGCTACCAATTGACAGCCCCCTGGTGCGACACTGACTCCTGGGCCAGGAGTCAGTGTCGCACCAGGACTACTAGTGTTCTAGTTCATGTTAAAAAACTATCACTTTCAGTATGTATTCCTATAATAAAACATATTAATGTCAAAGCATCTATATATTAAAGAAATGCACTTTTTTAAAATTTAGAACACCTTATCATATTCTATCATGATTGTGGCATCACTTACCTGGCTTTTAATTTCAGGACTTAACTCATGACCGGGATCTTCGAGCGAGGGCCATCCTTGGCTTGGATCTCCCTGATAACTCGCCCACCTCTGTCGTACAATGCACATGCTTAAGTATTTTAAGGCACTGTCATATGTGCTAGCCAGGTCATGAGAACATATGAGAGCCCCTTTGAAATGCATGTGATCAGTATATCTGCTGTATAAAAAAGATTCACTTGCATTGTGCACAGATTGTATGCACGCATTGTAAGGCATTAAAGGGAAATGTCACTTTTTAAACTGTATTACAGATTATCATGGATGAAGCACATGGATTTACAAAATGCTTCAGGGGCAATGATTAATGGAGTAATTTTAAATGCATACTGTAACATAAAAAGGTTATTTGTAAAACAAACATTCACACCTTTGGTCATTGTAGCTGTTAAATAAGATGTTTGATGCTTGTAAGCTATGTTGTTCCAAGCAAGACTCCCTTTTAGGCACACTAAGTTATACCACCTCCAACTCTGATCTGTTTTGAGGCACCATGTTTGATGAAGAGATTAAGCGTGATGGCACAGTACACAGCAGAGTAGGACAGTGTCTTACAAAGGAGCAGGGCATAGAAAATACAAAGAGAAAGTTGTATATCATTTATTTTTAATAAATGTATCAGTGTGTTACACACACGAAACCTAGAAGAGCGATGCTTAATGGAATAAATGTGGACTATTATTTGGGGAGCTTGTAGCCAACTCCCTACATATTATAGCAGCATGTTGTAGTCTCACTAAAAGGAATGTGTATCATGCAACAAAAGGGTGTAGACTTAGGCCCATATTTATACTTTTTTTGCACTGCATTTGCGTAATTGTTTGACTCAGAAGATGCGCGAACGTACAAAATGTATCTGTATTTTGTAAGTTTGCACCGCTTTTGCGTCAAAAAATGACGCAAATGTGGCACAAAAAAGTGTAAATATGGGCCTTAGTTTGAATAAAATGGTATTTCTTAGTGTTAATGGTTTAATAACTCTGAGTCCAAAAACCCTTCCACCTGTCTGTTTTGGTTGTAATGTCCATGCTTATTCCAGGCTTGATTTTGTGGTGTGGATTGAAACAAAAAAATGTCTTGATCAGGATCACTGCATCAGCAAAGGAGAAAAGTGCAAAAATGTATTTTGCTGTTAGATCCTGTTGACCCTCATAATCCAGGGCAGATGTAGCTCACTAATACATGAGTGGGGCAGTGCCTCAGTAGGTGTAGAGGAGGCAGCATGAGGTGACTGACAGACTGGCCTGATGCCCTTTTATTGCCAAGTCTTTAAAGTAGAAGAACATCAGAACAGGCTATAGATATGCACTGGACATGCTAGATGGTCAGTTGAATTTCTATACATCCCAACATTTTAGACAAAGAAAGATTTAAAAAACAAATATTGTGAGAATGTATTTTTCCCATTGACTTCTACTGAAGCAGAGACATTTTCATGCGGGGTACAGCAAAAATAAAGCCATTTTTGGCTTTAGAAATCGTCAGCCTCCTGCCTGAATGGGGTCCACTGACGTGCATGTGTTTCACCCATATCTAGCATGCGCAGTGTGCATTTGAAAGGCAGTAAGAAAAGCAAGTTGTGCTTTGGATCCATTAGGTAGGGCTCTTGAATCTCACAGGTAAATGCTGTAGGTAACTAGCAAATGCTTGTCTTACATTTTGGCACTGACATTATATTGGGATTAACAGGACTACTAGTGTAAAAAGTAAAAGGAAAAACATGGAATTCTACATATTTCTTTAAAAGAGAAATTAGACTTATGCTTTAAAATGTTAGATTTATGATCCAAAATGTTTCTTACAGCCTGTAATTGCATTTTTTGAGCGTTACAACTTTGGGCTTGTTTTGGGCTAGAGCTGGTTCATTTTGGGCTTGCTTTGGGCTGGTAGTTGAACAGCTTTGGGCTGTATAAGGCTTTGAAAATCTGGCAACACTGCTCCTGGGCCAGCAAGCGTGAAAAATTACCTCAGATGGTGTCACTTGTTCTTCATTGGTGAGGCGATTACCACACTTTTGTTGGTGGCGAGCTGAAGCTGCCACCGGACCCACATATGATTCAGAGCCACAAAAAGCAACTGTGATCCAGAAAGTTACAAACTGTAAGTTAAACTATTTTTACAGCCCTTGACTGTTAGCGCTGCAATGTTGGGTTAACTATGTTGGAGATATTTGCTGCCATGTCGGGTGGGCAAAATTGGTTTTGGGAGCAGTTACCGGGGCGACTCAAATGTGTGCACAGAGGGAGAGCTCCTTATGTCACAACCTAGGTGTTTAAGCCACCATTTTAACTTTGTTAACAGGGCATTTCAGCAGCATAACCATTGGTGTTTCAGTAGAAACGTCGGGCCCCAATGTGGCTGCCATTTTTAATTGGGAACGTTTTCACAATTTAACACACCATTTTAGATTGGGATCCTCAATGTGGTTGTTGGCAGCCATTATATATTTGGAGCTTTACACAGTGATCAGTGCTGCCATTTTGAGTTTGGCTCTGTCAGACATAACGCTGTGAAACTAATATCTTTTTAAAATAGAGTGATATTTTGAAGTAGCATCACAGCCATCATTATCTTCTATGGTCAGCAGCAAGTGTACATTTGGTTACTGTGTTCAAATTATAAGCAGTCTGGATACATTGGGAGCAGTGACATGCACAGCAGTAGTAGTGCATATATGCATATTTACTTTTCAATGACAAACAACTGCAAGGCCTTTACTAGCACTATATATATATATATATATATACATATATATATATATATCAGTCATATTTACTTTAAAAGGTACACTATTATATGGCGTGCCAACTTCTGATTTTCCAGTGATGGGCACACTTACATGCTCTGTTCCAACTATCTCCTCGTCCAAAATTACTGTGATACACACACTATTACAACTTTATAGTCAATATCAACTTTACAGTGATTAACCCACTTATGTATTGTGTGTCAACTCCTGATTTCTCAGTGATGCACACACATACATTTTCTGCTCAAAATAACTTCTCACCCAACATACTGTGATACGCAAACTTGGTATTTGAGCATCAAGTTTTGCACACAAATTCCTTATGAGGAAACAACAGGTTAGGGAAAATGTGGATATGTCTGTGTCCGCACTCAGAAAACTGGTGGCAGATTCCCATTTTGCAAATTTTACAGATCAGTTGGTTCGTGACCAGTTTATATGCCACTGTACAAACAAGGCAATACAGCAGAAAGGTACTGTCTTTAGCTAATCCAACTCGAGACAAAACATTGCCTCTAGCTAAAAGTAGAGAAACCTTACAGATCTCTATGAAAGAAATGGAAGAGAAAAAAACGGAAGTGGTAAACATTGTACAGCAGGAAGAGAAAAAACAATGATAAGGACTCTGTTTATTCCAAAGATGTTGCAAAATCAGAAAATAATTTCTTTAAGCAAACAAATATGTGTTTTAGGTGCGGAAATGTAACACATTTCAGAAGTGGGAAACAATGTCCGGCAAGAAATGTCATTTGCAGAAATTGCAATAAAATGGGTAATTTCACCGAAGTATGTCAAAGCCAGAAGAAACATACATGTAGGGTTAACGGTGTAGTAGCAATCCTTGAGGAAAAAGGTTGTGATGGCCACTTACACAAAATACAGGGAGAACTCCAGGATATGGTTTTAGTGGGTAGCAAAGGTGCGGTGAGTACAGGTGATCCTTCAACCTCTGAGGACCCATGTGCGGAAATCGAGATAGGTGACAGAGCAGTAAAACTGTTATTGGATTCGGGAACATGAATAACTATGGTCAGACAAGAGTTACTCGATAAGCTTTGGCTGGGAAGAATTTTAGAACACCCAGATCATGCACCAGGGTAGAGGTAGCCCGCTAAAACAAATGTAGGGGTAGTGCCTGAGTACGTCCGAAGGAGGCAGGAAATGAGTGAAATGTTGGTCTGCTGCCCATTTAATGAAAAGTCCAGAAAGTAGAACAGTAGTAGAGCAGACTGCAGATACACACTGGGAATGCTTGATGGCTACTTGCATTTCACCTTTATCTACCGTGTGCATCTGAAAGGCAGTGTAAAGAACAAAGGTTGTGCTTTGAATCCATTTGGGGGGTGTTGATTATCATAGGTTAATGACTGAGCTAATGTAGCAAATGTTATCTTTGCATGTTGGGGCTGACATATTGGGATTAACAGGACTTGAACTGTAAAATGCAAAGGGAAAACAGCATTGGGTCTGCTTTCCACAAACTTGAGTTTGGCATGAAAAGTTGAGTAAGTATGAGGGGTAGTCCATTAAGATGTATAACTTTTTGCTGTTATCGGTGAATTGTTGCTTTATTGTAAAACCAGTTTGAAAACTAGAGCATACCTCTTACTTAACCTTGAATACGAGGGAGTTGCCATCCTTTGGCTCATTCCCCATTTCAAAACATGACAAATCCAAAGAGTCAATTGTCTGCCTGAAACATATTCACATATTTGCTTACAATAGAAATTAGATTTATGCTTTAAAATGTTTGCTTCAGCCTA
The DNA here is from genome assembly GCF_031143425.1 of Pleurodeles waltl. Taxonomy (NCBI): domain Eukaryota; kingdom Metazoa; phylum Chordata; class Amphibia; order Caudata; family Salamandridae; genus Pleurodeles; species Pleurodeles waltl. The sequence continues at coordinate 1,147,403,962 of NC_090437.1, read as the reverse complement.
TGATTGCATTAGTTCAGTGTTAAAAGTTTGGGCTACTTTTTGGGCTGGGACCGGTTCATTTGGGCTTACTTTGGGCTGGTTGTTCAACAGCTTTGGGCTATAGAAGGCTTGTAAAATCTGGCAACACTGCTACACACTGCCTTGTAGTCTCCATGTGGAGTATTTGTAGGGAAATCTTCTGAAATAAACTGCCAATTCCGTCTTAGATCATCGGAATGCAGGAGGTAAGAAATCCACAGGCGTGTTCAGAGAAATTTCCGGGACCTGGCTGTAATACAGAGGTTTTAATAATATCTGACAAAACAATTTCACTCTGATATTGAGTTCATTCCAAACTGTTTCTGTTTTCTATGTCTTTAATTTACTGAAGCATCTCTTGTCCTGAGATGAGGACTGAGGAGGAACATTACATCCTGCGGTTGTTCCCCTTTTATATCAGTAAGAAGCACATGCCTTAGACACCTTTATCATCTACCTAAGGCAATCTGTTGGCAGCACTTGAGTCAATTTTAGCTTATATTGCACTAGACTGCTGGCTATATGCACCAGGGAAAGTCGTTTGGGAAACACCAGGATGCATGTTTGGGTAGCAACTAATACTTGCATGAGAGAAATACACCAGGCCACAGATAATGCATGTCCAAGTGCATGTAGACACACTTTTGGATATTTACCAATAGAGCAGCAGTTTCTGCATGATGGTATGGATCACGTGGGGGGAGATGGAGCCACGACAAATAGAGAACACATATTTTCTTTTTCATTTTCTTTTTCTTTTCCTTTTTCATTTTTATAAAAAAAAAAAAATCCTTCCTTGTTTTCTTTTTCATTCTCTTTTGTCAAGCCATTAGCTACAAGGTTAATATTTTACATTGCAAGTATATTATCTATGAATATAGTAGCCTTTCCTGGGATGGCTTCATTCTTATAATTGATCTGTGCCCTGAAGAAGGTGGGTGACCCTTTGTGATTACTTTTCACTGAAACGAGCATCAGCACTATTACAAAGGACTAAGGCACTATCACTAAGGACAAAGATGCTCTATTGGACCTCAGACCCCCTTCGTTTTTCAGAAATACTTCGTTTAACCTATGGCTCATGGATATTAGTTTGTATCAACAAACAATGAAGGAACATGCAGTAAATGTATCAACCCAGGAGTAGATGAATTCTTATAGTTTTGTAGTCTCTGAATATTGAGGACCTTTAATCAAGTAGCATGGTAAATTTCTATGATGCATTTGTTTGGGTTAGTATTGACCTTGTCCTTCTGGGCTTTCTTTTATTTGGCTATAGATTGCCTTACACACAATGGGCCTGATTCTAATGTTGGCGGGCGGCGGGAGCCGCCCGCCAAGCTACCGCCGCTGAATGACCGCACCGCGGTCTTTTACCGCGGCGGCCATTTAGACATTGCCTCTGGGCCGGCGGGCGCTCTCCAAAAGAGCGCCCGCCGGCCCAGAGGAAATGCCCCTGCAACGAGGACGCCGGCTCAGAATTGAGCCGGCGGAGTTGCAGGGGTGCGACGGGTGCAGTTTGCACCCGTCGCGTATTTCAGTGTCTGCTTAGCAGACACTGAAATACTTTGCGGGGCCCTCTTACGGGGGCCCCGCAGCACCCCCTACCGCCATCCTGTTCCTGGCGGGCGAACCGCCAGGAACAGGATGGCGGTAGGGGGTGTCAGAATCCCCCATGGCGGCGCAGCAAGCTGCGCCGCCATGGGGGATTCAAAGGGCAGTGGTAAACCGGCGGGAGACCGCTGGTTTGCCTCTTCTGACCGCGGCCGAAGCGCCGCGGTCAGAATGCCCTGCGGGGCACCGCCGGCCTGTCGGTGGTGCTCCCGCCGACCCTGGCCCGCCGGGGTCAGAATGACCCCCAATGTCCTTTCTGTTTTAATCAGTATGACTGTGATTGAGTGAATGTAAGTTTCTTGTTTTATCTTTTGCCTTTTTTTCCCAGGTTGTATAGGACTATTTGTGCTACACACATGTATACAATATTGAAATAAATGACATTATAATTGTAAAATAAATTGATATGAAACACACAGATATAAATACACATTAAGAATCATGGCATGACAACTTGTTTTCTTTACATTTGGGATTCCAATTCCTTGGAACCATTCAGGAAGGTGAGTTATTTGTACTTTGCTGTAACTGGAAACAGACATGTGAGGATGTCACATCATCAGCAACACATGATTGATGCATGCAGCTAAATAATATGACAGGTTTGAGATTGATCAGCCTGGTACATGAAGCTATTTATCTGGGATCGATTGTAAAATTGCTCTCACTTCTCATGTAATCACACAAGTCATCATGACTGATTGCAGCAGCTATGTCCTTGCTCGGCCTCTTGGTCCACTCCTCATGAAGCTTACTCTCTATCCTTTTCCTTGACTCTGCAATATTGTTCCTGTTTTACAATCGACAGGTCTTCTCTTCTTGTGCATCAAAGGTGAACGCTTCACCACACTCCTGCTTGCCTTACCGGACCAGTTCAGCCAGGCACCCAAGACGGACATTAGGACATCCTGAGAAGAATGCAGGTGCACCTCCCAATTTGGCATTTATGTATAGTCTCTCTTTTTTTCCAATTATCATAATTTTTAAATCTGTGTGGGTTCACTCCTCCATAATTCGTATTTTTTAAACCTAGATGACAGAACATTTAGATATATAACCTGGGTCTCTGGAGTTGGAGGACTGTTTTTGCAATGCATTTAATTGAACTGCCATTCCTTCATTTCCTCCTACAACAGTTGTAATGATGATGATGTGCTGCTCAGCAACCTGATGAATATTGTAATTGTGTAGTGTTTGTCTGTGTCACACCTTTCCCCAACTCCCTGTTCCTATCAATTCATCAAACCCCTATTCTTCTTCCCCCAGGCTGTGTGACATATTTGAGGTGTTACTTATGAATTTACACCATGAATGGGTCACACACTTGGTGGGGAAAATGTGGTGATAGTGACTCCAGCTCACTGTGGTATCTTCTATTACCTGAACAATAGCCTACACAATACTACATACCTATCCGATGTATAAAAGTAATCCATAATTTACACATATAACATGATCTATCAACATCGTCTTGCAGACCTTGTGTATGTAAAAGTTTAACTTTGTCCTGAGTACACTTCTCCTGACTCAAGGATTAGTTTAGTTTTAATTATTTTAATAAATTAAATATGGACTCCCCATTGCTCAGAATATGTTACTACTGCAATATCAGGTCTTTGTGTCATGGGTATAGTCTGGAATGTATGTCTGTATGTATGTATGTGAAATTTATAAAGCGCATTCCGGCTCAAAAAGAGCATCAAAGCACTAGCATAGAAGGTGAGAGAACGCCGAAACCGACAAGAAACAACAGGGAAAAAAGATGGAGATACCCAAATAGAAGCTAACGAGGGAAAAGCCATGTTTTAATCAGTTTCCTAAAACTTAAATAACTGGATTCTTTCCTAATATTCAGGGGAAGCAAGTTCCAACATTTTGCTGCGGCCATGGTGAAAGCTTTCTCACCCCATTTGGCTTTGTTGGTACGAGGAACCTGAATTCTATAGGCCTTAGATGACCTGAGATATCTCTTGGGTTTATACTAACAGAGCCTAGTTGTCAAGTATTGAGGACCAATGCCGTGAACAGCTTTGTGAGTCAGGGAAAGCGTTTTAAAAATAATGCGCTGAGCCACCAGAAGCCAGTGTAGTTGTCTAAGGCTACCTCTGACTGAAACCTAGCGAGGAAGATTGAGGACAGCTCTAGCAGCCAAATTCTGGATCAGTTGTAACTTATTCAACGAGGCTTTGTCCAGATTAAGAAAGAGGGTATTACAATAATCTATTTTGGACATAACCAAAGCTAAGGTAGCAGAGACTCTCCATTCATGTTGAAGATAAGGAACAACTTTCCTTAGCATTTTAAAAAGCCATAAGCACATCTTTACAGTGTGATTCACCTGACTTTTAAAAGATAGGTGATCATCAAAGAAAATTCCTAGATTCTTACTGACAGTAGTGGGAATTGGAAGGGTACCACAGTCTGTTGGCTACCAGCGTGAATTCCATCGCTCGTTGCCTGGTCCGAAACAAAGAATTTCGGTTTTGGCAACGTTCGGTTTAAGCCAGTTAGTCCTCATCCAATTACTGACTGCTTGCATGCAATTATTGAAACGATCCACCACCTCCTTCCAGTTCTTATTAACTGGGATGGTTAGCTGTGTATCATCCGCATAGGAGGTGGGGATAAATCCAAAGGACCGAATCAAATTAGCCAGTGGGGCAACATACATGTTAAACAGGGTGGGGCTCAATGAAGACCCCTGCTGAGTCCCACAGGGCAGTAGATAAGGTGTAGATCTAAAATTACCACAACTAACAGTGGTCCATCTGTTGGTCAAAAAGGATTCCAAGAGCTTAAGAGCCCGCTCTCTAATACCTGCTTGGTAAAGGTGGGTCAGCAGAAGTTGCGGAGAGATAGTATCAAATGCCGCTGATAAATCCAATAGAACTAAAAAAGCCCCTTGCCCTTCATCTACCATTCTCCGGATGGAGTCAGAAGATGAAATAAGAGTGGACTCCGTGCTGTGCTGTTCTAAAACCATGTTGAGAAGGATCTAAGCCTCCCACTCCCACTACTAGTTCCTTATTCATGAATTTTTCCATAATCTTTGCCAGAAAAGGGAGGAGAGCGATTGGTCGTAGATTATTTCAATCCTGGCTATCACCATCTGGATTCTTTTTCAGGGGGACAACTGTGGTCTCCTTCCATGAAGTAGGATAAATCCCAGAATTAAGTACCTCCTGAAAGATCGGAACTAGTGCCCGAGACATGAGGTCGGGGGCCAGTTGAAAAATGGAAGGGGGGCAGGGGTCCAAAGGGGAGCATGACTTAATTTCAAGAATCAGTTTTCTGATGCTGTCCTGAGTCGGAATTTGAAAATCAGATAACATTTTACGGGCAGCTTTAAGATCCGGGAGCACCGTAAAAGATTGCTCTCTAAACGCCTCATGAGGAATGAAATTAAGTCATTGATAAGATATGATATAAATAAAAAATAAAAAAACTCTGTTGTCTGTGGTGGATAATCCTTCTGATTAATTCTACAGCTGGAGTTCACCTAGATGGGATAGAGACCTTGCTTGAAACGTCTTCCCTGTTAGCATGCTGGCTTGCAACTACTACCACCACCATTAAGAATGCACCTGGGGAAACCCTGAAATAATGTTTTGGAAAATTGAGAGAGGTAGCAGCCATGTCTTTATTTATTCAGGTAACACAACTATGGAGTAAAGTGAACTAGTTTAGTTAGTAACTAACTTAGAATAGGTTGTTGTAGGCAATATAAGCATAGGTATACACAACTAGTGGTCTATAATAGTTACCAAGGTTAGTAGAATAAGGGTATAACTAAATGGTATACACTTTGATGAGTGGATTTAAAAAAAAAAGTTACCCTGAAAGGCAGCAGTGCAAAGTAAAACTCAAATGACAAATTTCCACCATAAACAATTACTCTTTAATTTTGTAACAATATGAAAAAACATCTTCTCCACCCAAAACAGGCCCGCCCTTCTATTGAAAATAAATAAATATCACCCCAACCAGTGTCCAACAAACTCCAATGCAAAGTCCAAAAATACCCCAACTGCCCATCCCAATTCCCACCCGCAACAAAATAATAATGGAGGCGCTGCTGTTGGCTGGCTGAAGGTACCGGGTCCCAGGGCAGTGGCAGATGTGTTTGCTTCCTCCCCCTACACAGCCTCCCGACAGTGATGTTCAGCCCAGATGGCCTCCATCCGTTGTTGCCACACCCAAGCTGCTATCTTCTGCTGAGATGGTGAACCAGAAGGAGTAGCTATATCAAGAAAAAAGAAAAAAGACAAGTTGTAACTAATGCTCAGTGTAAACACTTGTTTATGTAGTGGCACAGTCGCAGTACATTGCTGGTTAATCAGAGCAATTGGAATTTTTAAAGTGATTGATTAGTCTCAGGGCCAGGTTTTCCCCACACATGCATCACATAAAAGCAATCCCTGGCTGCAAGGAATTAAGCCAGAATGCCATGATGTTTTTCTTTTAAAGGATTTCCTGGTAAAAAAAAACTAAACGGACACTTTGGCCCTCATTCTGACCCTGGCGGTCGGTGATAAAGCGGCGGCCAAGCCGCCAACAGGCCGGCGGTCTAAAATATGCAATTCTGACCCTGGCGGGAACCGCCAACACAGCCCGCCGTATTAACACTCCGCCCGCCACGGCGGTACAAACAAACAGCGCGGCGGTCCCCGCCAACAGCCAGGCGGCAGACAATGTACCGCCCACCCTATCACGACCCACCAATCCGCCACCTTTTCCGGGGCGGGAGCACCGCCGATAAGAACACGGCGGAAACAGACTACGAACGGGAAAACGCTCACCTCTACGCACTCCACGCAAGATTCCGGCAGTATGGAACCAGAGTTGCAGGTCATCCCCGCACTCCTATACCTGCTCATATACCAGGAGCACGCCCGGCGGCGCGGAAGACATCGGTGAGTACTGCACCTACGACACAGGGGAGGGAAAAGATTACCGGCACACACCCACCCACCCACACCCACTACAACACACACATCAATGCATTCCCACAGATCACTGTCACAACCCACAAACCACCCCCCTCCGAAATAATGCAAAGACCAAAATAAGAGATCATAAACGGGCAGATATATTGAAATATGTACACCAGTAATCCCAATAAATAAATAAACTATGTACAAAATATACACAGCTACTAAATGTAGTCCAACCACTGTCCGTGGATCACAGGGGTCCTGTGCAAAGGGGCAAGGCCCAGTCCCACGACAAGAACTCCACGGAGAGAACACTGCAGGGGCATCAGAAAGAAAATAGGACAGGCACCTCAGGGGGAAGGGAAGGGGGGGCACCTCAGCCACTTGAGTACACGACGCCAGATCCACGAGGGGACTCCATGACCACTGGGCCATCCTGGGGAGTGCTAAGCCACAGTCCATACAGTGGGTGGCCTGCCCACTGGGCCATCCTGGGGAGAGCAAAGCCACAGTCCAAACAGTCCATACAGTGGGTGGCCTGCCCACTGGGCCATTCTGGGGAGTGCAAAGCCACAGTCCATACAGTCCATACAGTGGGTGGCCTGCCCACTGGGCCATCCTGGGGAGTGCAAAGCCACTGTCCATACAGTCCATACAGTGGGTGGCCTGCCCACTGGGCCATCCTGGGGAGTGCAAAGCCACTGTCCATACAGTCCATACAGTGGGTGGCCTGCCCACTGGGCCATCCTGGGGAGAGCAAAGCCACAGTCCAAACAGTCCATACAGTGGGTGGCCTGCCCACTGGGCCATCCTGGGGAGAGCAAAGCCACAGTCCATACAGTCCATACAGTGGGTGGCCTGCCCACTGGGCCATCCTGGGGAGAGCAAAGCCACAATCCATACAGTCCATACAGTGGGTGGCCTGCCCACTGGGCCATCCTGGGGAGTGCAAAGCCACGGTCCATACAGTCCATAACAGACCCCACTGCCACTGGAGGAGGCAAGTTGGCCAGAGGACATCCTGCAGCCCTGCCCGAGATAGATCCTGCCCTGCCACGTCTGCCAAAGGGCCAGCGGTTCTTGCCTTGAAGGGCCCAGTTCAGCGGTTCTTGAGACGGCGGGGCCCAGCGGAGCGGTGCTTGAGACGGCGGGGCCCAGTTCAGCGGTTCTTGAGACGGCGGGGCCCAGTTCAGCGCTCCTTGCCTTGAAGGGCCCAGTTCAGCGGTTCTTGAGACGGCGGGGCCCAGCGGAGCGGTGCTTGAGACGGCGGGGCCCAGTTCAGCGGTTCTTGAGACGGCGGGGCCCAGTTCAGCGCTCCTTGCCTTGAAGGGCCCAGTTCAGCGGTTCTTGAGATGGCGGGGCCCAGCGGAGCGGTTCTTGAGACGGCGGGGCCCAGTTCAGCGGGTCTTGAGACGGCGGGGCCCAGTTCAGCGCTCCTTGCCTTGAAGGGCCCAGTTCAGCGGTTCTTGAGACGGCGGGGCCCAGCGGAGCGGTGCTTGAGACGGCGGGGCCCAGTTCAGCGGTTCTGGAGACGGCGGGGCCCAGTTCAGCGCTCCTTGCCTTGAAGGGCCCAGTTCAGCGGTTCTTGAGACGGCGGGGCCCAGCGGAGCGGTGCTTGAGACGGCGGGGCCCAGTTCAGCGGTTCTTGAGACGGCGGGGCCCAGTTCAGCGCTCCTTGCCTTGAAGGGCCCAGTTCAGCGGTTCTTGAGACGGCGGGCCCAGTTCAGCGCTCCTTGCCTTGAAGGGCCCAGTTCAGCGGTTCTTGAGACGGCGGGGCCCAGCGGAGCGGTTCTTGAGACGGCGGGGCCCAGTTCAGCGGTTCTTGAGACGGCGGGGCCCAGTTCAGCGCTCCTTGCCTTGAAGGGCCCAGTTCAGCGGTTCTTGAGACGGCGGGGCCCAGCGGAGCGGTGCTTGAGACGGCGGGGCCCAGTTCAGCGGTTCTGGAGACGGCGGCCGGTCTATGGCCAACTGCTCATTGCCTGGTGGTGCCCTCCTGGGCAGCGGGGATGGTGCTCCTTCAATGCCCACCTGGACTGTGGGTGGTGGGGCCCTCCTGGCCAGCTGGGCTGGGTCCTCCCTGGGCAGCGGCTATGGGGGTGGTGGGCTCTCCCGGGGCAGCTGTGCCGGTTCCTCCCGGGGCAGCGGCTATGGGGGTTGTGGGCTCCTCCTGGGCAGCAGGCCTGCTGCCTGACCTCTCCGACTTGCTGCCCTTGCCCTCCTTAGTCGTGGGCCTGTGGCCCTTTCCTCCCTTTGGAGCTGTGGCTGGTGACTGTCTCTGGGTGGTGTCTGGGGGGGATGTAGAAGGCGGGCTCCTGCGGCGCCCCTTCCGCCTTCTGCTCCTCTTCCCAGGGGGTGGGCTGGCTGTCCCCTTGCTGCTGGGCGAAGATCCAGACATGCGGGCTGGCGGGCTCCAATACCCCTGCACCCTTGTCAAGGGGGCTGCAGGGCTGGTGGTGGCTGAGGTGCTCTTCTTACCCCGACGAGAAGGGGGGGGGGCTCAGGGTCAGGAAAGAAGTTAGTAGTGGCGAGGAAGAGTTTCTTGGGACAATGGAGAGTGGTAGGTACAGTGGGAATGGGAGTGGAGGGAGAGGATGTGGTTGTAGGTGAGTCACGTTTGCTGTCTTTGGGTGCAGGTGCAGGAGGGATAGGCTGTCGTGAGGTGGATGGCTGTTGGGTGGGTGGGTGGCTGCGTTTGTGTGGTGTGGAAGAGGGGGTGACAGACACAGTGGGAGAGGACACAGGGGACGTGTAAATGGCAGTGGGGATGGTGACTGCACGTGTGCGGACTGGAGTGGAGGGTGTGCTGGTGATGGAAACACTGGCTGATGGTGAGGTGAATGGAGGTGTGAGTGTAGACGTCACAGGGAGGGAGGAGGGAGACGAGGAGGTGGGGGTCACAGAGGTGGTAGTGACTGTTGGCATGTCTGCATCGGAATGTTGCGTGTGTGAATGTCTGCGTGATCTGTGGTGCTTATGTTTGGATGAGCTTCTCTTGGGTGTTGAGGTGTGTGCAGGCTGGTCTGATGGTGTGGGTGGGACAGGCAGAGGAACAGGAGACTGGGAGGAGGGAGTTAGTAGAGGGAGGCAGGAGACAGGGACAATGGCTGCCGTCAGTGCTGAGGCCAGAGCCTGGAACGATCGCTGATGGGCAGCCTGACCCGAATGAATGCCCTCCAGGTACGCATTGCTGCGATGAACCTCCCTCTCCACCCCCTGGATGGCATTCAAAAGCATAGTCTGCCCAACAATGAGCGTTCGGAGGAGGTCAATGACCTCCTCACTGAGGGCAGCGGGGGTAACAGGGGCAGGGCCTGAGGTGCCTGGGGCGAAGGAGATGCCCGGCTTCCTGGCAGAGCGGGCACGGGGCGAACGCTGAGGGGCTGCTGGGAGGGCGGAGATGGTGCGCTGGGTGGCGGCTGTACCTGTAATGGCGGGGGGCACGGATGGTGCCACCCCCGCAAGGGAGCCCCCTTCCGAGGACGTGTCCGTGTCGCTGCAGGGTCCAGTCGTCCCCGTCGTGGAGCTCCCCTCGCCCTCCGTCTCACTGGTCCAGTCTGACTCTGTGGCATGGCCCTCCTGGGCCATGTGAGATGCAGCTCCCTCCTGCCCCGATGCCACTTCTCCTCCGCCTGATGATGCTGATGCACACAAGCACAGAAAGACAAACAAAAAGGGGGGGGGAGAGAGAAATAAAGGGATATTGAGTACATGGATCTCCGGTACAGTTAGCGGACATGACAGACACAGATGCCCCCTGCACTAAGTTGCGCACTTGGGGTCCGCTACGCATTCCGTGGAACATGCCCTACACGCCTAGAGTTGACAACTGCACCCATGGATGACACGGCCCAGGGATGGCTGTACTGACAAACTACTGAGGGTGGTGGCTGGGGACACAGGGGCTTACGGGGGTGCCCAGCCTACAGATATCGCCCTGGCCTAGGGGGACCCCCAGCCCTCCTCCCCCACCCAGACACCTCCACTGCGCGACAACAGAGTAGATAATGCTTGTACTCACCCCCTTGTGTCTGCTGTGCTGCCCTCACGCGCCCATCCAAATCAGGGTAGGCCACCGCCAGGATCCGGAACATCAGGGGGCTCAGTTGACGGCAGGCACCCCGCCTACGTTGGGAGGCCATCCCCAGCAGAGACTCGGCGGTCTTCTTGGTCCCGCGGCGGATGTCCTCCCACCTCTTGCGGCAGTGGGTGCCCCGTCGATGGTGGACCCCCAGGGTCCGGACTTCCTTGGCGATGGCACGCCAAATCCCGATCTTCTCATGGGCGCGGACCTATGTGACACGTACAGGGAGGGAGAAATACCACGTTCAAGTTTGTCAGCATTTTCCTTGCCAGTGGCCCAACGCCCCCCATCCCCGCCAGGCCCCCCGCCATGCCCCCCGCCAGGCCCAACATGCCCCCCATCCCCGCCAGGCCCCCCGCCATGCCCCCCGCCAGGCCCAACATGCCCCCCATCCCCGCCAGGCCCCCCGCCATGCCCAACATGCCCCCCATCCCCGCCAGGCCCCCCGCCAGGCCCAACATGCCCCCCATCCCCGCCAGGCCCCCCGCCATGCCCCCCGCCAGGCCCAACATGCCCCCATCCCCGTCAGGCCCCCCGCCAGGCCCCCAAGCCAGCCAGTGGCCCCAAATCCAGATTGAATTAAACTCACTTGTTGGTCTGGAGGACCGTAGAGTAGCGCATACTGGGGGAGGACCCCATCCACAAGTTTCTCCAACTCCTCTCCAGTGAAGGCAGGGGCCCTTTCCCCAGGCGCAGCAGCCATTGTCCCTTCCAGACCGAGGTCACAGCAACACTTGCAGTATAGGTCCTCTCCTGTGAAAGTTCAAGTCGCAAGTGGATAAGTAGATAGAAAATGGCGGTCACGTCCGCGGCGGTGCGTACCGCGGCGGTGCGTCCCGCCACCGCCGGCGCCCTTCGCCATTGGCTCCTGAAACCCATAGGCTTCAATGTTAACCAATGCGGCTTCGCGCCGCGGTCTTCGCCCGCCGCGGTGTGCCACGAAAGCGCATTGACCTCACATCCCATTGTCACACTTCACAGGTCAGGCAGCCGCCATTTCCAGGGCCCACATGGCTCAATTTCAACTGCGTCACACAGGCCTAGGCCTTGCATAGCCACTCAGACACGCCATTCACTGCATAGAGAATCGTCTACTGTGCTAGCTGTGAGTACGTACCTGTGGGTTGCTTGACTGTGTGCTCCATGTTGTCCTTCCTAGGCACCGTCCGCTGGGTTGGGCGAGGAGACGGATGAATCCTCCCGTGTACCGACCGCTGGTGGACCTGTCGACAATGGAAGAACGCCACATTATCCTGACCTACCGTCTTAACCGTGCCACTATCCATGAACTGTGTGCCCAGCTGGAGCCCGACCTGATGTCCCCCATCCGCCAACCCACAGGGATTCCCCCTCTGGTGCAGGTCATGTCAGTACTCCATTTCTTGGCAAGTGGGTCATTTCAGACAACAGTGGGAATTGCTTCTGGGATGTCTCAGCCCATGTTTTCGAAGGTGTTATCCAGAGTGTTGTCTGCCCTGATGAAATCCGTGAGGAGCTACATCATTTTCCCTGAGGTGGGCGAATTGGCTACAGTGAAGGGTGATTTCTACGCCCTTGGACATATTCCCAACGTCATTGGTGCCATTGATGGGACCCATGTGGCTTTGGTTCCCCCAAGAAACAGGGAGCAGGTGTACAGGAACAGAAAAAATTACCATTCAATGAACATCCAGGTGGTGTGTTTGGCTGACCAGTACATCTCGCATGTAAATGCCAAATTCCCAGGGTCAGTGCATGACGCCTACATCCTAAGGAATAGCAGCATCCCTTACGTGATGGAACAGCTACAGAGACACCGTGTATGGCTAGTGGGGGACTCTGGGTACCCCAACCTGTCGTGGCTACTGACCCCAGTAAGGAATCCCCGGACCAGGGCAGAGGAACGGTACAATGAGGCCCATGGGCGTACTAGGAGGGTGATCGAACGCACCTTTGGCCTCCTAAAGGCCAGGTTTAGGTGCCTGCATATGACAGGTGGATCCCTAATGTACTCACCTAAGAAGGTGTGTCACATCATCGTGGCCTGCTGCATGCTTCACAACCTGGCTTTGCGCCGCCAGGTGCCTTTCCTGCAGGAGGATGGTCGAGACGGTGGTGTTGTGGCAGCGGTGGAACCTGAGGAGAGTGACGAGGAGGAAGACGACATGGCTGAAACAGACAACAGGGACAGAATCATTGAACAGTACTTCCAATAGGACACAGGTAACATTTCAAAGATAATTTAGTAAATGTGAACTACTCTCCTGCATCTCTGCTGCCTGTCTATTTGCCCCAGTGTATGATGACTGAGTTTTGGCTTTTCCCTCCCTATTTCAGATCTGGGGTCCCCACTACGAGTCCTGTGCTTCGTTTCCCCATGGACTACAGCTTTGTGGCAGCTGTTTGTTGACTTCACCATGTACAAGGACATATTTGCACTGTCATGTCAATTACAATATATTGAAATCACAGCCAGACTCCAGATAGTTTTGTGCAAAATAGGTGTTTATTTAAGTGCTCAAAATGGGATGGGTAGTTTCAAGTGGGTGGGGGCTATGGTGAAGGAATGTCCATGGCAGAGTCCAGAGTAACAGTCACACAGGTGCATTGTCCAGAGGCCTGTGGAGAGATGGAGCATGGGCAGTTCAAGGATGGACAGGGTGACAATGTGGGACAGTGGGATGACATCAGGTGGTATCCATTGCTGGCGGGGGTCTTGACATCCTACTCTGTCTTCTTGCGAGATCTCAGGGCCCTCTTGCGGGGTGGTTCTTCTCCTGCAGGAGGTGGGGGTCTGGTGGGCTGCTGCTGTGCGGGGGCCTCCTGTCCACTAGGGCCGGCGGAGGTGGTTGGCTGTTCTTGGTCCAGGCTAGTAGCAGGGGCCCTTGGGTGTTGTTGAGTGTCCGCCCTGGTGTTGACGAGGTCCTGCAGCAGCCCTACCATGGTAACCAGGGTGGTGTTGATGGCTCTGATGTCCTCCCTGTACCCCCGATAGTGTTCCTCCTGCAGTACCTGGATCTCCTGGAACCGGGCCAGTACCGTCGCCATCGTCTCCTGGGAGCGGTTGTATGCTCCCATGATGGTGGTGAGGACCTCGTGGAGAGTGGGTTCCCTGGGCCCGTCCCCCCCCTGTCGCACAGCTGCCCTCCGAGTTGCCCTGTTTCCCTGGGCCTCTGCCCCCTGGCCGGTGTGCCCACTACCACTGCCCCCAGGTCCCTGTTGTTGTTGGGGTGGTGGGTTATCCTGGGTGCCCTGTAGTGGTAGACACACCGCAGATTGACGCGCCCTGGAGACAGAGGCATGGGCCCGCTGGGTGGGAGCTGTGCTGGTGTTCCCAGAGGGGTTTGGGTCTGTAGTGGCCTGGGCCTGTGTGAGGGGAACCGACTGTCCAGAGGTCCCCGATGGTCCGGGCTGGTCATCGGTGTCCAGGTCGACAGAGCTGCTGTCATCGCTGACGGCCTCTTGGGTGGGGGGTGTGGAGATCTGGCCCCTCCGCCGCGGTGTGTTGACGGTCGGGTCCTGCAGGGGTATAGAGGTATGGTTATAGTTTCAATGTGTGGCATATGGGTGTATCTATGGGTTCTCGTGTCCCCAAGTGCTGGCATTCGTGTGTGGGGGCTTTGGTGAGGGTGGCTTGTGGGGGGATGTGTATATGCATTGGGCATGCTTTGGTGATGGGTGTCCATGCTTAGTGGACGCATGCAGGCCTAGGTTTTGGGATGTGTGGGTTGTGATGGTGAGACATTGGCGGGGAATAGGTGTGCTGGGGGTGGGGGTGAGGATGGTGGTGGGGGTGGGGGTGAGGGTGGGGTTCGAGGATGGGGGTGAGGGTTGGGGTATGATTTGGCATGCAGGTGGGGGGGAAGCAGTATTGAAGCTTCAACTTACCAATATCCATTCCTCCGCCGACTCCTGCGAGGCCGTCAGGATGCAGGATGTTCAAGACTTCCTCCTCCCATGATGTGAATTGTGGGGGTTGAGGTGGGGGTCCTCCGCCAGTCTTCTGCACGGCGATGTTGTGCCTGGATACCATGGAACGCACCTTCCCCCGTAGGTCGTTCCATCGCTTCCTGATGTCTTCCCGATTTCTGGGGTGCTGTCCCACAGCGTTGACCCTGTCGACAATCCTCTGCCATAGCTCCGTCCTCCGGGCAATGCTGGTGTATTGTATCTGTGTGCCGAACAGCTGGGGCTCTACCCGAACGATTTCCTCCACCATGACCCTGAGTTCTTCGTCTGTGAAGCGGGGTTGTCTTTGGGGTGCCATGGGGTGGTGTGTATGATGTGTGGGGTGGAGTATGTGTAGTTAAGTGTGTTGAGTGTGGTGGTGTGTGTTGTTTTGTGTGTGGATAGTGTGTGGGTGATGGTGTTGAGTGGCTGTGGCTGTTAGTTTGTGGATGCTGGTGTCTCGCTCTGGCCTTCTTTCAGAATTTTTTTGCGTAGGGGTTTGTGGGTGATGTGGGTGGGTGTTTTATATTGTATTGTGTGTGTGGGAGTGGTGTGTGTATGTGTATCAGGTGTGTGGGATTCAAATCGTCCAATGTGGCTGAGTTTTGTTCGTTTGTGTGTATTCTGACCGTGGCGGTGTGTCCCGCCAATGGAATACCGCGTTTGAATGACCGCCGCGTGGATTCGTGGGTCGTAATGGCATGGGCGTATTTCTGTTGGCGTGGCGGTGGAGGTTTGGTCACCTCCACCTTTCCGCCGACCGCTGGTCTGGCGGTCGGTTGTGGCTGTCGGATTTTCGGAGGTTTGCCTTCTGCGGGTCAGAATGACCGTGGCGGGTTTCCGCGGCCGCGGCGGTGTTATGGC
Source organism: Pleurodeles waltl (assembly GCF_031143425.1). Taxonomy (NCBI): domain Eukaryota; kingdom Metazoa; phylum Chordata; class Amphibia; order Caudata; family Salamandridae; genus Pleurodeles; species Pleurodeles waltl. Next base: position 1,147,388,524 of record NC_090437.1, on the reverse strand, counting down.
GGTCTTCTGACCGGCGGTAAGTGCATTTTACCGCCGGGGTCAGAATGACCACCTTTGTGTGTAAAAATAAAAATACATTACCTCTTATTAATATGTAAGGCATTGTGCAGCACAATTAATAGCATTCTTGTTGTTCAACGGAGGCATGCTAGCGTTGGGTACTACTTTGCTACTCTCTGCAGTCTGCAGCTGGGGAAGCTGTAATGGACAATTTATGACCTTAATTTATTTCCACTGGCCCTGCTCTTCTCTTACTGCCTTTCAATTCTACCCCGAGTTCAAAGAGGCAGATGATACAAAAACTCTGGTACACATGTCACATGTAAAACACAGATATCCTAGCTGCTATAAGTAGACAGTGGAAAAAAACAATGCACTGAGATACACAGAGAGGAACAGGATATAGATTTTATTTGGCACGTTTCCCACAGAGTACTCTAAGTCAAGGACTTAGTTCCACTCTACTCCATTGCCCTGCCCTCCACCACAAATTATTTACAACAAATACCTTCACTTGGCAGTAAGGAAAGTTACTCTAGAGACAGAGATAGAGAGACAGAGAGAAAGAGAGAGAGATAGATAGATATAGATATTACCTAGGGGCGGTCACCAGTAGGTAGTTATAGTTAGGACCTACTAGCTATAGGAAAAGCAATTTGTTTGACTTGGCTATATCTTTTGATGAACCTTCATGAAATTTTCCAAAATGTGTGTCAAATTGGGTCTTGTTGTGTGTGGAAAGTTTTGGGGTGATCCGTCAACCATGAGCTGAGAAAAAGGGGGTGCAAAAAAGTGTGTTGCTCATGTTAATTCCCATTGAGGTTTTAGACTTAACAACAGCCCGAACCACTGGACTGAATTACACCAAATTTGGCAGAAATGTAGTTCTTGGTCCAGAAAGCACATTTTTGTTTATTTATTGTAAATCCGTTGAGAGGTTTTCAAGCTTTTCAAGAAAATCCAAATTTGTATATCTGGACGGAGACTAAGCACAGATCTCATAATGAGATCTGATTGGCTGTCAGCACATCAGTCAGGAAGTACTGGCAGCCATCTTGGGACCAATGTACATGATAGCACCCTATTGAAGTGCATTGTAGTGAATGGCAGGTTTTGAGGGTCACAAAAAGGAGAACATATAAATGGTGATAACAGATTTCAGTTACAATATGAATTGTTGATAGTACCATACTAATTTTAGGAATTGTGGTGTGTTCTACAGTGACTTTACCCAGTGAAGAAGCCTTTTGCTGGGATTTCATGTATCATGTTTGAGGGAGAACTGTTTTCTCATGATTTCCCAATAGAGGTTATGGCAGGTGCTCCAGAATCTAAAATGAGAGCATATTTTCTGTAAATTCACACTATCTTTCTCAACCATATGAGAATGAAGTCTGACATTCTACGTAAAACATGAACTTCCAACAGGAGCAGCCTGTCAGTTGATGGCCTTGTGTTCTCTGTAGCCTCCCAGTCAATTGACAATAGTGTGGCATACCTGAAAGTTATCTTGATTGAATCAAACTGGTAAAACTTAAAATATTTAATTTAGAAAAGAGCACAGTGAGGGGGTTCATTTTGTCATTTTTTAATGGTTAGTGCTGTACAAAGAAAAATTAGGACATGTTTTAAGTGAGTTCTAAAAATATCTTTCTCTTCTATTTCATTAAAACATTCGGACATACTGACTGAAACTTGCACTTTAAACACCAGCAGAAGACTGTCAAGTAACTCCCTGGTGATCAGCAGCTTGCAGTGTTTTAATGAGCAAGGAGAGTGCTACCATTCTGAATTTATGCCTAAAGTGTGACACATCAGAACGCCATCTTGATGGAATCGAAGTGGAAAACTGAAAGCATTTTCTACTGAGGATGTTGCAGTAAATAAGGAAATTGGGGAGCTTCATAACAAATAAGTCTCCTAAGATGGACAACAGTGAGAAAAGAGCCAGAATGCAGCACATATTTGACCCATATGTAGCCTAAATACAGCCCAATGACAGAAGTGTACAAAATACTTAATTATTTCGTTTTTTTGCAGTTTTCTATAGTGCAGACTTGTCCCAAAGGTGTTGGAGTGCTTTACATGAGCAACAGTTATATTACACAAGGACACATTCATTTATGTTGTAGGCATGGGGAGATTAAGTGATTTGCCCAGAATCACAGGTTGTCGAGCTGACGCCGAAACTCAAACCTGGTTCCCCAGTTGCAAAGTCTGCAGCTCTAGCCGCAATGCCACATCCTCTCCTAACAAATATTCAAATGATCAATTGGACAAAAAAAAACATAAAGATAGCAAGTAATTTAACCCCGTAGCTGCTGGGCCTTTTCCCCCTCAGTGCTGTGCCCTTTTTTTGGCTATTTGGGGTAGTTTGCACTTAGGCCTTCATAACTTTTTGTTCACATAAGCTATCCACACCAAATTTGTGTCCTTTTTTTGCAATATCCTTGAGATTCTAAAGGTACCCAGAGTTTGTGGGTTCCCAGAAGGAGGCCAAAAATTATCCAAAATACAGCTACATTTTTTATTTTTTTCAGAAAAATGGGAAAAAAGGGCCACTGAAGAAAGCATGTGTTTTTTTCTCTGAAAATGGCATCAATAAAGGGTTTGCGGTGCTAAAATCACCATCTTACCAGGACCTCCCCTCTCCGAGTGGTGCAGACATACTTTCTTCATACGACATACCTCACACCTGACAGGTTGCATAGAGCGTGCCTCAGGCCCCAGACGGAATGTACTCAATGTGCAATCCCCAGTGCAGATTTCTTTCACATGGTGTGGGCTTGTCCTCATATAACCAGTTACTGGCGGGCGGTGGTCAGAGAGATCTCAGGAGTTATACAGGTGGAGGTTGAGGTTGCTCCATTACTAATTCTCCTGGGTGTGGTTGAAGGGGTGGGTTCCAACAGAGCACACCAGAAATTTGTGGGGGCAGCCTGCTTGGTGGCCAAGAGAGACACTGCAGAGAACTGGAAGGCCGGGACCGTCCCTGCAATTGCAATGTTTTCTTCGAGGGGTGGACTGGTGCACTCAGCAGGAGAAATTGGTCTACGAATCAAGGGGATGCCCAGCCAAGTATACAAAGGTGTGGGGGAGCTGGGACAGGGAAAGGGGTATTGCTTTATCATAAGGTGGATGTGTGCAGCTCTGTGAATGTCACAATGGTTCCCGTATGTATATCAGTTTGTTATGCGCTGGATTTGCATAGTGCGTTCTCCTAACTGTGCCGATTGTACTAGTGACCTGTTGGGTTTTCATGCCGTTCTACATAAAACTAATACAAAGGGTTTATCAAAAAACAAATCACCATCGTTCCGGCTTTCAGGAACAGGCATACTTGAATCAGAAAACCACATTTTTACTGGGACATACCCCATTTCACTATTTTTGGTGCTTTCAGCCTCCTTCCAGTTAGTGACAGAAATGGGTGTGAAACCAATGTTGGATCCCAGACAGCTAAGCATTTCTGAAAAGTAGACAAAATTCTGAATTCAGCAAGGGGTAATTTGTGTAGATTCTTCAAGGTTTTCTCACAGAGAGTAACAGCTAAAATAAAAATATATTGAAACTGAGTGAAAAAAGAGCCATTTCCAGCCAGGTTTTCTTCTATAACATTTTCCAGCTATGGCAATTTTTTTAAAGCAATATACCGTTAGGTCCGGTGGACCCTTCTGGTTGTGGGGATATATAGGGATTGTCGGTTCATCAAGAACCCTAGGTACCCAGAGCCAATAAATGAGCTGCACCTTGCAATGGGTAGTCATTGTATCCTTGGTATACAGCAATTCATTTGGTGAATTATAAAGACTGAAAAATACGTATCAAGGAAACCTTTGTATTTCCAAGAAGGGCATAAGATAAAGTGTTGAGAAGCAGTGGGTATTTGCACATCTCTGAATTCCGAGGTCCCCATACTAGCATGTATGGCATTTCTCACATAGACTTCTTTTTTACACACTGTCTTACATTTGGAAGGAAAACATGTAGAGAAAGACAAGGGGCAATAACACTTGTTCTGCTAGTCTGTGTTCCCCAAAGTCTCACGATAAAAATGGTACCTCACTTGTGTGGGTAGGCCTACTGCCCGCGACAGGAAACGCAACATGGACACATCACATTTTTACATTGAAATCTGACGTGTTTTTTGGAAAGTGTCTAACTGTGGATTTTGGTCTCTAGCTCAGCCGGTACCGAGGAAAACCTACCAAATCAGTGCATTTTTTAAAACTAGACAACTAGGGGAACCGAGGATGGGGTACCTTGTGGTGCTCTCACCGGGTTCTGTTACCCAGAATCCTGTGCAAACCTCAATATTTGGCAAAAATACTTTTTCCTCACATGTCAGTGATAGAAAGTTCTGATAGGAGACACAAATTTCCTTCTACCCTGTTTTACCCCAAGTCTCTTGATTAAAATGGTACCTCACTTGTGTGGGTAGGCTTAGTACCCGTGTCAGTAATAGATCACACAATGGTCAATGTTGGTCCTTACATGAGGGCCACTGTTGACCCCGTGGTGATCCATTCCTGACGCAGGCCCTAGGTACAGGCACTCAAGTGTGGTAGCGTTTTTATCAGGACAGGTGGGGAAACACTGGGTGGTAGGAATGTTGTGGATCCCAGTATATTCCTGTAGCTTGTGTGACAGAAATGCAGGAAAAAATAGTTTTTATTCAACATTTCAGGTTTGTAGGGTATTCTGAAAACATTGGGGAATCCACACAAGTCAAACCTCTGTGGACTCCCACGGATGTCTAGTTTCCAGGAATGTCTGGGTTCGGTAGGCTTCCCTCTATGGCCGCCGAGGCCAGGACCAAAAACGCTGGTGTTGCTTTGCAAAACAAGGTTGTTTTGTGATAGATAATTTTGATGTCTCCACAATACGATTTGGGCGGTGGAATTTGGGGCTGAACTAAATTGGGGCGCTCCCAAGAGAGCACTCTCTCTGTGCTTGCTGATGTATGCACCTGATCTCTGGGTTGGGCTAACCCGCCATTGTCCCGCTGCACAGACTGTGCTTGCGAAGGGACAGCAGGACTGTCCTCATCACCTCCCTCATAATCACTGGAAAAGGAGTCATCCAATGTATCTGCTCTCTCAGTCTCTGATCCTACGTCAGAGCTGTCCTCTATAAAGAGTTACGGCTTGAGAAGCAGTCATCCAACGAGATGCCATCTCTGCTACTGGCTAAACTGTCGCTCTAAAACACTAGCCTACGTAGACAGTCACAAAATTGCTGGTGGGTGTGAAACCTGCAATAGTAGAAGTCACCTTACCTTCTCTTCTTCCCTCATTCAGTATGTTCTCTCAAGACATAAAAAAAACAAAAAAGGCACACCATTACTTCACCTTGTCACATACCATGCATCACAGTCTTTAGCACCTCTAGCGCCCAGCCCAACAATCATTATTGGTTCTCCCACTCCCATTACCTCCTCCTCTGATTCCCTCACTACCACCCGCAAAAGTGCATTTCATCACTCCATAGCCCCCCCACACACATACATTTCATTTGTATTATAGCGCAGGTAATGGCTGGTTTTACTAATCCACTCAGCTATTCACATATAATACAGTTTTGATCCTTGCAGTAGGCATATAAACCTTCTGCGCTACTTTATGGCATCAAAACTCCCATTAGACAAATGTCAGACCCTTTTCTAGCAGAAACATAATCACAAGAGTTACTTGACTTTTTTATTGCTGCCTAAAAGCTACAGTTGAAACGCATCAGTTGAAGTATGTGCATTGCTTTGAAGACGCAAGTTGCAACTGTAAGAGAACTGGTGGTGAATATGCATATGTAAAGAGATCACTTTTATATGTGGGTGTGGTTTTCCTGGGGGCCGATCACAGCCCCCAGGGAAACCACCCACGCACTGAAAAAAGTGATCGCTATCTATATTGTATATATAGACATATATAGAGAAATATATAGATCTATATATACATATATCTATATATATATATGTTTCATATATATTTATATATATATAGATATATCTATAGATATATATATTATATCTACATAGATATGTCTATATATAAATCTATGTATTTTTTTAACAGCTGTATGGTTTCCTTGGTGGGCCATAGTGGACCATACAGCTGTTAAAAAAATTATTGCCCCCACATGGGGTCGCCCTGCTCACGGACGACCCCCTGTCAATTTCATTTTTTTTTTTTTTTCAAAATGTTTTCTCCATTTTCTACACCCATGGGGGGGGCGCAATCGGGTTCAATCTCACCACCCCCTCTCCCCCAGGGGTAAACCTACCTTTGAAAAAAAAAAACTGCTCGGGGGGGGGGGAGTCATTTTCCGAGGGGGCCGAGTGAGATCCCTGGTGTCTGGTGGGGGTTTGCAGCTCGAGGGCCAGGAAACCTGTTCAGGAAGGGATCGTTTGAAAGGGGAGAATCTCCCATTTCAAACGAGGCCTTCCCGTATGTCTGTTTGGGCTGCTTTCCTCACTGGAGAAGGAAACAACTGCTTCCTGCTCCTGTCAGGAAAACAGATAGTGACGTCAGCGTGCCTCGCGGAGTGCTGACATCACAAAGGGGTGGGTGGGACACGGATGATCTTCTGTGCTTCCTGGGGGGTTTTTAATTTAAAAAAATCCTCTGATGTGAGGCATTGATGATTTTTTAACCCCCTCCCTGGTTCCGGCCACTAGTCATGACCCGCACCAGGGAGACCCCAACCTGAAGCGGTTGAAAGTGCTTTGTCACTATTTTACAAACTCAGAAAATAAAACGGTGTTTTTCGTTTTTTAGAACACTAACCATAATTTCCATGGGAATAAGACCATCTCATGTTTAATATTTCTAAAAGAAATGCTTTAGGTATTACAGTTTTGATTATAGCAAAATGACATCAGGCGTGGCACACATTTGTAATAAATATATTATGTTAAAAATCTAGTTGTTCATTAAAATGCTGTGGGAGGCAGAGGTCAGGTAATTGAGGGCAGGGCGGAGGGTGCAAAGGCAACAAGTTGACCACACTGGGCAGGCAAAAGGGGCAGTGACAATACAACAGACCCTGGAGCGCAGAGGCAACAAACCAACCATGCAAGACAGGCAAGAAAGACTGTGTTCAATATTGCAGACCATTGAGGGCAGAAGGAAGAGGCAGTGGCAGTACAACCATACATGCCAACAGACCCTATTCATGCAAGAGACTTCTGATGTTTTTAAACCCAAAAGGGCTTTACTTTATCTGCCTCCTGCCTAAAATATCCTCTTTTTAAATGTAAGTCAATGGGGAAAAGCGATTCCCCAGTTTTTTTTCTCCAAAATCCCCCTCTTACCAAGTACGTAGAATCACAGAGGGAAGGAGGTGTGGGGTAGGGACATGGACTTGGATAAAAGAACGCAGAAGGGAGATGGGCAGTGGCACCAAACTAACCTTACAGGGCAAGCGTTAGGGGTTGCAGCAGCACAATACACCAGGGCAGGCAAGGTGGCAGTGTAGCACAACGGACCATGAAAATCAATAGGGAGGGGCAGGGCCATGCACATGGACAACATTGAGCAGAAGGGAAAGAGGCAAGGGCAGCATGCTAACAATACCGGGCACACAGGAGGGACATTTCCAGTAAAACAGACCAGGAAGGGCAGGAGGGAGGGGGCAGTGGCAGCACATTGGACCTTGCAGGGCAAGAGTGAGTGGGCTGGTGTTTGTTTGACTCGGACGACAGAGGTAAGGGAGGATTGGATGGGGCAGCAAGCTAACTGTTCAGGACAGGCAGGAAGGGCAGTGGCAGAACACACAATGGCCACACAGGGGTGTAATGAGGGAGCAGGGTCATGGACTTGTACAATGGATGGCAAGGAGGAGGAGGCAGGAGCAGCAAGCTTGGGTGTGGGCAGCACAGTGCCAAGCCAGGCCCTGTGCCTAAACCTCCCTCCACCGTACATTGCGATGGGCATCTTACTTAATGTTAAAAAAAAACAAATAGAAATTCACTGAAAAAACAAAGGTTCCAGGGATGTTGTAGTTAGGAAATAGAATTAAAAAAAACTCTTAGGAATTCACTAAACCCAAAGGTCACAGTGTCCTCATGGTAAGGGCAAGATCTTATATGCAAAAAATCATAGAAATTCAGTTGTTATAGTTAGACTTATTTCAAGTACCTATAACTGATGCCCTAAGGTAACTAAAACTCCTCACCATGCACTGCTAAATACCTCAGCTATTACATCACTCATGACATCTTCTTTGGCATAATTGATACTATCAATATAACATTTGCAGTAAAATTAATGATGAGAAAACTGTGCACAGCAAGGGCAATTTCTATTAGAGCTGCCACACGGGGGTGAGTGGAGGGGAGTGTTAGACTGGATGGAGGCAGGGCAAATGACGATGGGAACCCTCTGCGAAGTGGATACTCTCTTGCCCTTTGAGGACTTCCGATCACAGCATGACATGTTCCCTGACATTTTCTCCCATATAGGGCGGTCACGATGGTGGTTCGTAAGCACTGGAAACAGGGCCTTGCCATCCCACCCAAGTCCAGCATCTGTCAATACCTGACCACCTCATTGGGAACGTTTAAGGCAGTTACCTACTTATATAAGCAGCAGCGGGGCGATCAGATGACTCCCTTGGTGACTCTTAAATCATGCTGGGAGGAGGACCTGAGGACTACCCATTTCTGATTTTCCGATGATGACTGGGAGCACATCTTGGAATGGGTTCCCAAAGCCTATAGAAATGCCTGATTCAAACTCATACATTTTTACATACTACACGGGGCAAATCTCACTCCTAGGAAGATTAGCAATTATTTTGGAATAGAGGATGTCAGATGCCAGGGATGCAGTGAGACACAAACTGAGTTCATTCAAATGCTCTGGAGTTGTGGGTCCTTGCTCGAGTACTAGGAGGGTATTGTGAGGGTGCTGACGTGGTTGTTGAGTGGTTTTATTGCTCATTCTACTATCAGGGTGAGTGTCTTTGCGGATGTGGAGAGCAATGACTTCCTGGCCTTTTCCTCCTAATGACAACATTGTGACATAAACCTGCTCTACACTATTATTCTATATTCTACTGTATTGCCAAGACTGCACAAACGTATTGATTGCTGGTCGGGTGGCATGGTCCTCACTTGGAGGTTGCTTGTGAAGTTACAAAACCTAATAAAATCTTTTTACAAAAAAAAAATGGCACGGTTTCATAAATATCATAAACCAGCATGAAACTATGCAGGCATTTAGCATGCTTCCCCTTTTTCTTGATGTGTTTAGTTTTATGCAGACCAATCACATTTTAAAGTAGGGGTTATGAAATCATCCATATGGTAATAAAGCATTGGTTCTGGCCTGCACGAAGTTTGGCAGGCCATTATAGTATTCAGCCTACTGTTGATATATTGAGTTTCATGCAAATCCATTAAGAAGGGGCATCGTTAAATAAGGGAGATGAAAAAAAACATTAATTTTGGCACTCGGCATGATATTTGATAGACAATTCTCAAGTTACACCGGTGCCAGAATGTCAAGTTTCAGGCAGATCTTACAAAGGGGCAAAGTTAAAGCTGCGAGCAAAAAGTATTTTATTTGCTTATATCTTTGGTGCCCTATCATGAACCAGTATGAGATTTAGCAGACCATTAGCATATTTACATTACCTTTAGTATATGGAGTTTCATTCTAACCCATGAACAGGGGTCACAGCTCCAGTGTGTGGGTGGGCACAAACGTACAAATTTGCTAATAATCTGCTAACCACAGACAACAAAGCCTAGATGCGCAGGTCTTCAAACATGCATAGCAGTGGCTGGCTGTATGGCCCGGCCTTTAGCCTGGTTAAGTATTTTATTCGTGGAACCTGTTTTAATTGGATCATGGTTAGAACGTTGGTACCTTGGACTCAAGATGGAGAACAAGAGTTAAACGTGAATTGTCTAATGGAGGCTTTTATTTTTAAATGTATATCCACAGAAAGTCTGCCTGGGTTCAACGACTGTCCACGCTTTAACAGTCCAGCTATCGCTATCTATTAACCGTTTCAAGCCAAGTGGCACATTATTGTAATGTGATTGAAAACTACTGAACAAAATTATTCCAAACCAAGCAAAAGAACTTGTCAGAGTAACATTTTATTTCATTCCAAGACTGCAGTTTTTCCATTCAGGGTTTCTTTCGGTAGCAAGGACCAAAAAGTTCTAAGAGAGCTAAAATGGGGAGTGCTGTTTTTTTACCACCTCTTTCAGTGTACCCCAACCTTGATGAGTTTGCACTAAAGTCAATATATCAGAAGTGAGCTAAGCATGGCAAGGGTCTGTCAACTGTTGTGCAGAACTGTAAAACTGAACCAATGTTATTAGCAAATGTAATTCCCCCCCTCCACACCATATTGGATCTGCATGAAACCCGTGATTCTTGTGCTTGGCTTAACATGTTAACATCAGCTGCCACATTTCATGCACAGACATTACAAACTACCAAAGTTAGAAGCACCTTAAGTTGTTTTTGCTCCCCTTTTAATGGATTCTCGCAAAAACTCCAATATCCACAGAAGAATAAACGTTTGAAATATCTGACAGCGTTTATGTGAATTTGTCAAAAGACACCATAGTTATAAGCAAGTGGACAAATTTTGAGCCTCCTTTTTAAATGTGCCCCTTTTCAACGAAACTACATGCATAAGCATTTGCTTATTTGCACTCCATTACTGTCAGAAAGTCCTCTTTTTTGCCCTCGTCACCCCCAAACTTTTTCAACAGGTACTGGTGGTTACTGCCTCTTGGCTGTACCCGGGGACTGCTTACTAGTCCCAGGGCCAGTGCTCTCTGTAAAGTGGATATGCAGATTAGGCTAATTATAATTGGCAACATTAACCTACCTATAAGTCCCCAGTATATGGTAGGGCATGTAGGTTTAGGGACCCAGGCATAGGTAGTGCACCCATAGGTGCACTGCTGAGGTGCCCAGTGTCATTTTAAAGGGAGACCTGCCTTGCTGGCTGCTTTTAAACTAAAGTTATACACAAATTCGACTTTGGAATTAAAAGTACTTCCAAAGTCTTAAACTACCTTATTTTTACATATATGTCACTCTTAACGTGTGCCCTATGTGCCCCTAGGGGTGGGTGCCATGTACCTATAAGCACATACGGACGACCTATTGTCTCTGGTATAGGGTCGGTGTTAGAACCTCTCTCCATCTTCTGTGAATACTTTTTACAACCCATTATGAAAGAATCTTGTACCTTTTTGAAGGACACTAAGGAGGTCCTGAATTTGATTAATTCCATCAATGATACGGATATTGTACAAGCCCTGATTACCCTCAATGTCGAATCCCTTTATACCAACATACCGCAAGAAGCGACATTACGAGTTATTGAGGTGGCCCTACTGAACAGACCATTGAGTACACCTACTCCTGTTCATTTTAATATGCAATGTGCTTCATTAGCTCTGACTGATTTTTTTTTTCAATTTGAAGACCAGTTGTACCATCAAACTCTCTGGACATCAATGGGGAGTACCTTCGCCCCTAGTCTAGTCTGTTTATATGTGCACCATTTTGAACAGCGTTTCATTCTTAATATCACCAACCCCTTTTCTGATAACATCAGATTATGGTGTCAATATATTGATGATATCCTCATCACATGGGAGGGTGAGGTACATTTAGTTGACTCTTTCACTGATTGGATCAATAGTCTTGGCTCTTTCTTAAAGTTCACTTCTACAGTGTCTTCAACCAGCATTTCCTTTTTGGATCTCACTATTACCATCAACAATGGTAAACTGCAAACTTGTACCTATCAAAAAAAGACTGATCATAACAGTTTACTGCTATATGAGAGCTATAACCCCAAAGCTCTACGAGACAATCTATTGTATGGCTAGTTCTTGCGGCTGCGTTGTAACTGTGGCAATATTTCCTCCTATGAAGTACAAGCTAATGATCTAGAAACAAAACTCCTTGAGAGACATTACCCACAAAAAATCATTAATTCAGTTCAACGGGCTTGTAACAACAATAGAGAAGCCTTATTGACCTCTGAACCGAAAAACAACATTTCTCGATTGACCTGCGTTTCCACCTTCTCTCCAGTATTTCATACTCTCAAAAAACTCATTAATAACCGTTGGTCTATCCTTACCAGCGGGGGAGTGGCGATACCTAAACCTCTATTCGCTTTTAAAAGATCCTCTAACATCAAGTATGCAGTGGTACACACTAGACCACTGACACTCACCAAGGAATCTGACCAAAAGGCACTTTGGGGCCTTCAGCCTGTGGCGGGTCACCACCCATGGGGCAGCTGCAATGTATGCTCACTGACTAAACGCATGAGCATTATCCATCTGGAACCCATTGGCGACTTCTGAGCCACACCAATTGTAACACTCGTAACTGCATCTATATGATCTGCTGTCCCTGCGACTTGCGATATATAGGAATGACCACAAGACCGGTGAAAATCCGAATCAATGAGCACCGTAGTAATATTTGATGTGGATCCCCTACCACTGAATTGAGGATTCACTATCGTGATGTTCAACACACACCTGACGATATGTGGTGGATTGTTCTTGAGGCTTTGAAACCTTCTTCCAGAACTCTGCTAGAAGTAGAACAATGTTGGGTGTTCAAATTGGGAATCCATATACATGGACTGAATGATGATATACCACGGATGAGTGTCTCAGCTTGCATGAGATAAACTCCTCCTACTCCTGTATCCATATCGTAGAGTGACTTTTTTGGCCTATACAAGCTTGACTCACCTCCTATGTAAACACTCTGTGTGTGGCCCATGATTTTCATTAAATTTTTTGATACTCTCCTCTTTTTGATGACAAGTAACGTACAATGTTCATCACTTAGCGGCTGTATTTTTGGGCGCCACCTATTCTTCTTCAGGGATTTAATATAGTCCCTTCTATCTCTATCTTTTCTTTACTGTTTATTTTTTATTTTTTATTTATTATTTTTTTCTTTTTAAGACTACCATTCTTTCCTTTTGATTTATATTCATTTGTATTTTTATATTTTTACTTTTATTTATTTTCTGCACTAATGTAATTCATTTGACTCCTGTGTCCTACTCCTCTGCAGTGTCGGCGGTTGTCCTCTTTTTGTTTCTACTTCTCTTGTAGGACAGGCACGAAGGGTCTCTGAGTCCTACCTCTCTTTCTACTATCCACTGATGAAGGGCGGGCCCGGGCACCACCGGATCTCCATACTGATTGGCCGCCCACTCATCCAGCATCCTTCTTCTCCCGGGGACCGCATACTCTTCCTGCTTTTCTGGAATGTTTCCTTGCTGACTGCATGCTTACTTTTGAATTTTCTATAGCCATGAGAGTGTCAATGTTTGGCACCACATGCTGACTTGTGACTATGGAACCTGAATATGAAATCCATACCACTGTTCCTTTGGCATTCTTCCAATACACCCTGGATGCCTCACTCACCATTAGACCTTTGGTAATTATACTTGCTAGTACAGAATATGACTCCTTTGTTTCGATAATTGACTGACTTATATGTCCTTTCAGCAATATGTTGTTGTAGAAACATTGAGTGACTATAGGGATGTGTTTTCCCATGGAGCCCTGCCCTTAATTAAGGATGGTAAGCATCTTTTATGAAATGTTTGCTTCCACTGAGCACATTTTGCTATAACATTGAGCACCACATCATATTTACACCATCACAATAATTGTGTATCATTTACACTAGAACCAGCAAGAATTTGGTTTGTCTATTGTGTGTCTCCACAGGTATCTCTCAGTTTTTTCTAGTAGACATGAACTGATGTGAGTAAACCTTTACTCCTCCTTCATTGGAAATGTTCAATAGTAAATGAACATAGTGTACTTCCACACACTAAAAGCTTTGGAGAAAATTGTGTCTAGTCCTGATGAAGCGCCAGGTGATCCATTTGGACGTTGTAAGGCGCAAAACATGTTGACTTTCCATAGTGGTTAAAGTTATTATACTCTTTCCCTTTGTTGCGTAGAGCATGGGACCATTATTTCCCTTCCACTCCAGATTTCTTTTTAATCTTGACAGCTCCTCTCTCGCCTAATAAATCTGGTTCTTCCAGGAGGCGACAGAGCCAATTTTAGCATTTTTCTCTACAGCTGTTTTCTTTATTTCACTGTAATCTATGGCTTTTTTCCTTTGGTACAAGATCTCCCGCAAAGAGTCCCCTTTAAGGGTCCCCTCAGACATTGCATTACCGTTCTGACGTGGAGCAAGCCCAGTGATGAAACGGGAGGTCCCTTGCTTCTGAATTTACATGTACCTGAGACACCTCACGTTTTGTGTGTTTTTCTGTCTTTATTTTTTTGCTTTATTTGGAACAGTGTAACTTACTTTTTGCCTGTAAGCAAGGACCTTATAAAAATGGTTTTATAGGCCCTGGTGAGGTAAAACAGCCAAATTTGTTTTCCCTCATTGTAGTGAATGGCCTCTATAGGCTAGAATGGGGAGACTTTATTTTAATTTCTAAAGTCCCCTTAAGTAACAGATATCTCAAATTTGGTATCAAATTAATTCTTATAATAAATCCCACAACGTACAATTGTTGGATGTAACATAACTTGTTCAGGTAAAGAGTTTTACCCTCTACCCAATAAGTTGCCAACTCCAGCCCTGTAGTGCCGTTCTCTAATTGGCCAGCCCTAGGCAGCCTGGCTAGGCTGTCTTGATAAGGTGTGAAGTGGCCTGGGCTGAACACAAACAGATATTTCCTGGGGGAGGAGAACTCCCCTCAGCAAATGGAGAAGCAGGAAGGGCTGCCAAGCTGATCTTCAAAGACAGGGAAGCACATATGGAGCAACCCAGCACCTCACTAATATCCTGCAAACCCAGACAGTTGGGTGCCCCTTGTTTACATTAGGAGATAGCAGGAGAGGGATGTGTTTAGGATTTTTAGCCACGCCAGTGGGTGGGCTCAGCCAGATGTAACCTCCAAAAATCAGTTTCAGCCATGATGGATTTTTGAGGAATGTTGCTCCCTGTGATTGATTTTTGCCACACTTCCCAGGAAGTGGTTATCACAGGGGGAAGGACCCTGCATCTGATTGGAGAACCAGGACCCCCCTGTTTTTCAGCCAGGAGGAAGTATACAACTGGCAGAGCTTCACCCACACCTCAGATCGCTACAAGGAAGAACTACAGGAAAAGAAGGACTGCCCTGCTGGACCCCTGACCTGCACCTGGACACTGCACTCTGGAGGACTGCACCAGCTGCACACTTGTGCATCACCACAAGAAGAACTTTGCCTGGCTTCAACTGGTTCAAGGAGGGACTCCCTGTTTGCTACAGGTGAAAAATTGCTAACCAAAGTCCCCTGCACCAACTCCTGAAACAAATGACCTACTGACCACTGTCCAGTGGCTAATTTGGAGTTTGTGACAGGTGCATTCTGGGAGTTGTAGTCCACGCCCTCAAGGAGAAACTCAGAGCTTCTGGAACCTTGGGGTGAGCTGTGGACACCAAAAGAACCTTAACATAACATCTGGAAGAAGATCCAGAAGTTTGGAGAAGTTTGGAGAACTTTTGAAAAAAAGCTCCATAAAGGGACCGATCCACTGCAAAAACTCTAGCCGGCTTGCCTCAACCGTGACCCAACCTGAATTGCAGGTTCGTCCCGGTGAAGAAAATCTCAGAAAAAGTTAATAAGTCAGAATGTAGAAAGTTGACTGGGACCTTCCAGGCAGTGTATCCAAAGATGGCTCCAGGGATGTCGGATCAAGATTCAGGTTTGCCCGGGTCGAAGGATTTTCATCTCGAAAAATCATCTAAGTTCCTACGTAGAAATCTCCACTGAGGGCTCCTTCAATGCATATCCAAGTAAGGGTTCCAGGAGGTCGGACTGGACTGGCGGCTTGGTCCCGCTGAATACAATCTTCAAAAAACGACTAATTCTGAGATAAACTTTTGACCCATGCCTCCCGCTTTCTGTAGCCGAGCAGTACTCCATTGCAGTCAGCCTTAAACTTAGACTTTGCCCGATCGAGGTCCGACCAGATGACCAGATTGGCACTATTCGTTCCTCAGCATTAAAAAGCATTAATTCTTTAAAAATTCATATCTCCGGTTTCCTTTATCCGATTGTATTCGTTTTGGTGTAATTTGAAAGATAAAAATTTGTACTATGTTCATAAATTGGTTTTAGACTTTTAACTGTTTTCTGTGTTTTATTTAATTACTGTTTTGTGATACTTGAATGCTTTACGCTTTGTCTCCTAAGTTAAGCCTTGTCGCTCGTTGCCAAGCTACCAAGGGTTGAGCTTGAGTTAATTTATTGAGACCTAACTGAACCTAGTGGGGGGTTAGTGACCTATTGCTAAGTGTAAGTACTTATCTGCCCTTACCAATAATCCATTTTCCAACAGTTGTTGGCAAATTAAAAAGACTGTCAAAATATTGCTAAAATGTAACGCCTTTATACCCAACCCAAACTCCTCTTTAAACACTAAGGCCCTCATTACAATCCTGACGGTCCATGTTAAAGCGGCGGTAATACCACCAACAGGTCGGCGGTAAAAAAAATGGGATCACAACCACGGCTGAAACTGCCAACACGGACAGCCACTTTAACACTCCGACAGCCACTGCGGTAGCTACCAACACCGCAGCGGTCACCGCCAACAGACAGGCGGAAGACAATGTACCACCCACCCCATTACAACGTGCCAATCCGCCAGCTTTTCTGGGGCGGTACCAATGCCATAAAAAGCACTGCGGAAACAGTGTTTGGAAGGGAAACCACTCACCTCTCGACACTTAATGAAGAAACAGGATGCCATGGAGGCCGAGTCACAGGTCCTGCCCATGCTGGTTTACCTCCTCATACACCAGGAATATCAAAGGCAGTGGCGACGACCACGGTGAGTACTGCACCTAGGGGAGGGGGGAGGAAAAAGAGAGTGACACACACACCCAATACGCAACATCCCCACCCTCACCCCCAACACCATACACACAAACACATGAATCAGCATTACATTTATACCCCGAAAACCCTGTGGAAGAATACAAGGACAAAAGGAATTTAGTCCAATCAGTGATATTTTAGAAATAGGCAGATATCCGTGATGAATAAAAAAACAGTATTTACAAAAATTTACAATATCTACATAAGGTCGTACATTGTCCTTTGCAAATGTCTGTGGGCCACTGGGCCAAAAATCATGGGCCAAGCCCACACTTGACTCCTGCAACAGTACGGAGAGAACACTGCAGGGGCATCAGGTAGTAAACACACAGACACCTCAGGGGGATGGGGAAAGTGGGGCATCCCAGCCAAAAGATGGTACTGCACCACTGCTCATGGAGGGGGCTACATGCCCACAGCGATGTCCTGAGGCGTGCAAGGCCACAGTCTCTCAAGTGGGTGGTTGGCCCACTGCTTGGTCCTGGGGATTGCAAAGCCATAGTCTCTCTAGTGGGTGGTATGCCCATTGTTTGGTCCTGGGGAGTGCAAAGCCACAGTCTCTCAAGTGGGTGGTTTGCCCACTGCTTGGTCCTGGGGAGTGCAAATCCACATTCTCCCTAGTGGATGCCTTCTTCCACTGGTTCTGGAGGGGGCCTTGTGCCCAGTCTGCTTCATCCTGCCAAGGAAAGGGTGAGTGGATGCATATCTCCACTGGTTCTGGAGGTGGCCTTGTGCAGAGTGATGCAGCACTTGGGGTGTGGCAGTTCACATTCCCGCACCTGGGTGTCTGAGGCACGAGATTTGCAGGGACCACGTAGCATGATAGTCCATGGAGGCAGGGCCAGACTCCATCCTGCGGCGACTAAGGCCACAAACTGGTGGCAGTGCCGGTGCTGGTGGGGGTGCTGCCAGTGGTGGGGGGAGGCTCCAACCGGTCTCCTGCAGCGTCGGACGGACACACACTGGGGCTGCTGCTGCAGGTAGTGGTCCTCTTGTTAGCGGTGCAGGTAGCGGTGCTTGCAGCAGTGCTTGCGGCGGGGATGCTGGCGGTGCTAGCCGTAGTGCAGGTGCCGGTGTTGCCAGTGGTGGAGGGAGGCACCAGCCCTTCTCCTGCAGCCTCGGACGGTTGGCCACTGGGGATGCTGCTGCTGACAGTAGTGGTGGCAGTGGCAGAGCAGGTGGCAGTGCAGGTGGCAGTGCTTGCGGCGGGGATTCAGGTGGTGGTGGCCACGGTGCAGATGGCGGGGCTGTCAGTTCTGATGGTGCCCACCAGGCCCTCACCTGCAGGCACCGATGCCTGAAGTGCCTTGCCTTGGCTTTTCTGCCCCTTCCTCAACTTGGCAGATGCTGTTGGGACCTTGGCTCTGGCAGCTGGAGTTTTGGAGGAGGCTTTGCTGGGTGGGTAGTGCTCCTTGCCCTTGCTGCATGCTGTCCCCTTCTTCACCTTGGCAGGTAGTGGAATGGTTTGGTCCTTTGCAAGGGTTCGGTGGTACGCTGGCTGGCCTGACAAGTGCCCCCTTAGAGCCTCTGGGAGTTGCTGGTACCACAGCGGACGCCGACTTGGAGGCTGAGGTGCTGGTCTGAGTTCTGGACACCCTGACCAGAGGGGAAGGACGAGAGGGTGGAGGGGTAGGGAACAGGTCAATGGTTGCGAGGACATTTTTTTAGACACACTGGGGCGGGAAGATGGAGAGCATTTGGGAGTGGAGGAAGAGGGAGTGGTTGTAGGAGGTGTCTGTCTGCGGAGATTGGATGAAGGTGCATGGGCTGGATGCTGTTGTGAGGTAGATGGCTGTTGGGTGGGTGGGTGGGTGCTTGCATTTGTGTACTTGGGAGGAGGGGTCACAGACGCACTGGAAGAGGACACAGGGGACGTGTGCATGGTTGTGAGGGTGGTGACTGCTCGTGAGGGGTGTATTGTGATGGGCGTGCTAGTGATGGAGGTAGTGGATGAGGATGTAGTGCATGGAGTGTAGTGAATCCTACTTTGTTTTAATGGGATAACAGGAGTTAGCTTAGCCATTTGCTTGCAGACTCGTGCCCCCGTCACCTAGTGACTTTAAGCTTATTTAGCTTGCTCTGTCTTAGCACATTAAATTATTTATTTCTTCTAAGATGGCTGCCTTGTTTATAGTTAGGCCACTTATTATGAGTTACATTATCGGCGTACCCACGCTAAGGCGTCAAGATCAAGCAACAAAGACAAACAAACAGTAGGTGTTCACACTTAGGGATTTTCCCTCTCTATACTTTTGAGGGATTGTTTATATTAATTGCCGTCTCAAGCATGTCTGTTATCTATTGTTTAGGAACACACCTACGTCAGGGGTCCTTGCAGATCTGTATAAATACATCGCACTTTAGACAGGTAATCAGAGGGATTCCGACCAGAGGACATCGCCACCATCGCTGATATCAATGCTGCAGTCGCCTTGACGCTGACCCAGTCTTCGTGTCCCTGCGGAGTCTGAGATAGAGACCTCATTCCAAGGTAACGAGGTTTGGGGGCTCCTCTCATGGACATGGCATTGGCAGATTAGGTTTAACAAACCCAGCTCTCCTTTAGGTAGGAGGTTAAGCCTTTCACATTAGGGTGTTAGGACATATTACATCTCGTATGTCTTTCTTATGCAGTGCAAGATGGTGGGGGTCTTTGTAATAATGACTCTCGTCTTCACAATACATCTGTGAGAAAGGGGTAATCTCCGTTTAACCACAACACTCCCTGAGATGTCTTAATCTCGAGTCCATGCGTAAAGGCTGCCACAAATCACCTTTTACTATTGTGTTCCTGGTGAGGTGCTGCTAGTGAGCCGGTAAGGTTGGGACAACAGTTGCGACTTGTTGTAGGAAAGGTGTAGTCACCTACAAAGGTACTGTCATCCTTCAAACAGCAGTCTTGCCCAGAGCAAGAGTCCAAACTACGACAAGGTGCCACCAACGATAGTGTTTAGGCACTAATTTGCGGATACCCCAACTATCACTGTCTCACAGACAACAGGTACCCTAAGAACCATTATACGGAGGCGTCCGTGGTCTTTGGGATAATCCTCCTCAGCCAAAAAGGTAAGACCTGATTAAGCTGTAGGTTGTTCGAGCTCAAACTCATAAAAGGACTTTACTCCCCATTTTTTGGTGTTCCGTTTTTCTAAAGAAATATGGCTAACGCCATTGATATTCCTGAAAATGCAAGACAAGCACTAACACAACATTTATTAATGCATGGCCCTACAGATGAGGGCGGGGATGTTACTCTGTAATAGAAGCCAATGAAGCACACCAAACAGAAACATTTTACTGTTGGATCACCTTTCCTGAGGTGGACCAGAGAACACATACGTTCCACACATATGAAATTGCAAACGTACCTTCACGGTACCGAGCATACCAGTATCATGAAATATCGCTCACATACCAAGAGCATCAGAACTGGTTCGAAGGCGCCCTACCACATGTACTACAAAGAGTGAGGTTAGGTCCATTAAGTAATGATGGACCAACATGGCCTATGTTTGCCACATACACACCTCACCCATGCATACAAAATATGCCAATAGCAGGTCTGCGAGATTTATATAATGAATTGGTGACATTATATAGACGATTAGTTCAGTTCGTAATGCAAACATTGAACACAACACCAGCACGTCCAGCACCACCAGTAACTGGTGGTTATCAATTGACTACTGGGATTAATCCACAAACAGTACATACTATTATGGGTAAAGTGCCCGTGGAACGGGAACAAATACCGTTCTGGATTGCCCAGAAAACTAATTAGCCAGAAGCTGTATTTCCCCATACGGGACCACAGGAAAAACATAGACTGCTCACTATGTGCTTGCCGTTTGGGATGGTTCCCTCAGTAGATGACTGTGCCACATGGGGTACAGTCTTCGCTGCCATATATACTACCACACATGGTACCCCGACACTTGCCAGTTTACCAGAAGTGTTAAAACAAATACAAAATGAGCATGGGGCTGCACCAGCCCTGGATTTGGGGATGAAATAGATGCGTAACTTTGATGCCGTATCCTCAATAATACTCAGTAACATTAAAGGGGAAGCGGTAGCACTGGCAATTCGCCAGCGTCTCCGGGAACAAGAGAGACAGCTACCGAAAATAATTTCTGATACCTATGCTAGTATAGGACGCAATAGTTTGGGAGCCAAACCAAAGAAATTGGAGTTACAAAGTCCCGCCCAAAAGGAGGGTACAAAGCAGGCACAAGAGGGCTCTAAGAAGCGCTGGGACAAACAAAAAGATTTCAAAGAAAGAAGAAATAAGAGAGCTGATTCTCCACATCCGGAGAACTCTGAACTAGGATATAATGTCAGAAATAGGGAGAACATTAAAACTCCAGACAGATATACTGATTCACGTCCCTCTCGTTCCTTTCAGGACGGACCGGATAGACGTAGCGAGAGAGGGGGCCGTCAAGATCAACGTCCTGAATACGTGAAAGAAAAGAAAGACTTTCCGCAGTCTACCATTAAAAAAGAAGAAAAGCCTCCTCAGCAAAAGCCACAGTTTAAAAAGAAGAAGGTGGCAGCACTGACAGCTAAGAATGCCAGAATACTTGAGAACACTGTTGAGGAACAAGACGTGGGCAGAGACTCTATTAGACAGCGCGGCAGAGGTCACGGTATGTCGCCAGTGTCTGAAAGATCATCTGAATGCGACAGCAACTAGCGATTACATCACAGTTGAAACAGCGGATGGCCGCGTTCTCCCCCCGATAGGGTTTATGATTTAAAAATTCAGATAGAGGGAGACGTGGAGCGCATTATTAGTGTGATATTTTGGGATGAACTTACTAGTTATATCCTGTTAGAAATGGGGTCTTTGGTTGACAGTCAGGTTACCCCCGTTCAAGCAAGGACCCTCACTCTAGTCAGGGTAAAAGAGAATCACCCTCCGATAACGCCTGCTTACCCCCTTGGTAGCTTGGCAGAGCAGTAGGCTTAACTTCAGAGTGCTAGGTGTAAAGTAATTGTACCAACACACACAGTAACTTAATGAAAACACTACAAAATGACACAACACCGATTTAGAATAATAGGACATATTTAACTAAACAAAACAAGACCAAAACAACAAAAATCCGACATACACAAGTCAAGTTATGAATTTTTAAAGATTAAACTCAAAAATAGCGCTTAGAAACAAAAATGCTTCGATGAGATGTTAACACAGCGTCGTTCCCAACAAGCCGACACGGAGTCGCGTAGACCCCCAAGTACAGTACCTTTGGTGAAGAATGAAAACAAGCCGATGCGCGAAGTCGGGGATCGCGGCGTCTGTGCGAAACGTTGAATCCGTGCACTTTGAGCGGAGTCGGTCACAACGTGGTGCGGCGACTTCCACGGAGTCGCGGACTTCAGCGGGGCTGCTGCGGCGTCGGGCCTGCGAAGCGCGTAGCGTTCCACCAAAGGTCACGGCGTCGGGTGCAGGCGGCGTTACCGGATTCAGCAGCGGCGTCGGTCCAGAGTCGTCCGAAGTCGATTTCCTTGGATTTCCACCAGCTTTCCTTCCAAGGGCACAGGAACTGGATAGGGCGCCACTTGTCAGAGCAGGAGTCTCTCCAGAGACTCCAGGTGCTGGCAGAGAGAAGTCTTTGCTGTCCCTGAGACTTCAAACAACAGGAGGCAAGCTCTAAATCAAGCCCTTGGAGATCTCTTCACAAGATGGAAGGCACACAAAGTCCACTTACTCTTACTCTGGCGGAAGCAGCACTGCAGGAAAGCTCCACAAAGCACAGTCACAGGCAGGGCAGCACTTCTTCCTCAGCTATCAGCTCTTCTCCAGGCAGACGTTCCTCTTGGTTCCAGAAGTGTTTCTGAAGTCTGTAGATTTGGGTGCCCTCTTATAACCATTTTAGTCTTTGAAGTCACTTTTCTTCAAAGGGGACTCACACCTACTTGTGAAATCCTGCCTTGCCCAGGCAAGGCCTCAGACACACACCAGGGGGTTGGAGTCTGAATTGTCAGAGGCAGGCACAGTCCTTTCAGATGAGAGTGACCACTCCAGCCCTCCCTCCTAGCAGAGATGGCTAATCAGGAAATGCAGGTTACACCCCAGCTCCCTTTGTGTCACTGTCTGGTGTGAAGTGAAAAACAACCCAACTGTCAAACTGACCCAGACAGGGAATCCACAAACACGGCAGAGTCACAGAATGGTTTAAGCAAGAAAATGCTCACTTTCTAAAAGTGGCATTTTCAAACGCAAAATCTTAAAATCAACTTTACTAAAAGATGTATTTTTAAATTATGAGTCCAGGGACCCCAAACTCCACATGTCCATCTACTCTCTAGGGGAATCCACACTTTAATCATATTTAAAGGTAGCCCCCATATTACCCTATGAAAGAGACAGGCCTTGCAACAGTGAAAAACGAAGTTGGCAGTATTTCACTGTCAGGACATATAAACCACATTACTATATGTCCTACCTTATCCATACACTGCACCCTGCCCTTGGGGCTACCTAGGGCCTACCTTAGGGGTGCCTTACATGTAAGAAAAGGGAAGGTTTAGGCCTGGCAAGTGGGTACACTGGCCAAGTCGAATTTATAGTGTAAAAGTACACACACAGACACTGCAGTGGCAGGTCTGAGACATGATTACAGGGTTACTTGTGTGGGTGGCACAACCAGTGCTGCAGGCCCACTAGTAACATTTGATTTACAGGCCCTGGGCACCTCTAGTGCACTTTACTAGGGGCTTAACAGTAAAACAAATATGCCAATCATGGAGAACCAATTACGTACACATTTTAAACAGGAGCACTTGCACTTGAGCACTGGTTAGCAGTGGTAAAGTGCCCAGAGTAACAAAAACAGTAAAATCAGAGTCCAGCACACATCAACAACCTGGGGAACAGAGGCAAAAAGTTAAGGGAGACCAGGCCAAGGATGAAAAGTCTAACATATCCTATTGGTCTAAAGAGACTGGCCACCTGAACACGTCCGCAACCTCCCACATGGGGAAGATGTCATTTTGCCTTCTTTCTCCGATTTTATTCCGGAAGCAGACAAAGAAGCCTATGCTTCTGAATGGGCTTTAGCGCAGGCATCTGCGTTATATCGCAATCATGTAGGTTGGGACAAGGAGTCTCCTTGTCATGTTATTCCTTTTAGGTCTACACCCCAACCGCAGCCACAATATCCTGTCAAACATGAAGCAAAAACTCCGGTGAGGGAGATCCTCGCCCAACTTGAGCACCAGGGAGTGATTGAGCCCTGTACATCTGCAATGAATAATCCGTTATTCCCTGTTGCAAAGCCGGACCATTCATACAGAATAGTTATTGATTATAGACACTTAAATAGTCATACACGCACATATGCTATACAAACTTCGCACAGCACGGCACTAATAAACCATATAGTGCGTAAAAAATATAAAACAACATTAGACATTTCTAATGGATTCTTCTGCCAGAATTTAGCACATGAAAGTCGGGACCTGAGTGCATTCTCATTTGGTTCTCAGAAACGCTTTTGTCGTTTACCTCAAGGCTATAAAAATAGCCCGGGGCTATGTTCAGCCCGTGTAACATCAATATTACATGATATTGATTCCGAGGTGTTATCCTATGTGGATGACATATATCTCACAGATGACGTCCTCGCCATTCATCTTGCGAGGGTCGATCGGATCATTTTGGGATTTGCAGACCTCGGTTACAAATAAAATTTGAAGAAAAGCAAGATAGCCTTTCTTAGCGTATTATTCCTGGGATATGAGCTATCAAACGAGGGAAAGAGCCTGGCCCCGCACTTTCTAGAAAAATTTGCTCAACTGCACCCTCCTAACGCTCTTAAGAAACTCCAGTCATTACTAGGTTTCTTTAATTTTGGCTGAACATACATTCCAGATTATGAACAACGGATCAAGCCACTTCATGACTTGGCTGATGAAGCGGCCAAAGCAGCAGTAGCTACGGCTTCTCTGGCTGCAGTGACTCGTTCTCAGACGAGATTGGATAATGAAATATTGATTGCCATTAAAGTTTCGTCTGCAGGCAAACACCTACCGAAAGGATACCCTACAAACTATACTTACCATATCAGCAGGATTTTCTGCTGGGTCCTAGGAAAGAATGCTCGAAAATGTTTTTATATGCTACGTATAATGAAATTTGAAAACATTCCCAGATTGAGGCTGCTGCGTGTTTAAAGCAATTGGATAAAGAAAATTTAGAAAAAGCATTAGATGTTGTCGATAACGGCATGTATACACTGTCCAACAGGATTTATTCATTATCGAATTTAGTGTCGTCTGCTATTGATATCGCTCAGACAAACCTGTCCCGGTTATATCATGGGCAAACACAGCTACGTTCCATCATGCAGCTGGGTTGGACTCTACAGACACTGAAAAATGGCCGCATTCCATGAAAGTATATTAACGGGAGTGAATTCTTCACTGCTTTAAATTTTTCCAGGGAACAACAGACAATGGCTAAAAGGGAGGCTAGTTTCACCATGCTTCGCGTAGAAAAGTTAGATAAGTTGCCCTTCACAGTAGCAGAGAGTCCTTCAACTATCTGGCTCTTGCATGGCATAATTAATTTACCGATTTTGACCTTTCGTTTCTCGAGCTGACTGAAACATCTTGCAGTGGGAAGGTACGAGCAACTAGGAGATAGCTAAATTAAGGAAGAGTGGGAGTTGCCCTTTGACTACAAATGTCTGAATGGTGAAACAGAGGTCTTTCTTAGCGGACGCGAATGTGAGACTGCTGTTGGTCATTCCATGATATGCAAGCAGGTGTCTCTTCACGGTCTTTTTAATGTGTGGGTCGCGAATTTTGCCTGTTTGTTGAGGGGTACTCCCGTCCCTTTGATTCGCCCGGTATTTCATTTGCTTTCCAATGGAAGTTATGTGGTACTGAACGATCAAAGCTGTTGCGGCATGCGACCAGGAACTCCCTTCGCAATCTCGGTCTCGAAGGTCGTTACTTGTTGTGAACATGTTTTGTTTCCCCCCACACGAGAGATAAATGTATCTGACATGTGACCCCACATAGATACTATTAATGTGAACTATGACAAGCTGAGCAGGCTAAAGGCGCTATTGTTTCAAAAACAGGTCGCCTTGATATCCGCAAAAGAAACGTATGCTAGCGAGATTGCGAGATCATCAGCCGAGATACAATCCCTATTAAATACCAACTTCCCCAAGCACTTTGGAGAACTGGTATCCAGAATATTCAACGCTTTAAGCACTACTGGGATTGTTCACTTCTTTAAGGCTGTCGGGTCTGGTTTCGTATCCATCTTTCAGACTGTCTTCGGAGTCATCCCGTCAGCCATCCACTCGCTCTTTTCAAGTGTGTTTGGTGGCTTTCCAATTATTTTGGCTATGATTGGCGGACTACTACTGCTATTTCTTCTGATTCGCAGTGGTTGTTTCTTTCCAGCAATGCAGAGCAATGGAGCCTCTCCCACCAACTTCACTGTGCCGTGAGCGCATGGTTCGGATCTTCAGTGCACCCTTGCTGGTGGAATTGGAGCATGACTAGTTATTGTCATTTTGGACCCTTCTCTGGTGCATGCAACCGGTCTTGCGCTGTATATGGTGTCTTTTTGAACATCTACCTATGGTTTGACTTGCTGTTGCACCGACATCTCCTGTGGACCACGCACTGCTGATGTCCCCGATGAGGGTTCATACGCGGTCATGCCCCTTGAGACTGAGGTTGCTCCATGAGGCCATCAATGAGCCTTCCGTTTTGAGATCTACTACGGATGAGGACACTGCAACGGATAATGTTACATCAGGAAATACTGCTCACTACTGCTCTGTGGATCTGTTTGTCCGCCCAGCTCTCGATTTTACATCAGATGATGTTGACTCATTTTTTAGGTCCTTGGTTGGTGACTTCGATGACACTCTTCAAGATCATGCGTACAGCACATAATTTGATGATTTGACTTGCCATTCCTGTTTTAAACTTGTGCACTTCAGTTAACTTGCTTTCGCACGCTGTGCTTGTCATGGTTGACATTAACATCTCTGTATGTGTTTTAGCGACATTGTTTTTATTATCTTTTTAACATATTTTAAAGATTTTTTAGCTGATTTTGTTATGCTTTTATCTTTTAGTTCAGAGCAATTTTAGCGTTTGGGTTCCTATACCTTTGTCATACTTGTTACGGCAATGGGGAGGGTGTAGTGAATTTTGTTTTAATGGGATAACATGAGTTAGCTTACCCTTTGGCTTGCAGACTCGTGCCCCCGTCACCTAGTGACTTTTAACCTACTTACCTTGCTCTGTCTTAGCACATTTAATTATTTATTTCTTCTAAGATGGCTGCCTTGTTTATAGTTAGGCCACTTGTTATGAGTTACATTTTCAGTGTCACCGCGCAAAGGGGTCAAGATCAAGCAACAAAGACAAACAAACAGTAGGTGTTCACACTTAGGGATTTTCCCTCTCTATACTTTTGAGGGATTGTTTATATTAATTGCCGTCCCAAGCATGTCTGTTATCTATTGTTTGGGAATACACCTATGTCAGGGGTCCTTGTAGATCTGTATAAATACCTCACACTTTAGACAGATAATCAGAGAGATTCTGACCAGAAGGCATCGGCACCATCACTGATATCAATGCTGCAGTCGTCTTGACGCTGACCCAGTCTTCGTGTCCCTGTGGAGTCTGAGATAACGAGGGTTGGGGGCTCCTCTCATGGACATGGCATTGGCAGATTAGGTTTAACAAACCCAGCTCTCCTTTAGGTAGGAGGTTAGGCCTTTCACACTAGGGTATTAGGACATATTACATCTCGTATGTCTTTCTTATGCATTGCAAGATGGTGGGGGTCTTTGTAATAATGACTCTCATCTTCACAATACTGTTTCTTGCATTATTCATTATCCTAATCATTGCAGCCCATGCAACTTATCGCAAATTGCAGTTTTGTTAAATAAAAACGATTGAAACTTTACTGCATCTTTGTCATTGCCTGTGTTTCTATGAGACATGATATATCTGTAAGAAAGGGGTAATCTCCGTTTAACCACGACACTCCCTGAGATGTCTTATTCTCGAGTCCATGCGTAAAGGCAGCCACAAATCACCTTTTACTATTGTGTTCCTGGTGAGGTGCTGCTAGTGAGCCGGTAAGGTTGGGACAACAGTTGCGACTTGTTGTAGGAAAGGCGTAGTCGCCTACAAACAAAAGTACTGTCATCCTTTAACCAGCAGTCTTGCCCAGAGCAAGAGTCCAAACTACGACAGCAGGTGTGAGTGGAGATGCAACTGGGAGGGAGGTGGACAAGGAGGAGGAGGGGGACACAGTAGAGGCAATGGATGTTGGTGTGTTTGCATGGGTATGGTGCTTGTGTGAGTGCCTGTGAGATGAAGTGTGGTGCTTATGTTTGCCTGAGCCACTTTTGTGTGGTGATTTGGGTGAATGCTGGTCTGAAGGTGTGCTTGGGATAGGCTGGGGTTGAGGGGATTGGGTCTGGGTAGAGGAAGTTGGAGGGGGAGGCTAGACACAGGGACAATGGCTGCCATCAGTGCAGAAGCCAGAGCCTGAAATGCTCTCTGTTGGGCCGCCACACCAGAGTGAATGCCCTCCAGGTATGCATTTGTTTGTTGCAAATGCCTCCCAACACCCTAGATGGCATTCAGTATGGTTGACTGCCCAACAGTGAGGGGTCTCAGGAGGTCAATAGCCCCCTCACTGAGGGCAGCAGGGCAGACTGTGGCAGGGCCCCCGGTGGTGGGGGCGAAGGAGATGCCCACCCTCCTGGGTGAGCAGGCACAGGAAACACGCTGAGGGGCTGCTGTGAGGGCGATGCTTGTACGGGGTGGCAGCTGTACCTTTTGTTGGGGTGGGCACAGAGGTGTCCACCACCGCCAGGGAGCTTCCATCTGAGGAGGAGTTTCATCAACTCATCCGCAGTGAAGGCAGAGGCCTGTTCCCCAGACACATGAGCCATGGTCGACACAGGTCACAGCAGCACTTGCAGTGTAGGTCCTCTCCTGTTGAAGGTCAGGTAGCAAGTGAGTGATTAGATAGAAAATGGCAGTGACGGTTCCATTGGCTCCTGGAACCCATAGGGCCAAATGATAACCAATGCGATTTTGCTCAGCAGTCATCGACCGCAACGGCGCACAACGCCAGCGCAATTAACTAATTTCCACTTGTCTCACCTCACAGGTCAGGCAGCCGCCATTTCAGGGGGGAACAGGGCATGGCACCTAACTGCGTCACAGTAGATACTGGCACATAAACTGACTCTCGAGTTCACATATTGTTTTTGTAAAGTAAACAAATCATCATTGGTGCAATAGATGTGTGACTATGACCCTCTGCTCACCACTCTCTTCCATAGGCTTCAACCGCTGAGGCAGTGTATGAGATGGAGACATCCCTCTGTGTACAGACCCATGGTGGACCTTGCGACAATGGAGGACAGACACATTATCATTACCTACAGACTTGATTGTGCCACAATCCAAGAACTGTGTGCGCAACTGGAGCCAAACCTGATGTCAGCTATCCGCCAGCCCACAGGTATCCCCCCTCTAGTGCAGGTCCTGTCATTGCTCCATTTCCTGGCAAGTGGTTCCTTCCAAACAACAGTAGCCATGGCATCAGGGATGTCTCAGCCAATGTTCTCCAACGTGTTGACCGGAGTTTTGTCTGCCCTGCTGAAACACATACGCAGCTACATCGTATTCCCCCAGGTGGAGGATTTGGTCACAGTGAAGGATGACTTTTATGCCCTGGGACATATCCCCAACATCATTGGTGCCGCCACTGATGGTACACATGTGGCATTTGTCCCCCACCGGAGAACTGAACAAGTGTTCAGGAATAGAAAAAGCTATCACTCTCTGAATGTGCAGATGGTGTGTTTCGCAGACTAGTACATCTCCCATGTGAATGCCAAATATCCTGGCTCTGTGCTTGATGCATTTATCTTGAGGATTAGCAGCATCCCATATGTGATGGGCCAACTCCAGAGGCACTGGGTGTGGCTAATAGGTGAGCCAAAGGTCCCCACACACTATGAGTCGGTGTCTGGGTATGGGGTTGTCACTAAGGGTAAGTGTGTGTCTAACAGTGGTCCCTCGATATTTGTAGGTGACTCTGGTTAACCCAAGCTCTCATGGCTACTGACCCCAGTGAGGAATGCCAGGACAAGGGCAGAGGAACGTTACAATGAGGCACATGGGCGTACAAGGAGGATTATAGAAAGGACCTTCAGCCTCCTGAAGACCAGGTTCCGGTGCCTCCATTTGACAGGTGGATCCCTGTACTACACACCCAAGAAGGTGTGCCAGATCATCGTTGCATGTTGCACAGCCTGGCCTTGAGACGGCAGGTGCCTTTTCTGCAGGAGGATGTGCCTGGAGATGGTCTTGTGGTAGCGATGGAGCCTTTGGACAGTGATGAAGAGGAGGCAGAGGAAGAAGATGTTGAAAACAGAACCAATATTATTTGCCAGTACCTCCAGTGACACACAGGTAAGACACTGTAACTTCACTTAACATTTCAGTTATCTGTTGGACATTGTACAAGGCAGCCTTTTTCCCTATGTCTTTGGCCACTGACTGTGCCCTTTGGCATCTCTATGTTCAGATCTCTGTGCCTCACTCTGGCTCCTGCTATGTGTACTGCTGCCCACTAAAGGTCATCCTAAAGTATATTTCAATGTACTTTTGAGTTGCTATGCTTTGATAATCTAGTACTAATACATTTGTGAATCATTTGACAGATTCCAGAGTTGTATTTGTTCCAAGGGTGTTTATTTAGGTGCGCATAAGTAGCGGGGATGTGCAAGGGCCTGGGGTGATGGTGGAGGACAGTACAGGGTAGAATCCAATCTCTTGGTATCACAGGTGCATTGTCCAATGGGGCATAGGAAGGGGAGCAATGACAGTTCAAGGTGGACATGGTGACAGAGTGGGACAGAAGGGAGACAATCAGGAGAGTCTTATTTCCTGGTGGGGGTCTTGGCAATGTTCTCTGGCTTCTGCCTGGATCGCAGAGGCCGTTTGCGGGGTGGTTCTCCTTCTGCAGGGGGTGGGGTGCTGGTGGCCTGTTGGTCCTGTGGCGGAGCCTCCTGCCCACTAGCGCCGGCGGAGGTGGAAGGTTGATCCTCAGTTTGGCTAGTGTTAGGCGCCTGTTGTTGTGCCACTGCCTCCTTCATGGTCTTGCCCAAGTCAGCCAGCACCCCTGCAATGGTGACCAGGATGGTGTCAATATTTGACCGCTGGGTCTCCTGCAACTTGGCCACTATCTGGCCCATCGTCTCCTGGGAATGGTGGTATGCTCCCAGGATGTTGGTGAGTGCCTCGTGGAGAGTGGGTTCCTTCGGCCTGTCCTCCCCCTGTCGCACAGCAGTCCTCCCAGCTTCCCTGTTGTCCTGTGCCTCTGTCCCCTGAACCGTGTGCCCACTGCCTCTGACCCCAGGTCCCTGATCGTCCTGTGTTTGTGGGGTTGCCCGGGGTCCCTGTAGTGGTGGACACACTGCTGATTGACGTGTCCTGGGGACAGTGGCATGGGCCCGCTGGGTGGGTGCTGTGCTGGAGTTTCCTGAGGGGGAGGCTCTGTGGTGGGTTGGGACTGTGGCAGGGGAACCGACTGTCCAGAGGTCCCGGATGGGCCAGGTTTGTCATCGAGATCCAGGCGTGCAGAGCTGCTGTCATCACTGTGGGCCTCTTCTGGGGGGGGCTGGATTTAGCTGCCACCTCCTCTCCAGTGACGTTGAGTATGGGTCCTGTGGGGATGAAAATGCAGTGTTAATGTATCTGTGTGTGCCATCTTGTGCGTGAGTGTGTTTCCCTGTATGATTTTGATTTCCCTGTTAGCTTGGCCTTGTGTGAGTGGTGGTTTTGTGGGCTGGGTGAATCTCTCTACTGGGCATGCTGTGGTGATGGGTGTCCATGCAGGTCTGTGATGGGGGTCCATGCATTGGTGTTGCATGCAGGGCTAGGTATTGGGATGGGTGGGTAGTGATGGTGGGGTGTATGTGAGGTGATGGAGTGATGGAAGTGAGGGTAAGGGTGGGGGTATGTGATGACATGCAGGTAGGGTGGGGGATATAGTAGTTAAGATTTGACTTACCAGAGTCCAGTCGCCATGCTACTCCTGCAAGGCCCTCAGGAATCATGATCGCCAAGACTGCTCCTCCCATGTTGTTAGTTGTGAGGGAGGAGGTGGGGGTCCACCGTCAGTCCTCTGTACAGCTATTTGGAGGCATATTTATACTCTGTTTGCGCCGGAATTGCGTAGTTTTTTTTTACGCAATTCCGACGCAAATCTAACTCCATATTTATACTTTGGCGTTAGACGCGTCTAGCGCCAAAGTCCATGGAGTTTGCGTCATTTTTTAGCGTGGACACCTACTTTGCGTTAATGATATGCAAGGTAGGCGTTCCCGTCTCAAAAATTTACTCCGTGGCATGTGCGCCGTATTTACACTCCCGGGCAAAATTCACGCCCGGGAGTGGGCGGGTCAAAAAAAATGACGTCCGGACGCTTTTGCGCCGTTTTTTAGCACCTGGTCAGGGCAGGCGTTAAGGGACCTGTGGGCTCGGAAGGAGCCCAGAGGTGCCCTCCCAAGCCCCCAGGGACACCCCCTGCCACCCTTGCCCACCCCAGGAGGACACCCAAGGCTGGTGGTGGCCCATCCCAGGGACATTAAGGTAAGTTCAGGTAATTTTCTTTTTTTTATTTGTTGGCATAGGGGGGCCTGATTTGTGCCCCCCTACATGCCACTACGCCCAATGACCATGCTCAGGGGACATAAGTCCCCTGGGCATGGCCATTGGGCAAGGGGTCATGACTCCTGTCTTTGCTAAGACAGGAGTGATTTCAATGGGGGTTGGGAGTCGGAAAAAAATGACGCAAATCGGGTTTAGGCGAAAAATTTGCCTCAGCCTGACTTGCCCCATTTTTTGGCGCCCAAGCTCCATATCCCCCTACGCCGGCGCTGCCTGGTGTACTTGTTTTTTTTTCACGCACACCAGGCAGCGCCGGCGGCTAACGCCGGCTAACGTCATTGAATAAATACGGCGCCCGCATGGCGCTTCAGAATGGCGTTAGCCGGCGCTAATTTTTTTGATGCAAAACTGCGTTAGCGCAGTTTTGCGTCAAAAAGTATAAATATGGCCCTTGGTGTCTTGCTTCCACCAAACGCACCTTCCCCGTAGGTCGTTCCACCTCTTCCTGATGTCATCCCTGGTTCTTGGGTGCTGTCCCACGGCGATGACCGTGTCCACGATTCTCCGCCATAGTTCCATCTTCCTTGCAATGGACATCTGCTGCACCTGTGATCCAAATAGCTGTGGCTCTAACCGGATGATTTCCTCCAGCATTACCCTTAGCTCCTCCTCAGAAAACCTGTGGTGTCTTTGGGGTGCCATGGTTGTGGTGCGAGTGATATGTGTGAGAATGTGTGGGGTGATGTGTGGGATGATGTGTTGAGGTGTATGCTGTGATGTGCGTGGATGGTGTATGGGTGATGGTGTTCTGTACCTCTGATTGTGTGGGTGCTCCTGGCTTGTCTCTCTCTGCTTGCTATCTTTTGTTTTGCTGTAAGGGGTTGTGGGTAGTGTGGGTGTGTGTTTTATTGTGGTGTGGGGGGGTGGTGTGTGTATGAGTGTCAGGTGTGTGTATTTTGAATTGTCTAATGTGGTGCAGTTTTGTAAGTGTGTGTGTATTTTGAGTGCAGCAGTATGTACCGCCAATGATTTACCATGTTTGAAAGACTGCTGTGGTGATTCATGGGTCGTGATACTGTGGGCGTATTCCTGTTGGCGTAACGGTGTGGCTTTTGCTATCGCCAGTTTATCACTGACCTTTGGGCTGGCAGACTTGTGTGGGTGTCTGTATTGTGGCGGAATTCTCAGTGTGGGTCAAAATACCCGTGGCGGAATACCACTGCGGGCACGGTATGTTCCTTGCAATGGACATCTGCTGCACCTGTGATCCAAATAGCTGTGGCTCTACCCGGATGATGTCCTCCACCATTACCCTTAGCTCCTCCTCAGAAAACCTGGGGTGTCTTTGGAGTGCCATGGATGTGGTGCGAGTGATATGTGTGAGAATGTGTGGGGTGATGTGTGGGATGATGTTGTCGCGTAGGCTCTCATTATCCTAATGAGACTACTGGATTTTTGGGTGGCAGGATCGTTTGCAGTGTGGGGGACTAAGTCTAACCCACGGTGAAGGACCCTTGTACCCCAAATCCGGGCTGAGCTCCGGCTAACTAGCAGTGCCTCATCTCTCCCAAAGGGAAAAGATAATTGGGCAACCGAGCGTATGACATCTTAGTGCTTCCCAGGGAAATCGTGGACACTCAGATCCCAACCAGTTCTCTCATACACAGTGTGGTCTCATATATAAATGACAAAGGCAGTTTGAGTTTTAAAGATTAGTTTAATAAAACAACTGCATTTTAGATAACAAGGCGTGAGCCACAATAACCAGAACCATACAACACAGTAAGATTGAAATAGTAACGAAGAGAGTGAAACATAAGAATAACGCTATCATAGTGCTACTATAGTACGTTCTCTCCTCTAAGTTTTATTTTGAGCACAGCATGTTAAGCTCTAAGCCTGCCTTTTAGGTTCCCCGGGAGGACATCAACCCTCATACCTGAGCAAAGGCCTGTGATCTGGATCAGCATCTGCAACAGGGCAGTCAGCATCTAGTTGTGGTTCCCTGGTTGGAATCTCCCTCTCACGTGTACCAGGACTAGGAAGTGTTTTTATAACTAACACGCCGGTGTTCTAAGAAACGTCCCTTACGTAAGAGTGTGTACTTTCTTCGAACCCTAAAGACTAAACTTCTACCACGTCTATCGGCAAAGTACCAGACTGTATCCTTGACTGAAGCACAGAGCGAGCAAGAATGTATTGTTTGAGAACTTCAGTGCTGAAGTAAGCTAAACAGTGTGATAGAAGAAAATAAAACAAGACCTTGAATCTGGCTATTGTAAAATAACAGTGTGAGGCTAAATAAAATGCATCTATGGCAAAGTGCACAGAGGCCTAATCCCTTAAGCAAACGCGCAAAAAGCTACATTAAAAATGGCTACACTACAATGTGTTGGGGTGTATGCTGTGATGTGCGTGGATGGTGTATGGGTGATGGTGTTCTGTGCCTCTGATTGTGTGGGTGCTCCTGGCTTGTCTCTCTCTGCTTGCTATCTTTTGTTTTACTGTAAAGGGTTGTGGGTAGTGTGGGTGTGTGTTTTATTGTGATGAGGGTGTGGGGGGGTGGTATGTGTATGAGTGTCAGGTGTGTGTATTTTGAATTGTCCAATGTGGTGTAGTTTTGTAAGTGTGTGTGTATTTTGAGTGCAGCAGTGTGTACTGCCAATGATTTACCACGTTTGAAAGACCGCTGCGGTGAATCGTGGGTCGTGATACTGTGGGCGTATTCCTGTTGGCGTAACGGTGTGGGTTTTGCTATTGCCAGTTTATCACTGACCTTTGAGCTGGCAGACTTGTGTGGGTGTCTGTATTGTGGCGGAATTCTCAGTGTGGGTCATAATACCTGTGGCGGAATACCACCATGGACACAGTATGTTGGTAGCCTTCGGCAGTAGGCGGCATTTACCGCCACGGTTGTAATGAGGGCCTAATTTCTCTAAAACGTATTTACACAACACCAACAAAAGCACAATTCAGTCTTTTTAGTGATGTTTTTACTTCGTGGCACAATTGGTGTCATTCTGTTCAGCAGTTTCTGCCTCTATCAAAGAACACAATAGGAACTAAAATGGGAAGTTGCACTTCATGGACAATCCTTCTAGGGCATTTTCACACTTCGCAGGAAATTAATGCCCATCAGGGTCAATGGATCTTTGGACCCTGCATAGGATGTGATAGAACCAAAATGGTACCCTGCCAGCCTCTTCTGTCTCAGCTGGGGAAGGTGCCTCCTGGGCAGCCTCTGCTGGAGGCCAGGGCTGCTGTGTCCCAGCAGGGGATGAGGGCCCCATGCCCACTGGTGGTGGTGGTGTTGGTACCCTGCCAGCCTCTGAAGAAGGTGAGGGCTGCTGTGTCTCACTAGGGGTAGGGACCTCCTCTGCAGCCTCTCTTGGAGGTAAGGGATGCTGTGTCTCAGCTGAAGGCGGGGGCTTCTTCCTTTTCATTACAGGGGGTAAGAGCTTCTTCCCTTTCATGGCAGGAGGTGAGGGCTTCTTCCCTTTTATGGCAGGAGGCGAGGGCATCTTCCCCTTCCTAGCTGGTGGAGTGGGATCCTTCCCCTTCCTGGCTGGTGGAGTGGGATCCTTCCCCTTCCTGGCTGGTGGAGTGAGATCCTTCCCCTTCCTGGCTGGTGGAGTGGGATCCATCCTCTTCCTGGCTGGTGGAGGGAGATCCTTCACTGTCTTCCCTCCACGACTAGGAGGTACCTCCACTGTTCCTGTGGTCCAGGTGCTGGGCTGGGTCATTGGGACCCTGTTCTTATGGGCAGGACGGGGGGGATGGAGGAGGACGGAAGAGGTCAAGTTGGGCAAGGAAAAGCTTATTAGGGACAGTGGGGTGGGATGAGGGAGAAGGGATGGGAGTGGAGGTTGAGGGGGTGGTTGTTGGAGGAGTATGTTGCTGGCCTTGGGTGCACATGCATGGACAGTGTGCTGGTGTGAGGTGGATGGCTGCTGGGTGTCTGAATGCCTGTTTTGTGTCATTTAGGGGGGGGACAGACAGGGCAGGTGAGGACACAGGGGACACATGGATGGATGTTGTGGAGGTGTCTGCAAGTGAGGTGTGTGTGCTGCTTGGTGTGGTGATGCTGGTGGTGGATGTTGAGGCAGTGCATGCAGGTGTGAGTGTGTTGACATAACTGTGAGGGAGGTGGAGGAGAAAGATGGTGTACGAGGCTGGCCTGACTAATAGTGGGTACCTGATGGTACTTACACCTTGTGCCAGGTCCAGTTATCCCTTATTAGTAGATTAGTAGTGTGCTAGCAGCTCAGGCTGATAGAGGTAGCTATAGCAGAGCAGCTTAGGCTGAACTAGGAGACATGCAAAGCTCCTACTATACCACGTATATCCTATAGCACTATCTGATAAGAATCACAATACTCAGAGTTACTAAAAATAAAGGTACTTTATTTTAGTGACAATGTGCCAAAAATATCTCAGAGGATATGCTCCCTTAGGCGGTAAGTAAAATACACAAAATATACACACAAACCAAAATCAGGTAAGTAAACAGTTAGAAAAGTAGTGCAAACACTGTAGAATACAATATTATTCCATTTTGCCAAGGACCAGCACAA
This sequence comes from Pleurodeles waltl, assembly GCF_031143425.1. Taxonomy (NCBI): domain Eukaryota; kingdom Metazoa; phylum Chordata; class Amphibia; order Caudata; family Salamandridae; genus Pleurodeles; species Pleurodeles waltl. Next base: position 1,147,351,336 of record NC_090437.1, on the reverse strand, counting down.
ACCATATACTACGAAAGTGGAATGCGAACCACTTAGGGACCCCTGGCCTAGTGTAGTGTGTAGAGGGTCGCTGGAGTGTAAGAAAACACTAAGGGTGTCCAAGATACCCAACCCCAAGATCATGTAAAGTAGGAGTAAAGTGATACTACTTCTTCAGAAACACACTAAAGTCCTGATAGGAGATTCTGCAAAGACCACAACAGACTGTAAAGCACTGAAGATGGATTCCTGGACCTGAAGACATGTAAAGGAAGGGGACCAAGTCCAAGAGCAACAAAAGTGTCCAGGGGGGCAGGAGCCCACTAAACCCCAGATGAAGGTTCAAAATAGCTGCCTCCGGGTGGAAGAAGCTGAGGATTCTGCAACAACAAATGGTGCCAGGAACTTCTCCTTTGTGCAGAAGATGTCCCACAGAGTGCTGGAGGATGCAGCATTGTTTCTTTGGAGAAAGACCACATACAAGCTTTGCTAGCTGCAAAGGACACGGTTGAAGAATAAGGGTGCTGCCCGGGCCCAGGAAGGACCAGGAGGTCGCCACTTGGAAAAGGACACAGAGGGGGTCCTCAGCAATACAGAGAGTCCATGCACAGGAAGGCAGCACGGCAGTCGTCTCAACACTACAAAAGAGGGTCCCACAAAGCCGGTGGTCAACTCAGCGAGTTGAGCAATGTAGGACGGAGTGCTTGGGACCTGGGCTGTGCTGTGCATGAAGGATTCCTTGCAAAAGTGCACAGAAGCCCTGGAAGCTGCAGTTCACGCAGTACACAGGATTACTGTCTGGAGAGCAGAGGCAAAGACTTACATCCTCCAAATTTGGACAGTTGGACCACTGGAAAGTCTGGGTCCACCACCTGTGTTCCAGGGGCCACACTTGTCTGGATGAGAGGGGTCCCAGAGGACTGGTGACGCTGAAGTTTGGTGCCTGCTGGAGCAGGGGGAAGATTCCATCGACCCACAGGAGATTTCTTCTTGGCTTCCAGTGCAAGGTGAAGGCAGACAGCCCCCAGAGCATGCACCACCAGGAAACAGTCGAGAAAGTAGGCAGGATTAGGCGCTACAATGTCACTGGTTGTCTTCTTACTACTTTGTTGCAGTTTTGCAGGAGTCCTGGAGCAGACCCCAGGAGGGCAGAAGCCTGTCTGTGGGTTGGCAGCAGCAGTAGCTGCAGAGAAAACCCCAGAGAGCTGGTTTGGCAGTACCCGGGGTCCATGGTGGAGCCCCGTCGATGCATGGGATTGGCACCCCAATACCAGATTTGGCATGAGGGGACAATTCCATGATCTTAGACATGGCCATATTCGGAGTTACCATTGTGAAACTACATATAGTTGTTGACTTATATGTAGTGCGTGGGTGTAATGGTGTCCCCGCACTTACAAAGTCTCCGGAAATTGCCCTGAACTATGTGGGGGCACCTTGGCTAGTGCCAGGGTGCCCTCACACTTAGTAACTTTGCACCTAACCTTCACTAAGTGAGGGTTAGACATATAGGTGACTTATAAGTTACTTAAGTGCAGTGTAAAATGACTGTGAAATAACGTGTGCGTTATTTCACTCAGGCTGCAGTGGCAGTCCTGTGTAAGATTTGTCTGAACTCCCTATGGGTGGCAAAAGAAATGCTGCAGCCCATAGGGATCTCCTGAAACCCGAATACCCTGGGTACCAAGGTACCATATACAAGGGAATTATAAGGGTGTTCCAGTGTGCCAATTAGAATTGGTGAAAATGGTCACTCGCCTATAGTGACAAATTTAAAGGCAGAGAGAGCATAAGCACTGAGGTTCTGGTTAGCAGAGCCTCAGTGACACAGTTAATCACTACACAGATACTCACATTCAGGCCACAAACTATGAGCACTGGGGTCCTGGCTAACAGGATCCCAGTGAGACAGGCAAAAATAAACTTACATACATGTGAAAAATGGGGGTAACATGCCAGGCAAGATGGTACTTTCCTACAGATGGGGAGACAGTGGAGGCAGTGGATGTGCTTGTGTGTGCAACTGCCTGATGTTTGCATGAGTGCTTGTGGAATGAAGTGTGGTGCGTGAGTTTGACTATGCCTCTCTTGTGGGATGTCGTGTGTGCATGCTCGTCTGATTGTGTGCATGGGATAGGTTAGGGCTGAGGAACCTGGGGTGAAGGAGATGCCATCCCTCCTGGGTGAGCGGGCATGGGCAACTCGCTGAGGAGCTACTGGGAGGGTGGTGCTGGTACGGGGGTAGCGGCTGTTGTCGAGGATCTGGCCCATCGTGTCCTGGGATTGTTGGTAGGCCCCCAGGATCTTGGTGAGTGCCTCCTGGAGAGTCAGTTCCCTAGGCCTGTCCTCCCCCTTGTGCATAGCCGTCCTCCCAGTGTCTGTTTCCCTGTGCCCCGTCCCCTGAACGATGTACCCATTGCCACTGACCCCAGGTCCCTGATTGTCTTGGGTGTGAGGTGTGGACTGGGGTCCCTGTAGAGGTGGGCACACTGCTGATTGATGTGCCCTAGGGGCAGAAGTGTGGGGACGCTGGGTGGGTGCTGTTGTGTTGGATACTGATGAGGGAGGCTCTGTGGTGGACTGTGAGTGGGCTGGGGTGACCGACAGTCCAGGGTCCCTGATGGGCCAGGCTGTTGATGGTGTGAGATGGCATGCAGTTATGGGGGTTGATAAGTAGTAAATGTTGACTCACCCGTGTCCAGTCCTCCGGCAACGCCAGTGAGTCCCTCAGGATGCAGTAATGCCAAGACTTGCTCCTCCCATGCTGTGAGTTGTGGGGGAGGAGTTGGGAGTCAACCGCCAGTCCTCTGTCTGGTGAGCTGGTGCCTTGATGCTATGGAATGTACCTTCCCCTGTAGGACGTTCCACCTCTTCCTGATGTCATTCCTTGTCCTTGGATGCTGTCACACGGCGTTCACCCTGTCCATGATTCTCCGCCATAGCTCCATCTTCCTGGCAATGAATGTTTGCTGTACCTGTGCTCCAAACAGCTGTGGCTCTACCCTGACTATTTCCTCCACCATGTTCTGCAACTCCTCATCTGTGTAATGGGGGTGCCTTTGTGGGGACACAGGTGTTGTGTGGAGTGTGTAAGTGTGTGGGTGTTGGGTACTGTCATTGGGTGTGCGAAGTGAGGTGCATGAGGGATGTGTGGGTGTATGTGGTGTGTGTGTCTAGTTGTCGCAGTGGTCTTGGTGTCAGTCTGGTGTCAAAAATGTGTATTCGTAAAGGTTTGTGGGTGATGTGGATGTGTGTTTTATAGTGCTGTGGGTGGGTGGGCGTGGTGTGTGCATGAGTGTCAGGTGTGTGTTTTTGGCATTGGCCAATGCTGTGTGATTTAGGTGGTCATTATGAACACAGTGTTAACAATCGCTGTGTTCATGCTGGTGGTCAAAACACTGACTGCCAGTGACCCCGGAACGCCACCGGCCACATTATGAACATTTCTGTGGGCCGGCGGGCAGAAACATTGTTTACGCCCACCGGCTCACAGAAAGGCCCGGCCGGGACATTGACGGCGCCATCAATGGCTCTGTGCGGCAGGTGCAGTTGCACCCGTTGCGCAGATCACTACCCGGAAATCGGGCAGTGACCTGTGCGACGGGGCACTGCACCGGGAGCCCTCCACTGCTCATGCAAAGTGCATGGGCAGTACAGGGGCTCCCAGGGGTGCTCCGGGCACCCCCTCCTCCAGCCTTTCCCTTTCCCGGTGAACCCGCCAGAAAAAGGCTGGTGGAAATGGGAGCATTACCCACGGGTAGCGCAGCTACCCCAGCGGATAGTGTTTCCACTCACCACCAGGCTGCCTGACGGCGGAAGCCTGGCGGTGAGTGAGGGCTGCCAATGGCGGCCCTCACCATGTTCAGAATATGGCGGGTTGGCCCGCCATGCCGGCTGGCGGTTTCAGCCGCCAATGCCGGCATGGCGGGCCAACCCGCCATGTTCTTAATGAGGGCCTTAGTATTTGGGTGTCCATTTTGAGCATGCCGGTGTGTACAGCCAATTGTTTACCGTCATTGAATGTCCACTGTGGTGATTCGTGGGTCCTGATGTAGTGGGCATAATTTTGTAGGCGTAACGGTGTGGGTGCTGGTCCTGACAGTTTTCCACTGACCTTTGTGCTGGCGTATTTGTGTATGTGGCAGTATTCTGTTGGATTGGTGTGTTTCTGTCATAATATGGCAAACAGATGTTTGCCACTGCGGCGTTATGTTGGCGGCAGTCACCGTGGCGGTAAGCAGGATTTACCACATGTCATGATGAGGGCCTTAGTCTTCTCTTGGGAACGAAGCCTAAAAGAAAATTAACGTAATGGAAATGACAACATTTTCTGCCCAGTCACGAAAAACAGGGCCTTTCAAGTCTCATTTAGGCTAATGAAGGTGAGTTAATACTGCACATTAATGCATATAATAAAACACACTTTAATAGGTAAGCTGTTAGTTCTTCATTAATAGTTCTTCATTAGCATTCATATTTCAATAACTTTAAAGAAAATGACTGTTAATACATTTCAGTCAGTATAACATGGAACTGCTTTTTCCTATCTTCGCAAACGTATTTAAATCATTAATCATAATACATTCAATATTGTTTCAATACATGCTATTAGATTTGTGTCTAAATTACATCATAATGTCAGTTAAATCCCTCTAACATTTAGTTTAACTTTAAGTACTCCAGGGTTTTCTGACATTAGACTAAATGAATGCACATTTAAAAAGGCTTTGCAGTGCATATTTCTTCAGTCAAACCACTAGCACTTAAACTGTCACATATGAATGACATGTGGGACAGCACTACAGTTTCTGTTACATCACTCCATTTCTCATGGTCCCCATTTTACAGATCTATATATGTATTGTGAGAAATTAAAGAAACTGGAGTTACTAGTTGGGGAGGGTGAAACTTTACTCTGGCAACAACTACAGTCTGTGGCAGGGTGGGTCACAAGCAATTCCCAAATTAACCGGTGCCCAACCCTCTAGTTGCTTGGCACCAAACAGTCAGGCTTAACTTAGAGGCAATGAATAAAGTATTTATGCAGCACTTCAAACAGTAATAAAGACAACACAAGTAAAATCCTACACCAATTTAGAAAGGTAGAGAACATTTTAATAGATACATCAAGATTAAAGCAACACAAATCCAATCAGTAGAACTCAATATATGCAATTTTAAAGATTTGAGTGAAAATAGGACCAAAAAATCTAAAGCACCACTCACAGCTATCTGGTCGTGTGATACCAGGGAGTAAGTCACAAGTTCAGGCCAACCACAATGGTGTACAGGTCAGATACAGGGACTAAGATAGTCCAGCTTAAAGGTTACCTTCTCAGTACAGCTCAAAGTCCCATTCATGGTGGAGGGGGCCACAAAGAGTAGGGAGGCGTCGCAGGCAGTTGTCAATGATTCGCAAAGAGCAGGACTGGGGTCAGGGATGGTCATCACTGTATCACAAAGGGCTGTATGGACAAAACTTTGACTTGGTGGGCAGTGCGAACAACAAGGTTTTGGCACTAACAGGCCTATTCATAGTTGCAAACAGAGGACACACCAATGGTCAAGAACCTAAGTGGGGTACCGCTTGAGGGTCAGGAGGTTTGTCCAGATGGGTCTGGGTGAGGGTTTAGGAGGCTGGGAGCCTGTTATGTCCCTGTGGCTCTGAACAGGAGGCCAGCAGACTAGCCATTGGGCTTACTCTGGGAGTCCTAGGTTGAGGTGCAGATCCAATCCCTCTGACTCGGCAGGAGGGCACCAGTATAGCAATCAGCATGGATGCAGTCCAGCAAAGAAGCAGGACAGCAGAACAGCAGAGTGGCAGCCTTTCAGCAGTACAACAGTCCTTCTTCCTGGAAGAGTCTCCACAGGTTCAGAAGTGTACTTAGGAGTTGGTGCCTGAGGTCCAATATTTATAGCAAGTGCCCCCTTGGAAGTGAAAGAAACTTCTAGAGCTTCCCCTGCCCTGGCTCTAGACTAACTACAGAGGGTATGCAGCCCCTTGTGTGGAGGCAGGACACAGCCTATTCAAGTGTAAGTACAGCTCTGCCCAGCTCTACTCTCGCATCCTGCCAGTGATTGCCCATCCAGGCCCACATCAGCCCTCTATTGGGTGTGGCTACTAGGAGGAATACACAAAGCCCAACTGCCAACTATACCCAGTCGGTGACCCAGTGGCAGGCTGCAGATACTAAATGGCTAAGTCAGGAAAATGCCAACTTCCTAATAGTGGCATTTTCAATATTGTAATTCAATTTAATATCCTGCTTTATCATAAGAGAGGACTTCTCATTACAATACCAAAGACACCAAGCATGATCTAGTACCTGTTCCCATTTGGAAGTTACAGCTTATTAAATGTAATAAGCGAACTCCAGTGTTATCCTATGGCAGAGGTCGACCTTGCAGTAATGAAAAACAAATGTAAGTTTTTTACTACCAGGACAATTAAAACTTAAAGGTATTTGTTCTACTTCTTAAATACACTGCCCCTGCCTTCTGGGCTGTCTAGGGCAGGCCCTATGGGTGAACACTTCACACCATTTTTGAGCCTCTCCTTCCTTCCATGCAGCGGAGACGCCACTCCGGCGAAGTCTTTGTTATATGCGTCTGCGATCCCGGCTGCCGTGCTTGTGCCCCCCAGCAAGCTTGGACGAAAGCAGACATCAGGCATGAGAAGCATGACAAAAATTCCTAGGAACATTTCTTGTACTACACTTTGAGGTTTTTATAGTTTTTCTACAATGGCTTGAAGGTTTTAACGCCCTCATCGCCTTGAGTTATATTCATTAAATTGTGGACATTGATAAAAGCTGCACATTCCTACACAATCACCTGAGGGCAGGTTTGGCAGGGGGTGGGGTCCTGAACTTGGTGACCCATGCTGGTGCTCCATGGGTAGCCGGGGAGCTTGAGGCATGGGCTAGGGGTTGAGTCCAGCCCTTGTGAAAGATACTTGATTTTGATGGGCATTGTAGTGGCATCCTTGGGGAGGCCTGGAACTTAGGCCTGTAACTGAGTCCTTGTATAGGACAGAAGTCTTCGGAAACAGTAAGAAAGCTGTGATAGCTGGTTTGGGTGGTGGCAGCACCAGCAGAGGTTGGAGTGGTATGGGCTATCCATTTCATATTGCAGGAAGGGAAGAAGTAAGTGCCTGTTTTTAAGTTTTGTACTGCTCATTTTGGCTACTGTCAGGTGCCTCCTGCATTATCTGTCAGCATCCCCAGGGATTAGGGTTAAATCATATCTCTGTTCTTGGTTAAACCTTTATGTTTCTAAGTAAACATAGGCCTTCATTACAACCCTAGCGGTAAATGCCACCTCCCGCCGTGTCGACAGCCGCCAACATACAGTGACTGCGGCGGTATTCCGCTACGGGTATTATGACCCACACTAAGAAATCTTCCACTATACAGACACCCACACAAGTCCGCCAGACCAAAGGCCAGTGATAAACTGGCGATAGCAAAACCCCCACTTTTACCGCAACAGGAATATGCCCACAGTATCACAACCCACAAGTCACCGCGGCGGTCTTTCAACCATGGTAAACCATTGGCGGTACACACCGCCGCACTCAAAATACACACACACTTTCAAGACACCACCACATTGGACAATTCAAACTACACACAGCTGACACATATACACATGCCACACCACTATAAAACACACACCCACATTACCCACAACCCTTTACAGCAAAAAGAAAAGATAGCGAGCAGAGAGAGACAAGCCAGGAGCACCCACTCAATCAGAGGCACAATACATCATCACCCATACACCATCCACGCACAACACCCCAGACATCACCCCACACATCCTCACACCACATCCATTGCACCCCAAAGACACCTTTCACAGACCTGCATGGATACCCATCACCACAGCATGCCTAGTAGAGAGACTCACCCAGCCCACAAGGCAAAGCTGACAGGGAAATCACAATCATACAGGGAAACACACCCATGCACACAATGGCACACGCAGATACAATAACACTGCATTTGCATCCCCACAGGACCCCTACTCAATGCCACCAGAGAGGAGACACCAGCTATATCCAGTCCTCCCCAGAAGAGGACCACAGTGACGACAGCAGCTCTGAACGCCTGGATCAGGATGACCAACCTGGCCCATCAGGGACCCATGGACAGTCGGTTACCCTGCCACAGTCCCAACCTACCACAGAGCCTCCCCCCTCAGGAAACACCACCACAGCACCCACCCAGCGGGCCCATGCCACTGTCCCCAGGACACATCAATCAGCAGTGTGTCCACCACTACAGGGACCCCAGCCAACCCCACAAACACAGGACGATCAGGGACCTGGCATCAGTGGCAATGGGCACACAGTTCAGAGGACAGAAGCACAGGACAAGAGGGAAGCTGGGAGGACTGCTGTGTGACAGGGGGAGGAGAGGCCCAGGGAACCCACTCTCCAGGAGGCACTCACCAGCATTCTGGGAGCATACCACCATTCCCAGGAGACCATGGGCCAGATACTGGCCAAGTGGCAGGAGACCCAGTGGCTGCAGGAGGGACAGTACCTGGGGATCAGGGAGGACCTCAAACACATCTACACCATCCTGGTCACCATTGCAGGGGTGCTGGCTGACATGGCCAAGACCAAGAGGGAGGCAGTGGTAAACAATGGGTCCCTGACACTGAGGTAATTCCGCTGGCGTTGTGCGCCGTCAAGGTAGGCGGTAGAACACCGCCATGCAGCTTCGCAATGGTTATCATTGGGCCCTATGGGTTCCAGGATCCAAAGGCGATGTATGCCGGAGGTGACGGTATGCACCGCTGCGGACGTGACCACCATTTTCTATCTGTTCACTCACTTGCTACCTGACCTTCAACAGGTGAGGATCTACACTGCAAGTGCTGCTGTGACCTGTGTCTGGAAGGAACAATGGCTCATGTTTCAGGTGCAAAGGGCCCCTGCATTCACTGCGGAGGAGTTCGAGAAACTGGTGGATGGGGTCCTACCCCAGTACACGTTACTCTACGGTCCTCCCGACAAACAGATGAGTACACTGTGAGCATGATGCGTGGGCCATGAATGTATGGAGTGCTGTGTGCGTAAGCCACATGTAGGGGGGGCATAGGCGTCCTGGCCAGAGTGCTGCATGTAAGGTGGTCAATGTATGTGCGTCAGGGGATGGGAGAGATCTGGTGGGCCATGAGTGTGACGGTCCGGACGGTTGACTAATTCCGTTTCCTGCTGTCTTTTCCATGCAGGTCAGCACCCACCAGAAAAAGGGCATTTGGCATGTCATCGCCAAGGCGGTGAGGACCCTGGGGGTCTTTGACAGGTGGAGCACCCACTGCCTCAAAAGGTGGGAGGACCTGCGCCGCTGGGCAAAGAAGACAGCGGAGGCCCAGCTGGGGTTGGCCTCCCAACAAGGAAGGGGTGCCCGTCGCAACATGACCCCCCAGATGTTCCGCATCCTGGCGGTGCCCTATCCGGAGATGGATGGGCGCTTGAAGGCATCACAACAGTCACAAGGGGATGAGTACAGATTCTGAATCCTGACTTTGCGCGCGTTAAGAGTTACCTGGGTGGGGGATGTGGGCTATGGGTGCCCCTAGGCCAGGGCGAAGATGGCAGGGTAGGTCTCTTGTTGGGAAGGCTCTGAAGCACTCCTACCCCAATACTATTAGTGGGCATCTACTACTGGGCAGGGTCATGTGGGTTTCACGTGTGCAGCTAATGGCGGTAGGTATTGTACTCCATGGGCTGGTGACTATCTTAGTAACTTGAAGTGCATGGCCTAGTGCACAGGGCTGCTCCCTGTGTGTTGTGTACGCCAACAGTAGTGTTGTTGCTGGCATTGACCAAGTGTATCCTCTGTCTCCCCCCTTTTTGTTTTGTCACCCAGTACTTGCGTGCATTAGCATCATCTGGCAGAGGAGCAGAGGCACCAGCGACAGAGGGAGCTGCATCCCACATGGGCCTGGAGGCCAAATCAAACGACGGTGAGGGCACCAGTGGGACGGAGGGCGAGGGGAGCACCACAACAGGGACAGGAGGGGAGACCACAGACAGTGACGCCTCCTCCGATGGAAGCTCCCTGGCGGTGGCGGACACCTCTGTGCCCACCCCAACAACAGGTACAGCCACCACCACCCCCTACCAGCACCGCCCTCCCAGCAGCTCCTAGGCATGTTTCCTGTGCCCGCTCACCCAGGAGGGTGGGCATCTCCTTCGCCCCAGGCACCTCAGGCCCTGCCCCAGTCAGCCCTGCTACCCTCAGTGAGGAGGCTATTGACCTCCTGAGATCCCTCACTGTTGGGCAGTCAACCATACTGAATGCCATCCAGGTGTCAAGAAGCATTTGCAACAAACAAATGCATACCTGGGGGGCATTCACTCTGACTCTCACTCAGCATTTCAGGCTCTGGCCACAGCACTGATGGCAGCCCTTGTACCAGTCTCTAGCCTCCCCCTCCAACTTCCTCTACCCAGACCCAATCCCCTGGACCCCAGCCTATCCCATGCACACCTTCAGACCAGCATTCATCCAAATCAACACACAAAAGTGTCTCAAGCAAACACAAGCACCACACTTCATCTCATAGGCACTCACATAAGCACCATCCTCATGCAGACACACCAACATCCACTGCCTCCACTGTGTACCCCCTCCTCATCATCCACCTCCCTCCCAGTAGCATCTCCACTCACACCTGCAAGCACTACATCCTCATCCACTACCTCCATCACCAGCACGCCCATCACAACACACCCCTCACAGGAAGTCACCACCCCTACATCCATGCACACATCCCCTGTGTCCTCTCCCAGTGTGTCTGTGACCCCTCCTCCCAAAGTACACAAACGCAGGCACCCACTCACCCAACAGCCATCCACCTCCCAACAGCATCCAGCCCATGCACCTGCACCCAAACTCAGCAGACAGACACCTCCTACAACCACTCCCTCTTCCTTCTCTCCCAAACCCTCTCCCTCTTACCGCCCCAGTGTCTCTAAGAAGCTTTTCCTGGCAAACATTGACCGCTTCCTTACCCCTCCCCCCCATCCTTCCCCTTGGGCCAGGGTGTCCAGCACCCAGGCCAGCACCTCAGCCACCAAGTTGACATCCGCTGTGGTACCTGCAACTCACAGAGGCTCAAAAGGGGGCACCCATCAGCCCAACCAGTGTGCCACCAACCCCTGCAAAGGACAAAATCATTCCACCACCTGCCAAGGTGAAGAGGTGGACAGCATGCAGTAAGGGCAAGTAGCACGAACCACCCAGCAAGGCCTCCTCAAAAACTCCTGCTGCCAAACCCAAGGTCACGCCACCAACTGTCAATGTGAGGAAGGAGCAGAAAACACCAGACAAGGCACTTCAGCCATCGGAGGCTGCAGGTGAAGGCCTGGTGGCTACCAGCACAAACACCAGCCCCGCCACCTGCACCGCGGCCAGCACAGTCAGCAGCCCCGCCGCTAGCACTAGCACCTGCACTGCCACCTGCACCACTGCTAGCACCACTACTGTCAGCAGCAGCAGCCCCAGTGGGCAGCCATCTGAGGCTGCAGGAGAAAGGCTGGAGCCTCCCTCCACCACTGGCAGCACCGGCACCTGCACCACGGCCAGCACTGCCACCTGCACCGCCGCAGGCCCCGCCTCAAGCACGGCGGCAAGCACAGCCGCAAGCGCAGCCACCTGCACCGCTGACAGTAGGACCACTACCAGCAGCAGCAGCTCCAGTGGGCAGCCGTCCGAGGCTGCAGGAGAAGGGATGGAGCCTCCCACCACCACAGGCAGCACCCCCACCAGCACCTGCACTACCACCAGTTTGCAGCCTTAGCCGCCACAGAATGGAGTCTAACCCCGGCCTCCATGGACTATCATGCAACCTGTTCCCTGCAAATCTCGTGCCTCATACACCCAGGTGAGGGACTGTAAACTGCCACACCCTAAATGTTGCATCACTGGGCACAAGACCCCCTCTAGAACCAGTGGAGATATGTATCCACTCACCCTATCCTTGGCAGGATGAAGCAGACTGGGCACAAGGCCCCCTCCAGAATCATTGGAGAAAGGCATCCATTCACCCTATCCTTAGCAGGATGAAGCAGACTGGGCAGAAGGCCCCCTCCAGTACCAGTGGAGAAAGGCATCCACTCACCCTATCTTTGGCAGGATGGAGCAGACTGGGCACAAGGCCCCCTCCAGAACCAGTGGAGGAAGGCATCCCCTCACCCTATCATTGGCAGAATGAAGCACACTGGGCACAAAGCCCCCTCCAGGACCAGTGGAAGAAGCCATCCACTCACCCTATCCTTGGCAGGATGAAGCAAACTGGTTACAAGGCCCCCTCCAGGACCAGTGGAAGAAGCCATCCACTCACCCCATCCTTGGCAGGATGAAGCACACTGGACACAAGGCCCCCTCAAGGACCAGTGGAAGAAGCCATCCACTCACCCTATCGTTGGCAGGATGAAGCACACTGGGCACAAAGCCCCCTCCAGGACCGGTGGAAGAAGCCATCCACTTGGAAAACTGTGGCCTTACACACCCCAGGACCATGCAGTGGGCAAACAACCCACTTGAGAGACTTGTGAGACTGTGGCTTTGCACTCCCCAGGACCAAGCAGTGGGCAAACCACCCACTTGAGAGACTTGTGAGACTGTGGCTTTGCACTCCCCAGGACCAAGCAGTGTGCAAAGCACCCACTTGAGAAACTTGTGAGACTGTAGCTTTGCACTCCCCAGGATCAAGCAGTGGGCATAGAGCCCCCTCAAGGAGCAGTGGCGTTATTCCATCTTCCGGCTGAGGTGCCTCCCTTCCCCATCCCCCTGAGGTGCCTGTGTGTTTTCGACCTGATGCCCCTGCAGTGTTCTCGCCGTATTGAGGCAGGAGTCAAGTGTGGGCTTGGCCCATGATTTTTGGCCCAATGGCCCACGGACATTTTGAATGGACAATGTACCGTCTTATGTACATATTGTATATTTTTGTATATACTGTTTTTCTATTAATTACGTATATCTGCCTGTTTCTAAAATATCACTGTTTAACTCAATTCCTTTGGTCCTTGCGTTCTTCCTGGGTGTTACGGGATGTAAATGTAATGTTGATGCATGTGCTTGTGTGTATGGTGTTGTGGGTGAGGGTGGGAGTGGGGGTGTTGTGTGTGTCACTCTCTTTTTCCTCCCCCCATCCCCTGTGTACTAGGTGCAGTACTCACTGTGATCGTCGCCACCGCCTTTCGTATTCCTGGTAGATGAGGAGGTAGACCAGCATGGGCAGGACCTGTAGCTCGGGGTCCATGGCGTCCTGGTTCTCTGTTGAGTGTCGAGACGTGAGTGGTTTCCCTTCTAAGTCCTGTTTCTGCTGTGCTTTTGATGGCATTGGTACCGCCCTGGAAAAGCTGGCGGATTGGCGGGTTGTGATGGGGTGGGCGGTACATTGTCTTTCGCCTTGCTGTTGGTGGTTACCGCTGTGGTGCTTGTTGCTTCCACCTTGGCAGTTGGAGTGTTAAAGTGGCTGGCTGTGTTGGCAGTTTCCGCCGTTGTCATGATCCCATTTTTTTACTGCCCGTCTGTTGGCGGTATTACCTCTGCATTAACACCGACCGCCAGGGTTGTAATGAGGGCCATAATGTGCTGTGTTACACAATTGATTTTATCAATGCTTGTTTTACCAATGCTTGTTTGCTAATGTGAGCAGGTGTAGACATATGCTTCTAACTGGGTGTGGTGTAGACATGTGCTTCTAATTGGGTTTGGTGACTCATCCACATGTGGGCGTCAACTGCTTTCCTGTTTGGCTATAAATAGCAGAGTGAAGCGTGCCTCCCTGCTTGGCTTTGTTTTGCTTCCTGATCTCAGCATCTGATTTGGTAGTCCAGCCCATGCTGTCATCCTCGTATTCAGGACTTTTGAGGCAATTATTTTCTTCGTTCCAGTATCAGCTGACACCAGGCATTCCTCCAGCACTCCGGAAAAGACTACAGCTAAGTGACTAGTATTCTCCAGCAAGTTTGTTCTTTGAGCGCCTCGCTTTCCTAGAACAGCAGGTGTATTTCATACCTCGTATGTTGGCAGAGTGCTTATCTTGAAGAGAGAAATGCATTTCTGAACATTCTACATTATTATTGTAGTTAATTGCCTAAATGTACTTCAGGAAATCTGCTGAGCTCAAGTACTACAAAAAGTGACAGTGCAATTTTAAAAGAACATTTACATGACTTTTCTTTCTCTAATAGCATAACTCTTGGATTTAAATTGTGTCATTCATGCCTGTCTTTCAGGTTTGAGGAATTTGCTTTTGAAGGGTTTTTCACACACACAATGAAACGAAAACAAACTGCGCCATCCTAACTGTTTAAACCCAGAGTGGACATTTGTATTTCTTGGATTGTTTTTCTTCCTTTTAGTTTAACCCTATGCATGCAGGAAAGTTATATGTGATATAATTAATACCCTTTTTTGTCTTTCTTGTGCATGATAAGTGCAATCACAGTTCTAATTGTAGTGTGCAACAGTGAATCTCTGTGAAGCCAGCCCTAGTGTTGCAGTACTTATTGTTATGGTACTCAGTTTTGGTTTTTGGTAATGCAGTGTTAGTAATTGTGCCAACAGTTATTATTATCCAAGAAAGGTGCTGGATTATTCCGGTGTTCTTCTACTGCTCCCGTGCCCATATCAGAAAGAGCGATTCAGTTTCAAGGAAGTTGACACTAACTCTACAATAACTATGTCAACAACGACCTGCCCCCGAAGATACAGGGTACCTGGCTGGACCGGCAATACGTGGCAGTGTTTTGTCTCTTTCTCTTCCACTCCCCCTTTCCTTTTGGGACACCTGCCAGTGTTTCTGTGTCCACCAGGAAGTGCCAAAAGGTGTTCCAGGAGGTCGGGGCATACCATCGCCCCTGCAGACATCCTGCTTTTCAGGTGAGTGGCCCAGTCTCGACAGCTACAGACTGACGGGGAAAGCAGATTTGCAGCGCGATATGGGGCCCAGTCTAGTATTGGTAGGCCCCATGCATTTGATTAGCAAGGAATGAGCAAAGATCCACAGAAGAGAACCAAACGAGCGCAGTTTGGAAGAAGATGCCACAATGTAAAACAAAAGCACGGGTGGTTATGCCCAAAAGAGGGGTCGTAGAGGGGCAGCAGTAAAAGGGTGTCCACCCCAGGAGCACTGTCAGAGTGACTCTGCTGGGAGCATGTTTATTGGTTCATCAGAAGGTAACACGATCACCTATACACCAGGGGAGGAAGAGTCCAGTGGTACCCTGATGAGGCTCAGGAAGTAGTAGTGACGCCTATGGGACAATCCATAAAGAAGTTTGTAGGGAAGTACTTTAAAAAGAGATAAAGTACCCGTGGTCACTCTACACTGTTGCCTACATTACCCACAGAAGAAATGGGTGCTAGTGGGGAGATTGTAATAAGAGATTTCATTGTGTGGAATCAGTAACGGACTCATATCACTTCCTAGGGAGAGAGCTGGACACGGAGATTGTGGGAAGGCCTCTCTCCTTTTGTAGTTAAAAGTTTTATCATGGACAATGAAGGTCTATCCCAGGAAGAGGTGGTCTTAAGGGAAGATGACAGCGGAAGGGGGAGAATAGGTTGTTGGATAATGTAGGTACAAAGGCCAACCCTTGACAGAGCTCCCCTCCCTCACAGACCTCCTTGAATTTCTTAAAGAGTTTCAGGTTAGAAACTCCCTATAATCCACTATATTCCAAAACAAGGCTACCAGGCTGAATGAAGGGACTAGCCCCTAATCAAGAGCACTCAAACCCCGCTCCCACTATCATAAAGGATTGATGCAGAGTCAGATAAGCACTCAAAACAGTTTCTTAGTTCTGGGCCTTGACTCCACTTGCTATGGTCACTCGCAAGCCTCCTCCCCTTGAGTTTGTAATAGATCTACATTGAACGCCCTGTGAGCAAATCCTCACTTGGTCTAATTGTAAGCCTGCACTGTTTATCATGGTATATCAGGGCCTTTTGGCCCCTCTTGATATTCAGCAACCCCTTCCACATCTATGTTAGAGGTGATATTTTAATGCAGAAAACATTATAAGGAATACGAGAAGCACTGATGGAATGAATTGGGAACATCTCAGTAATTGCTGGGGAGCTAAAAGAAATCAATAATTATATGCCTACCTTAGTTAGACCTTCAACAGAAACAAGGATCACGAAGGAGGTGCTCCTGCAGAAGTTGCAGGGGCAGACCCCACAAATGGTGCCAATTTACCATTGGTTTATATATAAAAACAAACTATGTTGGTAATAAAACAGGGGTCTACTTGGTGTTTAAGGGCAATATAACCTGTGTAAGAAGAACTTGCAAGGTAAAGAAAAAATTATTAGAAAGGAGTCACAAAGGGTAAAGGTAGGAAAGAACTTCCCTGGGCCTTAAGGGTTGAACCCCGAAGGAAGAGAGAAACCGGAATAAAGAAGAAGGTTAAAGGCACCTTGATTGGAGTGAAGGATCTAGGAAAGGGGAGTAGCTAGTTAAGGTCAAAGACAGTGCAACCCTCAAACCCCTTAAGAGATAGGGTAAGGGAACCTTCAGTTAGTGAAGGAAATAAATGTAAGTTGTAAAGAGCGGCTCCTAGAGTAAATCGAGAGAGAGAGGCCAGCCTTGAACAACCCAGGAAGAGTGGGCATTTACTGTTGCATAGGGGAGATGAAAGTGAGTGGGGGTCAAAGGAAGACAGGCCAGAAGCTGAAGGAGGCAATACATGGGAAAGCTCATGGATCTTCCTAGAACCTCAGCAAACGGTTAATGGTAGTGAGGAAACTTAAACTCTTGAATCAGTCACACCTTCTGCAAGCTGTTGTCAAATATTCAAGCTTGTGTGTAACTGCCTCAGGGTACATAAAGCAAAAAGAACAGTTGAAGGACGGAATGTAGACCAAATCAGACATTCACTCCCAGTCACAGATCTGGATTTAATCCATCAGTTTTTTTTGCTCACCATGCTATTCCAGTTTGGATCCAGACATAAGAAAATCAGTCTTGACCCTGTTCCCCTTGGAAACAGTCCAGCCCGAACTGCCAGGCCAGGTCCTCTCTGGACCAGAAACAAGCATGTGGGACTGGTTTCTCAGTATCACCTCTCTTCAGCCAGGCTAGCTTGAATCTGGTGGCATAGTGAGCACGGGACCCACGTCTGGGCATACCCTTCCCACTTGGTGCGACAGTTGCAAAAAGAACAGGTGATGGACGGAATGCAGACCAAATCAAACATTCACCCCAGTCGCAGATCTGGGTTTAATCCACAATTTTTTTTTGCTCACCATGCCATTCTAGTTTGGACTCAGCCATAAGCAAATCAATCTTCACCCTGTTCCCCATTGGAACAGCCCAGCCCGAACTGCCAGGCCAGGTCCTCCCTGGACAAGAAACAAGCATCCTGGGACCGGCTGCGGGTATCACCCCTCTTCAGCCAGGCTAGCTTGAATCTGGTGGCATAGTGAGCATAAAGCAGCAAGGCTTCACAACAAACCTGGAGGAAAAAGAGGTCACAAAGTCACTTTTCTATTCAGAATGTGTAAAATCAATCCTGGTGAGGGCGAGGAAGAGCTATTGAAACAAGGTATAAGGCTAGTACATGCAGGCGAGTTAGGGATGGACTTATAGAGGGGCCAAAAGGCCCTGATAAACCATGATAAACAGTGCTGGCTTACAATTAGACCAAGTGAGGATTTGCTCGCAGGGGGTTCAGTGTAGTAGATCTATTACAAACTCAAGGGGAGGAGGCTTGCGAGTGACCATAGCAAGTGGAGTCAAGGCCCAGAACTAAGAAACAGTTTTGAGTGCATATCTGACTCTGCATTTATCCTTGATGATAGTGGGAGCTGGGGCTTGAGTGCTCTTGATTAGGGGCTAGTCCCTTTATTCAGCTTGGTGGCCTTGTTTTGGAATATAGTGGATCATAGGGAGTTTCTAACCCAAAACCCTTTCAGAAATGCAAGGAAGGTATGAGATTATGTGCCTGCAGGTGACATAGGTGTGCGAAGTGCTCAAACCATCAGCTAATCACTTAGGCCCTCATTACAACCCTAGCGGTTGGTGATAAAGCAGCGGTAATACCGCCAACAGGCCGGCGCTAAAAAAAATAGAATTATGAGCACAGCGGAAACCGCCAACACATTCAGCTCTTTTAACTCACCGACCGCCACGGAGGTAGCAACAAGCACCGCAGTGGTAACTGCCAACAGCCAGGCGGAAGACAATGTACTGCCCACTGCATTATGACCAGCCTATCTGACACCTTTTCCGGGGCGGAACCAGCGCCATCAAAAACACGGCAGAAACAGTACACCAAAGGGAAACAACTCACCTCTGGAGACTCAAGGAAGAACCACGATGCTATGGAGCCCGAACTGCAGGTGTTCCCCATGCTGGTCTACCTCCTCCTGCACTACGAATACCAACGCCAGCGACGATGACCACGTGAGTACTGCTGCCTAGCACACAGGGGAGGGGGAGGAAAAAGAAAGTGACACACACACGCAACACCCCCACCCCGACACCATACACACAACCAGATGCAGCAACATTACATATCCACCCCTTACCCCTCAGGAATAATGCAAGGACAAAATGATTGGAAGAAAGTGAGTGTAATAAGATAAATAACTAGAAATACGTCCTCAAAAATTAAAACAGTATTTACAGATATACAAATGAGGGGACACTGCCCAGTCCATAATGTCCGTGGGCCACAGGGCCATATCACATAGGCCAAGGCCCAAATTGACTCCTGCCTCAATAAGGGGAGAACACTGCTGGGGCATCAGGTCAAAAATACACGGGCACATCAGGGGGAAGGGGAAGTGGGGGCACCTCAGCCGGAAGATGGCTTAAAGCCACTGCTCCTGGAGGGGGCTACATACCCTCTGCTTGGTCCTGGGGAGTGCAAGGCCACAGTCTCTCAAGTGCGGGGTTTGCCCACTGCTCGGTCCTGGGGAGTGCAAGGCACAGTCTCTCTAGTGGGTGGTTTGCCCACTGCTTGGTCCTGAGGAGTGCAAGGCCACAGTCTCTCTAGTGGGTGGGTTGCCCACTGCTTGGTCCTGGGGAGTGCAAGGTCACAGTCTCTCAAGTCAATGGCTTCTCCACTGGTTCTGGAGGGGGCTTTGTGCCCAGTGTGCTTCATCCTGGCAAGTAGGGGGTGAGTGGATGTCTTCTTCCACTGGTTATGGATGGGGCTTTGTGCCCTGTGATGAAGCACATGGGGACTGCAAGGTCACAGTCTCTCACCTGGGTGTCAGATCCACGAGATTTGCTGTGGGAAGGATGCATGACACTCCATGGAGGCAGGACTACAGTCCATCTGCCGGCAGCGACAGCTGTACAGTGCTAGCAGTTCCGGTACTGGTGTCAGTGCTGCCAGTGGTGGGGGGAGGCTCCAGCCCTTACCCTGCAGCCTCGGATGGCTGCCCACTGGGGCTGCTGCTGCCAGTGGCACTGGTGGCGGTGCCGGTGGCAGTGAAGGTGGCGATGCTGGTGGTGGTGCTGCCGGTCGTGAGGGGAGGCTCCAGCCCTTCCCCTGCAGCCTTGGACGGCTGCCCACTGGGGCTGCTGCCAGTGGTGATGGTGGCGGTGATGGTGGCGGTTTTGCCAGGGGTGGGGGAAACTCCAGCCCTTCTCCTGCAGCCTTGGACAGCTGAAGCAGCATGGTTGGTGGTGGGGGCTCAGATCCTGTCACAGCACCAGGCCTCCTGTCCCTCCTGCCTGCAGGGGCAGGCCCCTTTCCCTTGGCAGCTGGTGGTGCATCTTTGCTCTTGGCAGCTGGTGGTGCCTCCTTGCCCTTGGCAGCTGGTGGTGTCTCCTTGCCCTTGGAGCTAGTGGTGTCCCCTTGCCCTTGGCAGCTGGTGGTGCCTCCTTGCCCTTGGCAGCTGGTGGTCCCTTCTTGCCCTTGGCAGCTGGTGGTCCCTTCTTGCCCTTGGCAGCTGGTGGTCCCTTCTTGCCCTTGGCAGCTGGTGGTGCATCCTTGGCCTTGGCAGCTGGTGGTGCATCCTTGGCCTTGGCAGCCGGTGGTTGTTTCTTGGCATTGCCCTTGGCAGCTGGTGCAGGCACACTACCAGTGCTGATGGGTATCTCCTTGGAGCCTCTCACACCTGCAGTAGCTGCCGAAACTGCAGTGGTCGTGGACTGGGTGGCTGAGGTGCTGGCCTGGGTTCTGCCCACCCTGGCCCGAAGTGAAGGACTGGGGGAGGGGTAGGGAAGAGGTCAAGGTGGAGACGAAAAGCTTCTTAGGGACACTGGGAGGGAAGAGGGTGAAGGTTTGGGAGTGGAGGAAGAGGGAGTGGTTGTAGGAGGTGACTGTCTGCTGTGTTTGAGTGCAGGTGCATGGGCTAGATGCTGTTGTGAGGTGGATGGCTGTTGGGTGTCTGAGTGCTTGCGTTTGTGTACCTTGAGAGAATGAGGCAGAGACACAGTGGGAGAGGACAAAGGGGACATCTGCATGCATGTGGGGGTGGTGACTGCCAGTGAGGGGTGTGTAGTGATAAGCGTGATGGTGATGGATGTAGTGGATGAGGATGTAGAGCATGCAGGTGTGAGTGTAGACACTACTGGGAGGGAGGTGGACAAGGAGGAGGAGGGGGACACTGTGGAGGCAGTGGATGTTGGTGTGTCTGCCTCTGGATGGTGTTTGTGTGAGTGCCTGTGGGATGATGTGTGGTGCTTGTGTTTGCCTGAGCCACTCCTGTGTAATGTCTTGGGTGCATGCTGGTCTGATTGTGTACTTGGGATAGGTTGGGGTTCAGGTGCATAGGACTGGGTAGAGGAAGCTGGAGGGGGGAGGCTATAGACAGGGACAATGGCTGCCATCAGGAAGGAGGCCAGAGCCTGGAATGATCTCTGTTGGGCCGCCACGCCAAAGTGAATGCCCTCCAGGAATGCATTTGAATGTTGCAAATGCCCTGCCAGCCCCTGGATGGCATTCACTATGGTTGACTACCCAACAGAGATGGATCGCAGGAGGTCAATAGCCTCCTCACTCACGGCAGCAGGGCTAACTGGGACAGGGCCTGAGGTGACTGGGGCGAAGGAGCTGCCCACCCTCCTGGGTGAGCTTGCATGGGAAACTCGATAACGGGCTGCTGGGAGGGCGGTCCTGGTACGTTCCCCTGTCGCACAGCAGTTCTTCCAGCTTCCCTATTGTCCTGTGCTTCTGTCCCCTGCACCGTGTACCCACTGCCACTCATCCCAAGTCCCTGGTCGTCTTGTGTTTGTGGGGTTGCCTGGGGTCCCTGTAGTGGTGGACACACTGCTGATTGACGTGTCCTGGGGACAGAGGAACGGGCCCGCTGGGTGGGTGCTGTGCTGGTGTTTCCTGAGGGGGGAGGCTCTGTGGTGGTGTGGGACTGTGCCTGGGTAACCAACTATCCAGAGGTCCCTGATGGGCCAGATTGGTCATCCTGATCCAGGTGAGCAGAGCTGCTGTCATCACTGTGGGCATGTTCTGTGGAGGGACTGGATGTTGCTGGAACCTCCTCTCCAGTGACGTTGTGTGAGGGGCCTGTGGGGATGTAAATGCAGTGTTATTGTTTCTGCATGTGACATCTTATGCATGGATGTGTTGGCCTCTATGGTTGTGAGTGCCCTGTCAGCTCTGCCTTGTGTGAGTTGTTATTTTGTGGGCTAGGTGATTCTCTCTAGTGTGCATGCTGTGGTGATGGGTGTCCATGCAGGGCTGTGAGTGGTGTCCATGCATTGGTGGTGCATGCAGTGCTGGGTACTGGGATGGGTGGGTTGTGATGGTGGGGTGTGTGGGGGTTGGTGGAGTGATGGGAGTGAGGGTGAGGGTGGGGGTATGTGATGGCATGCAGGTAGGGGGGAGATAGTAATAGAGAGTTCACTTACCAGAGTCCAGTCCTCCTGCTACTCCTACCAGGCCCTCAGGATGCATGATTGCCAAGACTTGCTCCTCCCATGTTGTTAGTTGTGGGAGAGGAGGTGGGGGTCCACCGCCAGTCCTCTGTACAGCTATCTGGTGTCTTGCTACAACAGAACATACCTTCCCCTGTTGGTCGTTCCACCTCTTCCTGATGTCATCCCTATTTCTTGGGTGCTGTCCCATGGCGCTGACCCTGTCTACAATTCTCCACCATAGCTCCATCTTCCTTGCAATGGATGTCTGCTGCACCTGTGATCCAAATAGCTGTGGCTCTACCCAGATGATTTCCT
The DNA here is from genome assembly GCF_031143425.1 of Pleurodeles waltl. Lineage (NCBI taxonomy): Eukaryota > Metazoa > Chordata > Amphibia > Caudata > Salamandridae > Pleurodeles > Pleurodeles waltl. The sequence continues at coordinate 1,147,329,175 of NC_090437.1, read as the reverse complement.
CCACCATGACCCTTAGCTCCTCCTCAGAGTACCTGGGGTGTTTTTGTGGTGCCAGGAGTGTAGTGTGTGAGGGTGTGTGGGGTGATGTGTTGGGGTGTGTGCTATGAAGTGTGTGGATGGTGTATGGGTGATGGTGTTCTGTGGCTCTGGTTTTGAGGATGCTCTTGGGGTCTCTCTCTCTCTCAGTTGTCAATTTCTTCGAGTCGTAAAGGGATGTGGGTAGTGTGGGTGTGTGTTTTTTTAGTGGTGTGGGTGTGGTGTTTTTATGTGTGTCAGGTGTGTGTTGTTTGAATTGTCCAATGTGGTGTTGTTTTTTATGTGTGTGTGTATTTTGAGAGCAGCGGTATGTACCACCAATGGTTTACAGCGGTTGAATGTCCGCTGTGGTGATTTGTGGGTCATAATGCTGTGGGCGTAGTTCTGTTTGTGTAACGGTGGGTTTTGCTACTGCCATTTTATCACTGGCCTTTGGGCTGGCGGACTTGTGTTTCTGTCCGTATAGTGACGGATTGCTATGTGTGGGTCATAATATGTGTAGCGGTATACTGCTGCGGTCGCAGTATGTTGGCACAGTCGGCATGGCAGTCAGCTGGACTTACCGCCAATGTCATAATGAGGGCCTTAATGCTTCCTAAAGACAGAGGACATCTGGGTCCAGGTTGGCCTTCGGATGGGCTACTTACCATAGTTTCGACAAAGGTAGCCAACAAAGTGACTGTATTAAAGGTAAAAAGTGAATGGATATTGGCAGGTTGGATAAAACTTTATAGTGGACCTGTGGCAAAGGCATGTATAAGTAGCATTTTATATATATATATATATATATATATATATATATATATATATATATATATATGATGGAATGCTGAAGACTATCCATCACAGTTAGGACTGCTAGAAGAAGATTTACAAACAATATGCAGATTATATCCAACTCAGCTGTCAATGATCCTAGGGGATTTTAATCACAAATTAGATCCAACCTCTAACATTCATTTGCATTAAGATCTGCTGTCTATTACCAAAGTACCCCTGGCTATTTTACTAAGATCCTGTTTCTCAGCTTGTGATGACGCCCTAGTAAAGTTTTTAGGTCCAATAAGGTTGTTCTGTGTGAATGGACAGGTAGGCATGGATTGTCCAGCTGTTCAGGCCTTTCACGTAGGAAATCAGGTCTGTCCAAATTGATTATTTTTTGTATTAATGCTTGGCACTTTTGTTCAGTGGAAGGGTTTGAAGTATTGAATACTAGGGGAATTGACCTTGGGCACCTACAGTTAGTGCATAATGTAGGACAGTGCAAGCAAAGAGACAGAGTTATCCCATTGCAAGTTGAGTACCCTAGACTCATAGCAACGCGTATATTGGATGAAATCTTAGTAGTACTTAACAATTTTATTCTAGATTAAAAGGTGCCAGAGGTTTTGGAGGGCCAGGGTGACTTTCTGACATGGTGTGGACAAGTGGTAGGACGGATTGTCAACTTTTTGAGGGTGAGACTTAGCCAGAGGGCTCGGAATGAGGAAAGAAAACATGTCACTCAAGGTAAGAGGAATGGGTAGTTTAATAAGTTTTGTGGGCAAATGAAAAAAAAATATGAAAATGGGAGAGATGGCTTCAGGAAAAATATAACCTTGTACTAGGTGGTATCCTCCGCTCTGCAAAAAATGAATATAAGAACAGGGTGAGAAAGAAGAAAATGAATTTTATAAGTAAAAATTGGCAAACCATGAACAAATAATATTAGGAGTTTCTTGCAATTGGTATGTGAAGGAAGTGGGCCAGGGAATATGAGTTGCCTAATTGGTGAAGATGACTGGTCTAATCAACTGAGAAATATACATGAAAGTGATGATGATGATGAGGTGAGTCTGAAGATAAATTTTGAGGTGAGTGGTGTATTGCTAGGCTTGCAAAAACCTGGTTTTAAGAGAATAACATTATTCCAATTGAACAAAGGGGGGATCAAAGAACGCCACTCATCCCTTGCCTATGGCTTTAGCCTATGGACAATGGCAAGGAACCCAATAAGTTTAAGAAGGAAACTGATTTGTTGTTTTGTTGATTTCTGTGCCACTTTTGACTTGAGGGACCAAACTTTACTGTGGGAAATGCTGAGGAGCCTCAGAATCCACAAGGATTTTCTCTTACTCCTTCAAGAGCTACATAGACATAATTCAGCTCGAGGGAGATTAAATACTGTAGGCACCTTATCAAAGAAAATATAGATTAAGAATGGTCTGCAACAGGGCTGTGTTTTGGTTCCTCATTATTCTCCCTGTTTCTGGCCAACTTACCAAATACTTTGAAGGAGGTAAAAAACCTATGCCCTAAAATGAACGGTACACATATCTTATGTCTATTAAACAGCAATGATGTGGTGACAATGGATATGACAGAAGTAGGGCTACAAGAAAAATTTGATGTCTTTCAGAATTATTGTACAAGGAACAAGCTCAATGTTAACCTAGGCAAGACTAAGATATTAGTGCTGGGGAAAGGAAAGGGAGGGTATAATTGGTACGTGGGTGGGAATAAAGCGAATGTGGTTGAAAAATATAAATATTTGGGCATGTGGTTTGAAACAAAGTTAAATTGGGGAGATCATATTGAATCACTAAAAAGCACCACACTGACCTCAGTATGTGGTGTAAAGCAATTCAGCTGAGAGTATGGGGGGCCTCTCTACACCCCATACTGTCAGCCTACAATGCAATGGTCCGCCCTTGATTCCAGTATGGGGCGGGAGTTCTAACATTAGGGTCAAACTCGACTGGAACCATGAAGGGGGTGCATTACCACCTTCAGCTCTAAGGGGCAGAAAGCCAGTTTACTGCTTGGAGCTATTTATGGTTTGTAGGCACACTGAGGTTCTGGCAGAAATTAGCTAGGGAAGGTACTCCTAAAATATCACACATCTCTGTTAAGAAGAGGTTTAAAATAGTGAGTTTAAATGGGCTAACCCAGCTAGACAAGCATTGAGAGGAATTCACAACAGGCTGTAAATAAAGCAGGACCAGTGAAAACAGGGGCTACAGATCTCTAAATCAGACTTACAAACACTCCCATATAACCGTTCTAGAGAGGAGGACCTATAGTATTTGAGAGGAAAATCTTGCACCCAGTTTCTGTTAAAAGGCTGAATCGAGTATGACAGTTTTCCATATATAGGGGCCTTCACTAACCCCAAGCTCAGGGACGTAGTATTAAAATGTAATGTTGGGGTGAATTCCTGCTACGCAGATAGGACACAATCCGCTGTAATTGATGAGCAGGGCATGTGCACTTGTGGGACAAAATATAATGGGGCACACACTTTATTAGATTGCTTACCACTTTTAAATGTGCAGAAAGTATTTTTAAAACCAATTTTTATCAAATATGGAATTGTAAATCATGATCAAGCCCTCAGCTTACTGGTGAACATGAGATTTTTGCACATCACGTGCAATTGGGAGATGTTCAACTATGATCAATGATATTGTAAAAGCTTTGGTAGATAACATGTAAGGAATTGCTGGGTAATTGTGGAATTTCCTAATTTCTCTCAATTGTATGCATTATTATATATTGGATGCATTTTTAGCCTTTTGTTGTATTATTATCATCGGATGTATTTATGGTGATTTTTATAGACTATGGTCTAAATAAGCAATATGTTTTTGACTGACTGACTGACCCTGTAAGGTGTAGCTTACATGTATTAACAAGCATTTGCAATGCAACGGGTCTCGAGTTAGAGCTATTCGTGTCTTAGACTCCTAAATGGACTTTTCTTGCCACATAAACTGAAAAGTAAAACAGTTTCACGTAAGCGTGAAGGAGACACACAAAAGGAAACAGAAGTTTGCTCACAGTGAAACGTATCGGCATAAGTACAATTATGCCGGCAGAAGTGCAATTAGCCATGTAACAGGGTCGATGTCATGCAAAGCGCTCAACTACTTCCTAGCGAGATCGCACTGCCTGCAAAATAAAGAGAAAAGTAGTCCAGAAACCATATGGAAAACATGGAACCTCGTATGTTCAGTAGTTGGCTGGTGCACTCGAGGAGGGCTAATCACCAAAAAAGGCATGACTTACGCATGCCTTTCACTAATGAAATGAAGTGAATTTTAAAAGGAAAGCCCACGAACCAACCAAACTGATGGGCGTAGTTAAAAGCTCATAGAGAGATTACACCAGGGACTGAGCGCTTTGCGCTCAACCCTAAGGTGATGGTTTTGAGCCTGACAATTGGTTTATTCTGCCAGATCAAACTGGCAGTTTAAAACTGCACACACAGGTTGCAAAGTCAGACTTGAGACATGTTTAAAAAGCTACTTAAGCAAGCTTCAAAATAAGTGCTGTTAGCCCACTAGCATTTAATTTACAGGCCTTCAGCACTGGTAGTGGCACTTTACTAGGGTATAAGCCAATTGTACGATGTTTGAAGGGGAGAGCACAAGCACTTTACCACTGGTTAGCAGTATTTATGAAGAGATGTGTATTTAAAATGAGTGGCTGAAGTCATAATCCTTTATTCCGTATCATTCCACAAAAGGTTAACACTAACACTTAAAGCACAGTTGCCAATTGACATATCAGATTATGATTACAAGAAGAGAACAACACTGAGAAAGTAAAGTGCTAATGTAATAAAGGAAGGAATAACATCAGTCACAATTATGTAAATTAATCCTCCAACTGGTATTCTTCAGTTATGACAATGAGTATCTTTGCAATGAAAATTAGATATGTTGGTGATTCATATCATAGCTGATGAATATGTATTTATCATAAATTACTGAATGGACTTTTACCTAACCAAGATGATACTTCCACATGGCATAGAAATCAAAGACTGACTCATAATCCTTGCGTCTTAATGGAGAAGGTAGATGAGGAGAATTCACCACTATCTTTAAGACTAATCAAGAATTTATGAAGCACTAGGATGCAACTCAATATTAAGAATACATTCACAATATTTAGAAGGAACAGAGCATTAGCATAATCTTCTGAGTAAATATTGTTTTATCAAAGAATGCGGTAACACCTCACACAAGATAAGCTTGCAGATCACCACAACTACCTCAAATATACAATGGAGTTTTATGATAAAAAAGAACTGCATTGCAAGATGTCTGTTAAAATTACCATCAAGAATCAATAATGAATTGTTATAGAAATATAATGAAAATGGAATCCACTATATACTGATGTATCTAGCCAATGAAAAGGGCCACAATAGCAGTATCCCAGTTCTTCCAGACAAACATGGGTATACTACATGGGATTCTGCAATCCCTGTATAAAATCCGTCAATCATTTTTTTTTAAAATAGGTGTCACAGCCCATTACCTATTATAAAGAAAAGATGTCAGAACTCAACTGTAACTTATTACAGTTGAGTTATGATTTCACAATGCTCTCAGAGCCAGCAGCCTAGGGGGAAAGGCAGGTCGCGGAGCATAATCTTTTTTTTTTCTCGAGCCGCAAGGACAAACAGAAAGGAGCCATTTATGGCAACATGTTTATTTTATGCACTTCTTAGGTAGTTAAATAAATGTTAGGATCTGTCCATATGTTTCTACAATTCTGACCTACTCAGATTTTGTTTTTAAAAACTACCATTAATTCTAATATATTTTTGTAGCAAATATGTAACAGCTTTTTGATGTGTTTTATTTTTGTACTAGAGATTTCATATTTGGTCCTTATATTTGCAAATATGCTGTCTCTTCATATGAAAGAGCTACGCACCAAGGATTTAAGTGGTTTGTAGGAAAGGTGATAGATTGACCATGTATTATATAGGATAAAGTACTCCTGCTTTACATGATAAGGATATTCCAAGTCACCTCAAAGTTCCATAACCACATAAAGGAACTCGGCTGACTATATGGTCTTGGAACTCCTCAGTGACTTATCCTAATGATGTACGGCAGGGCGTTCTATATCCCATATGTAACTTAAGCATGGCATTTGAGCTATGTGTTTTTTTGTTGCCTTAGAAAGTTTGGACTGATATGGCAGGAGAACATGGCTACTTGGAGAAAGCACTTGAATAGCTGCTAGGTTTCCCACATTCCTGAATTACTATCTTCTAGGATCCAGTTTTTTTTCATTGCATTCTGGGATTCAGAGTTCTGATTTCATAATGGAAGAAAAAGACTACAGCTCAACAATGAAAAAAAATAACTTGGATTTTAGCAGCTAGTCTTTGGACACTTGGCAGGGCTGGACTTGTTAACAATTACTCTTGAATGGAGTGACATCTTTTACAGATTATAATAATTTATCTACAGCGTGCTACTTTTTAATATACGTTCAGTTTTTTCCTTTTAAACTTCCTTTTGCTCACATTAGAAAGGCTGTGTGTAAAATAAAACAAAAACACAGACTGTTCGTATAAAGTAGGTTTGATAGTATGTGTTTTAGATCTACAAAACATTTGGAATGTTTGTCTTCTGTTGCAACTGCCTTTCAGAGTGGGTTCTTGCCATATTGTGTCGCACTGGTGCAGAAGAGGCTTGCACAAGCTATGGTATGTACTAAGAAGGTTCTAGTAGGTAAGGTGTTCTCTGGCAGGACTGTGCTCCATCAAGACTTTCCTAGCAAGGGCTGGACTTGCCTCCTCTGGTTTCAGGGTATTGACTTGATGCAACAAAGTAGGAGAATGCTCTGTCATAGTTCCTTCACCAAGGCAGTTTGTGTGTGATGGCATGAGTGGCTGTAGATACACATTGTTAGAAACTGGGGGCCATATTTATACTTTTTGACGCACAACTGCGCCAACGCAGTTGTGCGTCAAAAATTTTAACGCCATTCCAAAGCGCCATGCGGGCGCCTTATTTATGGAATGACGTTAGCCGGCGCAGCTGACTGGTGTGCGTCAAAAAAAATGACCCACACCAGGCAGCGCCGGCGTAGGGAAAATGGAGCTTGGGCGTCAAAAAATGGGGCAAGTCAGGTCTGAGGCAAAATATTGGCCTCAACCCGATTTGCGCCATTTTTTTTTACTCCCAACCCCCATTGAAATGACTCCTGTCTTAGCACAGACAGGAGTCATGCCCCCTTGCCCAATGGCCATGCCCAGGGGTCTTATGTCCCCTGGGCATGGCCATTGGGCATAGTGGCATGTAGGGGGGCACAAATCAGGCCCCCCTATGCCACAAAAAAAAAAAAACTTACCTGAACTTACCTTAAGTTCCCTGGGATGGGTCCCTCCATCCTTGGGCGTCCTCCTGGGGTGGGCAAGGGTGGCAGGGGGTGTCCCTGGGGGCATGGGAGGGCACCTCTGGGCTCCTTCCAAACCCACAGGTCCCTTAACGCCTGCCCTGACCAGGCGTTAAAAAATGACGCAAAAGCGGCTGGACGTCATTTTTTTTTACCCGCCCACTCCCGGGCGTGAATTTTGCCCGGGAGTGTAAATACGGCGCACATGCCTCGGAGTACATTTTTTAGACGGGAACGCCTACCTTGCATATCATTAACGCAAAGTAGGTGTCCACGCTAAAAAATGACGCAAACTCCAAGATCTTTGGCGCTAGACGGGTCTAACGCCAAAGTATAAATATGGAGTTAGCTTTGCGTCAGATTTGCGTAAAAAAAAACAACGCAATTCTGGCGCAAACAGAGTATAAATATGCCCCTGGGTCTCTAGTTGGCAGAGGGCTGCATCCTGTCGAAGTAGGGACCACAATCCTAGTCAGGGTAAGTCACAAGACAACCTAAATTATCTTGTGCTCACCCTCCGGTCACTTGGCATAAAGTAGGCATGCTTAACTTAGAAGGCAATGTGTAAAGTATTTGTGTAATGCAGTAGCACAGTGAAAAATCACACAAAGTACTGCACACCAGTTTAGACAAATAGATAATATTCATCTGAATAAAATAAGACCAAAACAACAAAAATCCAATATGCGCAGGCCGACATATCACTTTTAAAAAAATTTAATGTCTCAATCCTTAAGAAAAGTGGTTTAATCATTTTAACACACAGTACCAAGGATGCATCAAAGTAATGCCACAGAAGAGGAGATGCGTTGAAACATAAAGCGATGGAACAATTTTTCTGGTGCGGAAATGATGATACATTGTTTCTTTCAATGCTGCATTCGTCCCTCACTGCAATGCAGGGAAATTTATGACGCCCAAGGACAATGTCTGTAAAAATCAGAATGTGCTGGTAGGAAGGACCAGGCGCTGCATTGATCCGGTGGACAATGCTGCAATTTTTGAGCCTCGAGTCAGGCGCTGTGCCTATTTTTTCAGTTGTCGCTTAATTTTCTGATGTTCTGAATTTTCTTCTCTTTGGTGAAGTATTTGATAGCCCTGAGACCTCAGAACAGGAGGCAAACTCAATCCACGCCCTTGGAGAGCACTTGTAGAGAAAGGCAGAGTCCTTCCAACAGACTCAGGGGCAGCAGGCAGGAGGGCAACAAGCAGGGCAGCAGTCCTTCAAGCAAACCAGTCCAGATGAGTCCTTTGAGCAGCCAGGAAGTCCTTCTGACAGTCCAGTCAGTTGTAGGTCCAGAAGTGTCTGATTTGGTGGGGTCACAGACCCAGTATATATATGTAGTACATTTGAATTGGAAGAAACTTCAAAGAGTGGTTTCAACCCAGCCCTGTCTGTCAGGAGTCCTGAAGGGGGTTATCAGTCTTTTGTGTGAGGGCAGGCCACTGGCCTTCGAAGTATAAGAGAGAACCCCTCTACCCTTCCTGCCACCTGTATGCAGATGAATGCAGATGCTGCAGAGTATCCTGCATTTATGGCTCCCTGGGAGTAATGCACAAGGGGAGCTGTCAACCAGCACAGACTAGACATGGATTGGAGACAGGCAGTAAGTTCAGGAAAATGCCTACTTTCTAAAAAGTGGCATTTCTGAAATAGTAATGTAACATTCAACTTCACTAGTAAGTAGGATTTCCAACTACCATTCCAACCATACCAAATATGATGTCTATTCCTCTCAGCTCAGAAATTACCACTTAAAAGCATATAAGGGAAGCTCTAATGCTAGCCTTTCAGAGCAGCAGGCTTCACAGTAGTGAAAAATGACTTTTGGGGGGTTTCGCTACCAGGACATGTAAAACGTACACGTACATGTCCTGCATTTTACTTACAAAGCACCCTGCCCTATGGGCTACCTAGGGCATACCTTAGGGGTGACTTATATGAAAGAAAAGAGTAATTTAAGGCTTGGCAAGTAGTTTTAAATGCCAAGTCAAAGTGGCAGTGTAACTGCATCCACTGGCCTTGTAATTGCCGACCTGAGACATGGCTAAGGGGGTACGTAGGTGGGTCGTACAATCAGTGCTGTAGGCCCATTAGTAGCATTTAATTTACAGGACCTGGGTACCTCTAGTGCACTTTACTAGGGACTTTTAGGAAAATTAAATATGCCAAATGGGTATGAGCCAATGTTACAATGTTTAGGGGAGAGAGCACAAGCACTTTAGAACTGGTCAGCAGTGGCAAAGTGTGCAGAGTCCTAAAACCAGCAAAAAGGAGATCAGAAAAATGGGGCGAGGCAGGCAAAAAGTTGTGGGAAGACAATACTAAGGCTGTCAGGTCTAACATGTGCCCACTCTCAGCTGAAAGTGGGGAGAGCTACCCAACCCTTTGGGAGCTCTCTTCACTAAGGCAAAAGAATCTGGAGAGACCATCAGGATTGGCGTGGTCAGTCCCTGGGTGATGCTCCATCGTAAAGTCCATTCCCTGTAGGGAGATGAACCACCTCAAGAGTTTAGGATTTTTACCGCTCATCTGCATGAGCCATCTAAGGGGTCTGTGGTCTGTCTGAACCTGGAAGTGAGCCGCAAACAGGTATGGTCTCTGCTTCTTCAGTGTCCAGACCACAGCAAATTCTTCTCTTTCAATTGCACTTCATCTCTGTTCCCATGGAAGTAACCTCCTGCTAATGAAAGCTACTGGTTGTTCTTGGCCCTCCTCATTCAGCTGTGATAAGACTGCCCCTATGCCATGCTCTGAAGCATCCATCTGCATGATGAATTCCATGGAGTAATCAGGGGCCTTGAGCACCGGTGCTGCTAACATGGCTTCCTTGAGAGAATTAAAGGCTTTCTGCCAAGGCTCTGTCCAGATCATCACCCTGGTCTGCTTCTTAGAAGTCAGCTCAGTTAAGGGGGTAACAATGGTACCATAGCCCTAACAAATCTTCTGTAATAGCCAGTGAGGTCTAGGACGGCTCTTACTTCTGTTTGGGTTTTAGGTGGACCGGTTACCCATACCCCTATCCCCTTTCCTTGGCAGCTATCTGTGCCATTGTTTCAGGCTCCAGATGCCTTTGACTCCTTTCCCGGGCAGCCATGGACCATATGGTCATACAGACCCACTCTGGCAATCCCATCATCTCCAAGTGAGACCTGAGCTCTACCTCCCTCCAGGTAGTGTGCTCAAGGTCATTGCCTAACAGGCAATCTACAAGCATGGCAGGGCTAACAGCTACTTTCAGAGTACCAGAGACTCCCCTTCACTATGACTTGGTGGAATGTGTACCCTAGGACATGCTCTGCTGACACCAGTTGACACTTGACAGTTGCCATACTGACTCCTGTCTCACACAGAGCTTCCACCCTTTGATGGTGACCCACTACCTATACTTGGAAATGTTGGGAGGCATGTGGCTATTGGCATTATATCTGCATCCCCCAGGGATACTGTGGTTACCTCTGTCTGTTCTCCAAAACTAGCTGGGACTATCTCCTTCCCGAGCGCTATACTAGCAAACCCAGGTGTCTGCCCACCAGTGGGGGGCTGTGCCCTCTTGGGACACTTGAAGTCACTCTTCGAGTTACCATACTTGGAGCACTCTGAACATTGGGGTACAAACCTCCCTAGCTTCTGATCAAAGAGCCCTTTCTTCTTAGGACCAAACTGGGACTGCTTACCACTACTTCCTTGAGAACTATTTTGGGGGCATTTAGAGAACTCTTTAAAAAAAGTTTTTCTACCCCATCTTTCTTTGGATGGGAACCCTGAACACCTCTGTGTGTTTGTCCCTTCCAGACTCCTTTTTAGAGACTCTGATGCTAACACTAATCCTTCAGCTTTACCAGCTCAAACTCCATGGCTCCATTTGCAGAACCAGCCAGAGCCAGGATGCATAGGATGAATGAAAAAATGTGACGCAAGGAAAAATTGCAGAAAACGAAAAACATCGAAATGGTCTTTATATGTGGATAGGTAGTATACACTTAGCTTTTGTATGACACTGCACAAACCCAAGTCCTATCCTCACCGCTGAACACCAAAGTTATAAATTATGTCTCTAGTTGGCAGAGGTATGCACCCTGTCCAAGTTTGTGTTGTGAAGTACCCTGACTAGGATTGTGGTCCCTACTTGGACAGGGTGCACATCTCTGCCAACTAGAGACACAATTTACAACACACATGATCTGCATACTCCTGCCATCTAGTGTTGGGTCCGGAGTGGTGCAAGTTGTTTTACTTCAAAGAAGCGTTTCGATTCACGCGATCAAGTGAGTCCTCCTCTCAGTGACAGTGCACATGGGCATCAACTCGTTTGTTAAAATTAATTTCTCTCTTCTGTCGGGTTCAGTCATGTGTGTCTTTAATCTGTCTTTTGATTCGTCCGGTTTGAAATCTTTATTTATATCATCTTCGACGGTATTGTTTTTTCGATTGTGCATTCCTATTTAAGCACTTGTCTCAAATCGTTGGTCTGGGCACCGACCATGGGCCCTCCAGGACGTCTTCACCTGTCTAGGGCCTACCTTGCCATGTGTCACCGACCACTATGCTACTCTGATGGAATGAAGGCTGTTTCGATTCTGTCCTCCGTGCCATGCTAAATTTTCCCCACACAGGCCATCATCTGATGTGTAACCTGTGCCTCACCCCAGATCACAAAAAATCTATCTGTGGCACCAGTAGATCATCCTGGTGGAAGACGACGCTTCGGGACTGATGGGCATGTCAACTGGAACCAGCGCACAACACTCCAGATGACACCCCAGAGGAACCTGAACAGGAGGAGGCCTTCTCTATTCAGGACTCCAACATGCAGTCGGACATCGAAAGCCACAAGGTGACATCTGTGCAACCTGTGAGTAGCGTGGCCCCTCCTACCTCAAGACTGTGAAAAGGCCCCTTTCAGAGGTTGCCGGACAACCACTGGCACCAGACCATGGCTGGGCCAAAAATCAATTCCAGCTAGCTGCCCCACCCTCCTGATTTGCTCCGAAAACTGCCAAGACAAAACCATTGTCTTTGGCTTTGACCTCGAGCACTTTGGCCCGAGACAGCATTTCCATCTCAGTCCGACCTTTGGCTCTGAGCCTACCAGCTACCGCTTCCACCTCGGTGCTGACGAAATTCCCGACTGAAGATTTTGGTGCCTTGAGAGCTATCTCCATATACAGAAGTATTTAGGCTGCATTATTGTTTCTCACCTGGTGCTAATCAAGAAGAAGCTGTCTTTTCAAGAAGCTCTGGACACTTTTCCACCTACAAAGAAAATAAGCAATGAAAAGGCCACCTCACAAGCCTTCTCTAGCTCCTCCTCCTTATTTACCTACTCCTGCTCCTCCATCCCCTTCTTCTCCTCCACCTCACTCCAGTCCTCATTCTCCTGCTTCCCCTAATCCAGGAGACTATGCCCCTCAAGGATCCCCTTTTTATGTTGGGGAAGATTTAGGTGGGACACAGCATGGCCTGGATCCATGGGACACTTGTGAACCTGACCCCTTCCTGACCAAGGATCCTGACCTATACCCTGCATGCCGCTCACCACCAGAGGATACTACATCTTACCAGCAAGTAGCAGCAAAAGTGGCCGCTTTCCACAATGTGCAACTATACAGGGACCCTATCAAATAGGACTTCCTGTTTGATGCACTCACATCTACTCACAGGGATATCCAATTTCTCCTGATGCTGCCCGGCATGCTTCATCATGCTGATGAAATTTTCAATTAAACTGTTTGCCCCAGGGTGATCACCCCTAGGGTAGACAAAAATTATAAACCTGTTCCTTTAGACCCATTATACATTAGGCCTCCAGATTCCATAGTAGCCACCACTGTATGAAAACGTGCCAATTGCCAAGCTCCAGCTCCCAGCAAAAGAGTGGCTTCACAGGCAGCTAACCATTGGTGCATCACAGGTTCACATGCATTACTGGCTAGCTATGACAGGGATCACTGGGATGAAATGATCCAATTTCTCCCGCATGAGTACCGCAAGCAAGGAAAACAAATTTTTGCTGAGGGGCAAACAATATCTAATAATTCCATCTGTTGTGTCTGGCCGCCTCAGATACAGCTGCACTCTGTGAGAAAAGGCCTCTTTTTGACATGGTTAGCCCCCACTTTTTGCCTGATGTTTGTTGAAGCCTAGAAATTGTAGTTCCCAGGGCCCCTGCTTACCAGGTTCCCTGGGCCAGCGCTCTTTCCCTAAAACTGTTGTGCTGCATTGACACAATTGGATATACCCTTAGCTACCACTATAAGTCCCTAGTAAAAGAGGTACTTGGGTACCCAGGGCATGGGATACTATGAGAATTCCCCTGAGGGCAACAACTCTGACTGTGCCACCCTCTAGGGCCATGCATCCAGATGCACCCAGCACTGCCACTGCAGCCTGAGTGTCCTGATGCAATTCTAAAACACAAACTCGACATGGCACACCGCCTGTGCGCCCTGTCTACCCTACACAGCATTCACTGTGGGTAACACACCTCTCTGGCAGGCCTCACAGCCCTAAGGCAGGGTGCACCATATTAAATGAGAGGGCATAGCTGCATGAACAATATTCCCCCACTGTATCCTTGCCAAATCTGGGACATAGTGAGTGAACGTAGCAGGCATTTTAATACATGTGCTGGACACTGGTCAACACGAGTTTCCCAGCTACATGATGGCCACTCTGCACCCTGGGTTGTTTGGTGTCAAACAACTCAGAATGATAAATCCAAACTGGTACCAGTATTGTAGTATTGAATTTACCACTAAATGTACATAGGGGTCACCTTAGAGGTGCCCCCTGCAAAAGCTAACTACACTGGCATGGTTGCTGACTGGTTCTATCCAGCCTGCCACCTCTGGACACCCAATCTATAAACTTTGGGGAAGAGCCCTGTCTCTCTAGTTTGTAAAACAATACCCTTCCTGGATGGAGATGGTAACACATCCCCCTCAGGAATGTGCACTGCACTGGCGGTGAGCTTCAAAGGGTTTACTGCCTTTAAAACTCAACCCCACGCCTGCTGCTAGTAGCAGATGGTGTGTCCCTTTGTAAACCCCCACTTTTGGTGGGAGCGAAGGTGGGAAACCACAGAAGGGGTAGAAGGAGTGGCCCCACCTAGGATGCACCACCTTTAAGTTGTTGCCTGTGAGGTGGACACTCCATTTCATTTTCCTCCATCTCAAATGGAAGGAAAATAGCCAATCAGGGTTAGGGAAGTGATCCTTACCAAAATAAAAGGTCACTATAGTAGTGTAGCCACCCAAAGGTAAGTGTCTCATTGGACACTACCAGGTACCCTCTAAAACACCCACTAAATTCAGTACTTAGTGCGCATCCCTAGACCAGATATTCAGATTCAAAGGACACAAAGAAGACCAGCACAAATAAGATCCAAGGCACGAGTACGGTAGCCCTGCTGCACGAACAAAAGGTGCCAAACCCTTCCTGCTGCACTCAGGACCTGACAGTCGCCGCTGGGGAACTGCTGGACAACTGGACTGACCTCAAGAAATCCAGAGGACCTCCAGGCTCTGCTAATCACCCAAGAACTCCCTCCAGAGTGGAGGTACCACTGTGCAAAGAAGAAGGAACCAGCAATCCGGTGAGGGTCACTTCACTGACTGGCCACTAACTACTGAACGGGAAGTCACAGCCAGTCTGCAATGTTTGGTGGCACTGCGCACTCCAGTGGCCAAACTGTACCAATACCCTGGGTACTGGTCAGCTGATGTTGGACACCAAGAAAACCAGGCCACCCAGGACGGAAAAAGGACCAGTAGGAAGCCTCAGTTAAGCAATTTCAGGAACACCCTGGACCTCCAGCCAGAGTGCCCCCGTTGTCCTGTAAGCTACCCTTGAAGAGAAGAGACTTACCTCCAGATTCAAAGGGCATTATTGCACACAGCTCCTGGCTCACCAATTCGCTCTGCACCCGGCCGCCCTTTGCCCTGCAACGAAGAACATTCTCTGCCCTAAGGGTCCCTCACCCCTAGCAACCCCGACACTCCAAGAGGACCCCAAGGAACCACCTCTAAACTTACCTGCACAGCCCTGTTCCAAGTGGTCCCCCACACCGGACTGCACCAGCTCCAGAGACTTGCCACTGCTGCTCCAGCTGGAACCGGGAGACACCTGAACTTCTCCAGCTGGAACAGTGTGTCCACCGATGACCTCGACCAACCTGCAAAAGAAGAACTTGGTAAAGCAACTGTGTCATTTTCTAGGTATTTTTAAAGGTGACTTTTCATTGATTCCTATGGTGCATAATTACACACAAAAATACTATTTTAATCAACCTTAAAAATCTAGATCTCCAAAAGTATTAAACCAATTTTAATAATCTTGGTCTTACAAATTATATGAAAATCTGAAGTATTTTTATAAATTGGTCTTGAGTTATTCCTTCGAATGTGTGAGTTGCATGATTGATAGTGTGAGCACAACAAATGCTCTGCACTTCTTCAAGATTGGCCTAAGTGCTCGACCAAGCTACCACAAAATTAGAGCACTGGGTGATCTAGTTTGTACCTCTGTAAACCAATGTGTGGTTGTTTGGACTCCCGGCACAGTGCGTCTAGCTTTGCACACTACATAGAGGGCCAGCCTCCTACACACATGGCATCAATACAAATGCCCTAATAAGAAGGCGCATGTGGCCAAACCTGACAGCCTCTACGCTCCTATCCTAGGGGTTTCTAGCGTGGGTCCTACAGAGGCAACAGCAAAGGCAAAAATTTATGCACCATCTCCAGAGGCTCTTCCTCCACTGCAAAGTAGAGACTACCTCTGTCTTTCCCCACTTACTCCACACCTGTTGGAGGACAGCTCCAGAATTTTAATTCAGAATGGGTCAACATAACCATAGACCGGGGAGGAGCCAAAATGGCGTCCGAGACGGAAGCTTAAACGAGAGCTCCGACTCGAGCCCACGAAAACATCTTGCAGGGCGCTCCCTGGCTGTTGTGCAGTGCACACATGCAAGGGAAATCGTTACGAGCACTTGGCGGTTCCCAGGAGCCGAGTGTGCTCGTGTGAGGCGATGTGAGATCAGAGCTGCAGTGTGGGCCGCGGAGAAGCTGGCGGCCGCATTACCGTGGCCTCCCTCGGGCGGATTGGTGAAGACGGGGACGGCGTGGGCAATCCCGTGGCACGGAGCTGGGAGGACCCGGATCGTGGTGAGGCCCAGGGGGTGCCCCCTGTCAGAAGAGAAGCGGAGGCGGTGCAGGTCCAGCACCAAAAGTGTACGGAAAAGACCTACCTGGATCTGGCATCCCCGAGGGGGAGACACAGAGGCGGCTGGGGGCTGCCATCAGAGGGTGTCTCTCTCCGCCGCCAACGTGGGTGAAATTAACTACTGCGGCTGACTGTGGGGGAGGGGCGGGGCTCAGCGGAGTTGGGTCCTCCCCATTGCCCCCCCAGCTTTGGCTGCACTGTGAGTTGTGCTGGCTCCCCCCCTTGCACCTACGGAGGGGCGGGGTAAAACACAGCTGTGGGGAGTAGAGTGGACCAGCCAAAGGTCCCCGTGTTGGCCAAAGTGCGGCCTAGAAGCGTTGCAGACAGGGAGTGCTTGCAAGCCGTGCTGAACCGCCACCCTTTTTGCGCGGTGTGGACCACAAACTGAGCTGGCTGTGGCGCGGGGAGGAATTCCGTCTGGTGGCACACAGGTGCATTAATAGCGGAATCCATCGCCCAACTGGTGCACCGTCACATCGTCCTGCTTACTGCGAGTTGCCCATCCACAGCACATCATGACCGGAAGAACCAAATCCGTGAAAAATCAAGACCGACTCACTCAGGGACAGCCATCAAGCGACCAGCAGCTAGCACCAACTCTACAAGCACTGGAAAGTACACTGCAGGCCCACTCCACACAACTTGAAAAAGTACTACAAGCGATTATGGACACTAAAACCTCTCTGGAGAACAGGATAGACTCAGTATCACAAGTCCTGAATTTGCTTAGAGTGGATCATCGTATCTTGGCGGACAGAGTGAACTCAACAGAAGCGGAGCTAAAAGATTTGAACCCATCGGTCTTGGCTAACCAAAAACAAATACAACGGCTGGATGCAGAGGTAAAAATACTATGGCGTCGCGCCGAAGATGCGTAAGGCAGATCCCGGCAGAATAATGTACGCTTCCTAGGATTCCCCGAAAAGCTAACAGAGCAGAATACAGAAATATTCTTAGAGCAATGGCTGATCAAGGAGGTGCTAAATGGGGCCCCATCGAAGTTTTTCTCTGTTGGAAGGGCACACAGGGTACCGGGGAGGCCCCCGGCCCTGGGTCAGCCACCCAGACCACTGATAGCAGGATTCTTAAACTACAGAGACCGCAACCTAATTTTACAGCAGTTCCGCAGTAAAGGTCCATTTCGACACGAGGACTCAGAAGTTAATGCTTACCCAGACTTCACTCAGGAAGTACAGAGACAGCGCAACTCCTATGTGAAAATCAAACAACGCCTCCTCGATCATAACATTAAATATGCCCTGCTGTTCCCTGCTAAGCTGAGAGTAATATCAGACAAACGCACCCACGTATTCACTTCTACTGAGGATGCCTGGACGTGGCTGCATGCCAAAGGCCTGGCGCGACTCCAAGCCGGAACGGACGAAGTAGAGGAATGGCTGACTACTCCATTGCGGAAGCGTCCCAAGAAAATAACCAAGGGTCAGCCCACTGAAAAGCAGGCAGCAGAGGAAAGGGCAAAAGCCTTGAAAGAAACTCCTTTGTACACGCAAAACTCCTTTGAGGCACTGCGGAAGGCTCCGCAGACAGCTCGGACTCCGACTCGGTCAGCTCAGACTCCACACTCACAGAAGCACTTGGGGGGCCGAAGCTCACACCTAGAACCGCAGACGAACTGTAGATGAAGGACGCCAGCCGTTCCCCCCACCGAAATGAACAACAAATTTGCAGGGAGGCACAGATTAACTGTACGCGCCCCTGCATGTAGAACGCTGTCACTGACCACGAGTATCTTTTGACTATTCAATCTCTCCTAACAAAAGTATTGTTTAATGTCATTGATCATGCGCTCAGGGTGGGGGAAGACAGTCCGGGAGCACCCAGATGTACATGCAGTCCATGGCTGCGGAAAGATGTGTGCCTCGTATGCGAGCCGCATCTGGTTGCCAACATGGCTGCCCCACAGGTATTCATATGGATTCAAAGTTCATTAAGTAGTAGTGTGTTTGGTAGTTTGACATTAGTTAACAGTTTGGTGCTGGGCTTAATTAGGGGGGGCATAGGGGGATTAATAGTTAAGTTGAATCCAAAAGGTCAATACAAAATACAGGTAACACTGCTAGTGCTGATACACTTAAGCACACACCATGGTGGGTTGGATGTGATTCGCGAGGGCACAGACAACAGGACTGCATTACAGGCAGGTGCTTTATACAATGCAAGATGGCGTTAAACGTAAACCCCTCAGTGCATCAATATGATATAATCACGTGGAATGTGAGAGGTCTGGGTGCACCAAACAAAAGAATTCGGGTATATGACCACCTCAGACGCCAGGGCGCAAACATCGCCATTCTACAAGAAACTCACTGCCTGGAATCTGACTTACGGGAACTACGGGAAAGATGGGGCGGACAGGTGGTGGGCACAACATACTCTGCATTCGCCAGAGGAGTGTTGATATGGATAGCAGGCGGGGTCCCCTTTGTCCAAACCTCACAGAGAATAGATCAGGGGGGCAGATACGTGGTAATAGAAGGGCAGCTAGACGGGAAACAATTGTCAATAATCGGCATCTATGCCCCTAAAAGTGCGATAGGTGAATTCCTGGGCACACTCACCCCAGCACTATTAGTAAACCCTGAAGCCCCAGCTATTTGGGGTGGCAATTTTAATAGCATACCGAATGTAGAATCAGACAGGTCAAACACTACCCCGAAAGCAACACTAAATAAAACCGTCAGAAGTCCCTTGCTTGCCTGGGCGGAAGACATGAGAATATTTGACCTATGGCGCACAAAACACCAGCAGCAGAGGGAAGACTCATTCTACTCAATACCCCACAAAGTATATACAAGAGTAGATATAATGTGGGGGACCCGGGATATTTGCGAACTGATAAATAAGTCAGAATACCTGGCCAAAACATTATCGGATCACTCTCCACTTAGAATAACATTGAACTGGGTCAGGAGACGCTCGCAGATCCCCACCTGGCGAATGCAGGCGGAGGCTCTCCAGGATCAGGCATTCAGTGAAGGATTAAACCCAGCAGTGAAGCAGTATTAGGAAATCAATAAGGAATCTACTGGTTCCAGAGCATTAGAATGGGAGGCACACAAGGTTGTAGTGAGAGGGCATTGTATTTCAACTAGCTGGGGAGTCAGGCGTACGCTACACGCGGAGATAAATACATTAGAAAAGGAACTGAGAGCATTGGAAAAAGCGGTGGCAAGCAACGAGACCCGCTATACAGCACTAAAAGAGGTACGAACAAAATACAATGAAGTAGACTCTCGCCTTCGGCGACACGACCACAAATACCGCTTAATGCGCTTACACACAGAGGGTGACAGGTCGGGCAGGCTGCTGGCGTGGCTCCTCCATGAAAATCGGCAGCACTCCCCCATTGGGATCATAAGGGGAGACGCAGCCAAATTGTCCACCACACAAAAAGAGATTAACGGGGCGTTCAGGGAATACTACACGAACCTATAGACCAAACGCACAACATGCACACCCCAACAGCTGGGGTCTTTTCTAGAGGGCTCCCCAATGGCGCAATTATCACTGACAGACAGGCGGACACTAGAGGCTCCACTGACACTGAAAGAAATAGATAGGGCAGTGGCACAGATGCCCAGGAATAAAGCCCCAGGAACAGATGGACTTCCAATAGAATACTACTCCACTTACTCGACACACTTGAAGCCGCACTTGTTGAAAGTGTTTGAGGAGGCATTGTCTAGCAAAATGCTGCCTCCAACACTAAGAGAGGCAATGGTCCTCCCTAAACAAGGGCGCGACCCCACCGACGTTAAATCCTACAGGCCATTATCGCTCCTGAACCTAGATTGCAAAATACTAGGTAAAATCTTGGCCAATAGGTTGGCCCCCCTTATACATACTGTGATACATGAAGACCAAAATGGCTTCATCCCAAAAGTAACACTTTTTTAAATATCCGTTGGCTGCTGGGGGTCATGGGGGACACTCCTCCGGAGGCACATGACGAGATGGTACTATCGTTAGATATCAAGAAGGCATTTGATACCCTGGGGTGGGACTTCCTGTTTGCCACTATGCAGAGCATGGGAATTGGGCCTAACTATATACAATAGGTACAGACATTGTATGCCATGTCACAAGCCAGGGTAAAAACGGGTGGGGTCATATCTGAGAGTTTTCTGATTACAAGAGGCACTACACAGGGATGTCCCTTGTCCCCCTTGTTATTTGCCATAGCAATGGAACCACTGGCTACCCGAATACGCGCTATGAAAGAGAGTTGGGGAGTGGCCAGGAACGGGCTACACCACATTATATCACTGTACGCAGATGATGCCCTAATATATGTGCGGAATGGAAACGAGACAATACCCTTAGTAATGTCACTCCTAACCAAGTACGGGGACTTATCGGGACTGGTGGTGAATTGGGATAAATCGTGTGTATTCCGGCTAACTAGATGGTCTCCGGCAAGAAAAGAGAATGCCCCGGTGGGACGCTTGAAATGGTGTTTTGATATGTTCAAATACTTGAAGGTGCACATATACCACAGAAATGAAGACCTTAGAGATGGGAACCTAGGGAGAGCACTAGCCTCTATGAAGGGATCTCTACGGTTCTGGACCAAACTTCCAATGTCGCCTCTGGGCAGAGTGGCGGTGGCAAATATGTTGCTGCTGACTAGGTTATTATATTACTTTGCGGCGCTGCCACTCTGGGTCCCCAGGAGCTTCTTTTGAGATCTGAACACAGTCTTACTGCAACTTATATGGGGCGGCGGCAGGACACGGGTTGCACTCACCACACTACAGCGCCCGCTTGTTGCGGGAGGGCAGGGAGCCCCCAATTTTTGAACTCTATTACGCTGCCGCACAGCTACAGTGGATACTGAACTGGATGCACAGACCAACACAGGCGGAGTCCACATGGCTTCAGGCGCGGCTAAATGGGGTACCTTTGATTACATGGCTAACAAATAAAATACCGAGGGGGGAGCCTAGCAACCCATTGATGGCAGTGGCGCATTCATGCTGGCAAAGGTATATACAAAACGGCTATAAGGCACTTCCATACTCGCCACTCCTCCCATTGGGATTGATCCCGGGATGGGCTAACGCGGCGGGATCGCACTCACTCAAGACTTGGACCGAGGCGGGAATAACAATGGTTGGGGACTGCTTCGAAGAGGGGAAACTGATGTCATTTGAATCTATCCAAGCCCTCACGGCAGTGAACCCTGGGCACTTTCTGGCCTATTACGCCATATGTCATCTAATTAAAAAGACATGGGCGGCTGGAGATCAGGAACCCTCGATTTTTCCCACATTGCACCACATGCTGCAATTTGATAACCAAACAAAAGTAGTGACAAATTTGTACAAAACCCTGAATAAACCCCCCGAGCCCAACTTGGAGAGAACAAGGGATAGATGGAACGCAGTCCTCACTGATCCGATATTGCAAGTGGATTGGCTGAAAGCCCTCTATCACACTCTGGGGGTATCCAAAAAACCCAGGTTTTGCTACACACAAATTAAATAACATGCACCAAACATACCTATCTCCAGCCAGGATTCCCCGCATGTTCCCTGGCTTGGCGTCTGCCTGTCCGCGGTGTGATGCCTCAGAGGCACACTTCTACCATATGGTATGGGAGTGCACACACATACACAGGGAATGGAGAGGAGTGGTAGAGGAGGTCTAGGAACTGACAGGTCTGACACTCGCAGCAGATCCTAAATCCTGCCTGTTAGGGTTGAGAACCAGAGAAAAGAAACATAGGCATTTACATAAGTTTGTAGACCTAGCATATGTGATGTACAAAAGGCTGATTGCTATGAACTGGAAAGCGCCCAGGGCACCCGACCTGAAATCTTGGCACTCCCTCACTCTGTGCTGGACTCGTACAGAATCCCAAGTACTGAGCAAATTAGCACGCGGGGGACAACAGCACATGGGGAAGGAAGCTTGGGAAACACTGGTAGCCCGACTAGAGGCAAAAAACGATGAGAGGCCGCCTTGAGCTCGATAGAGACCTTGCGCTGGTACTGACCAGGCCAACACTCACTCAGTGGCAGCTTATCTAAACAATACCCGAAGTACACCATGCGGAAGGGGTGGGTGCCCACATCCGCACACCAGAGGTCGTTGTCACCCATAGCGATCAATTAGGGAGGAACGTACAAGCAGTGCGCGCACAACGTACACTGACACACCACACTTAATAATCAGACATTAGCTCAGTTTCCCTCCCCCCAATACAACCAATAAGTGTCATCAGGGAATAAATCAACCAGGAGCCCCGAGAAGAGACCACCAGGTGCCACAAAGAATGCTCCCTCAACTATGCACGGCAGATAAATATATACTGTAAGTTACAATAAGACCTAAGTTATGTTATAAGTGTGGTGGTTTTTTTTTGTTTCTCTTTATTATATATATATATATTCTTTTTTCTTTCTCCTTGCTTTGTTGTGTTCTCTTCTCTTCTGTTCTTATGCGAGAAGGTAAAAGGTATATCAGACCCACAAAATCCTACCAATATAACCACATACTCATGTTGTATGGATCTGCATTGAAAATTCAATAAAAAATATTTAAAAAAAAAAACCATAAACATTGACCAATGGGTCCTTTCTATTAACCAACATAGTTATTGTCTGGAGCTCATTACCACTCCTTCAAATATTCCTCCCTCACACTCACTGGCTAGCCCACGAGCACCTCACCTTTCTCAAACAAGAGGTTCAATCCCTTCTTCACAAAGGGGCCATCAAGCCTGTTCCCTTGCAACACCAGGGATCAGGGGTATACTTCCTATACTTCCTCATTCCCAAAAAGGACAGATCTCTCAGGCCTATTCTAGACCTCAGACCATTAAACTAGTATATTCTGTCTGAAAACGTTCACATGGTTACTCTTCAAGATGTTATACCACTTCTGCAATGAGGCATGTTTATGACCGCTTTAGATGTAAAGTACACCTACTTTCATATTCCCATCCTCCCTGCACACAAAAATACCTAAGGTTTGTTATGGCAGGCAAACATTACCAGTTCAAAGTCCTGCCTTTCAGGGTCACAACCACTCCCAGAATCTTCACAAAGTGTTTAGCAGTAGTTGCCATACTTTGCAAAGTGAGGAACTCCTCAGACCTTTTCGCCAACGACTTTGCAGAAAACGCAAAATGCCCAAGCTTTGCCTCCAGGTATTCACACCCTCTGTACAAGGGCAACACCCTATGGATGAACTGGTCGGGGATATTTGCTTATGCTTTTCCACCTCTTCCTCACATACTATTTGTGATTCAGAGGATCAGGCAAACGTCTCTCACCATCATCCTTGTAGCTCCCACTTGAGTGCATCAGCCATGGTATACCACACTTCTGGACCTATCAGTAGTTCCCCACGAGAGGCTTCCCCAGAGGCTGGAACTTGTCACTCAAAATAAAGGACTGATCAGACAACCAGAACTAAGTCACTCAACCTTGCAATGAGGCTCCTGAAGTCATAGAGTTTGCTTAGTTATGATTGCCTGCAGAATGCATGGACATTCTCAGTGAAGCTCGTAGACCCACAACTAGAGCATGCTATGCTGCAAAATGGAAACATTTTGTTTGCTACGGCCAACCCAAACGTATTGACCCGGTCAAAGCTACTGTTCAAGACATTTTGTTATTTGCTCCAGTTACAAAAAATGAATTTTGCTTACATTTCTATTCATCTACACCTTGCAGCTATAACTGCGTATATACAGAACAGACAAAATAATTATTTGTTCAGTGTAGGAAGGTACCCTCTTTTTGACATAGTTACCCCCACTTTTTGCCTGCTGTCAGTATGCTTTGACTGTTTTCACTGGGATCCTGCTAACTAGGACCCCAGTGATTGTGCTCTCTCCCTCTAAATTTGGTTACTTAGGACTTTGCACAACCCACAATTAACATACTGGTGCCTCAATATAAGTCCCTAGTACATGGTACTTAAGTATCCAGGGCATTGGGGCAGAAGGGGCTCCCTAAAGGGATGCAGCATGTATTGTGCAACCCATGGGAGCCCATGCAAAATGTGTCTGCAGGCCTTCCATTGCCGCCTGCGTGAAAAGGTGCATGCAGTACAGGTCACTGCACCGGGTCACTGCAAGTCCACCCCTATGGAAGGGCCTCCTAGCCCAGAGGGCAGGGGGCAGGTACCTGTGTGTAAGGGCACCCATGCATGAGCGGAGGTGGCCCTATGAACTCCAGCTCCATTACACTGGACTTCGTAAGTGCAGGGAAGCCATTTTACCCGTGTACTGGACACAGGGCACTACCTGTCTCCAGCTACTAATGGTAACTCCAAACCTGGGCATGTTTGGTATCAAACATGTCTGAATCATACTCCAATACTGTTGCTAATATTGGTTGTATGATTGCATGCACTCCTTAGAGGACCCTCAGCATCGCTCCTACCAGTCTTTTGGGGTTTTCCGGCAGCCTGCACGGCTGCCACCCCTCCAACAGGTTTCTGCCCTCCAGCTGCTTGATCAGCTCAGGCAGAGGAAGACAGAACAAAGGATTTCCTGTGGGAGAGGGAGGTAACACCGTCTCCCTTGGAAAGAGGTGTTACCTGGTTTGGGAGGGGTAGCCTCCTAAACCCACTAGTATGCTTTGAAGGGCACTTTTGGTGCCCTTCTTGCATAAACCAGTTTGCACCAGTTCAGGGACCCCCAGTCCCTGCTCTGGCATGAAACTAGACAAAGGAAAGGGGAGTGACCACTCCCCAGTCCATCACCACCCCAGGGGTGGTGCCCAGAGCTCCTCCATGTGGCCACTTGATTCTACCATGTTGAATCCAAGGTGGGCAAAGGCCCCTGGGAGCATCTGAGTGGCCAGGTCAGGTAGGTGATGTTACAGCCCCCTCCAGATAGGTAGTCGCCCTGCTAGGTGACCAATCCCACTTCTTGGGCTATTTAGGGTCTCCCTCTTGGGTGGGCCCTCAGAGTCGACATGGAAGATTCCATCAGGACTCTTCTGCATTCGACCCTCTAGGAACCGACAATCTGCAACCTCAGTGACGACTCCACATCTGCAACATTGTTTCTCCGGCTCCTTCCAGCAACTGCAACATTTCCCCAGCTGTGCATCCTCTGAGGGTGGCGAGTCTTCAGCCTGCACAATAAGTAAGAAGAAATCTACCTTGGAGTGAAGGAGACACTCCCCTGCATTTGCAGGCACCAATTGCAATGGCGACGAGCTGCGTGGATCTGCTCTCCTCCGGAACTGCGTGAATCCTGTATTACCAGTGGTAATCTGTAGTGATCCCCTTGGTCTTCTCTACCAGCTGTCCAACCCGGGAGACGGTAAGCCCTTGCCTCTCCTTGAAGAACAGTACCCCTGTGCACCACGACTCTTGCAGCTCGCAAGGCTTGTTTGCTCCTCCTCCAAGGGATATTCAGGTTCCATGTAGCTCCTACCCCCAGCATTTCTTTCTGCCATGCACAGTGTCCTCTCTGCTGCTCCAGTGACATGGGACTCCTCTTCAGGTGTGCTGAGTGGGCCTCACTGAGACTGCTGTGCCTGCTGCCAGTTGGTTGCCTGTAGGGGCTGCCTCCTCTTCTTGTGACTCTCCTGACTGCTGAGGGTCACCCTGGACTCCCTTCCTTGGGTCGAGTCCACCGGGCCTTGCTAGTCCTCTCCAGCCTTGCAACTCATTTTCTTCTTCTTTTGGATTTGCCAAAGCTTGTTGGTGGTTCTCCAGCACCACTGACCAACTGCAACCCTACAGACGATGTGGGACACCATCTGCATCACTTCAGGAACATCTCCTGTGCCGCCCTGTCGACCTGGTTCTGCATACACAGAAGGGTAGGTAGTGGTTCCTGCCGCAACCAGACCCTCCATCACAAACTGGACTTGGTCCCCTTCCTTTGCAGGTCCTCCTTTGCCAGAATCCAGCTCTGGGTTCTTCCAGTCTTGTTTGGGTCTTGCACAATCCCTTTCCAATATCCTCCTGTTGGGTTTGAGAAAACCAGGAACTTACCTCTGCTCTCCTGGTCACTGGGCGTCACTCTGGTACTCACTTCATGGGGTTCCTAGTTCCTCAAGCTCCCCTCTACCGATTCCACATCCTTGGGAAGGGGACTGTATCTCGCATTCCACTTATTTAGTATATGGTTTGGCCCTCCCCTAGGGCCTATACTGTTTTCTAATACTTTGCCAATGCTTATTGCTTTTTATGCTCTTTACTGATTAGTATTGTGTACATACTCAGTTTGTTTACTCACCTCCAGTTGGGGGGATGCTGCCTAATAGTATTCTAGTATTTGTGTTACCCTAATAAAGTATATTCATTTTTGTAACACTGCGTGGTTCTTTTATGTGTGATAGTGCTGTGTGACTATAGTGGTATTGCATAAGCTGTGCATGTTTCCTGGATAAGCCTTGGCTGCTCATCCACAACTACCTCTAGAGAGCCCTGGCTTCCTGGAAACTGCCTACACTTCATTACTAGGGGATACCTGGACCTCATATAAGGTGATAACACCATAGGTGCTCAGCACACACCAGGCTGGCCGCCTACATTCAGAATCCCAGCCATTCAAGCTTTCATGGAAGGCCTTAAAAGGGTCATTCCACCCAGGGTGCCTCCTGCTCTATCCTGGAACCTGAATATTGTGCTTACCAGGCTCCTGGGCTCCCTTTTGAGCCACTTCATTAATGCCCTTTTCAATATCTGTCTTGGAAGGTGACTTTCGTAGTTGCCATCTCATCACTCTGGTGTGTCAGTGAACTCCAGGCTCAAACCTTGCAAGAAACTTTCTTCCAAATTCATAGAGACAAGGTGCTACTTCACACAAATCCGAAGTTCCTTCCTAAAGTGGAATGCCAGGCACACTGGAAATGGAATCGGTCACCGATGTGTCTGTTAGAGAACAACTCTTCCACCAGAGGGCAAGCAAGATAATCGTAAGTACCGTGGAACAGAGGGCATTACGAGGGAGGGGCTTTGTGGGGTTAGATACTTTCTGATTGGAGGGGGCCTTGGTGTATTTTGAGGGTTTTCTGGGGAAAAGAGACTTTATGATTAGCAGAGCTATCAATTTTCCCATGTGTGAATACCTGAACCTGTCTGGCATTTAGCTGTGCATTCTGTGACTTGTAGTCCAATGTAGCCAATTACAAAATCTATGCTACAAGTGCAAAGCATACATTTGGATTGAATGAGCTTCTGCCACTTGTAGCGCAGTTTAGACAACAATTCAATCAGGATTACAACCCCTAGAATTCAAAGAAGAATCCTGGAATGGATGGGCTACTCATGCATGGATGGACCTAGGAACCTTTATCGCTTTATATTAAAGTGGCTGTCTGAAGGGGTGCAGGGATTTTAATGGAGGGTCTTAGCCATATGGCTTTATGGAGGAACGCTTGCTGTCTAGTGAGGAGGGCTTCTGTGAGGCTCAATACTACCATATGTAGGGACTCATATGAGTGTATGTTTATAAGCAGCATCTTCCATGAAGTGAATGTTATCTGGGGAGCTCAGGGCATACTATGAGAGATTGGCTTATGCTCCTGTCTGGGTGTAAGAGGGATCTCTGATGGGCTCAGAAAGTTTTATGATGTGGCAGCGTTGACTCCTTTGGAGTTCCAGAAGGCTTTCTGCGGGAGCTGAAAGGGATTTCTGAGGGGAATACTTGATGAAGGGGCACTCTGGGATTCTGAAGAGGTTTTGGGACTTGCTTAAGGAGTCACAGTGCTTTTGGGGGCTCAAGAAACCTTTAAGAGTAGTGGACCTTCTGAAGGGTCAAAATGCATTCTACGTGAAGAGTAGGGGTCCAGACTGTTGTTAATGTTTTTTACTGCAGGACATTGTGCAAATGGGGGATTACAACACAGTGTGCGGAATTGTATTTCTTAATTGATGTGTTTCCCAAATAATGCAACATGAAGTGGTGAAACATGCATGTTGTCAATTTGTTTTGATAATGTGTCTCATTCCAGCAGGTAAACCTTATGGAGGCCAAAGATGACCAGAACACTATATTGCCTGAAATCAGATGCTGTATTTAGATACTGTTGTAGGAAGGGGCAGGGCAGTATAAACCTAGATGTTGCACACACAGTAAAATTAGAATAAAGCTTTGGGGTGAAATGTGGGTCAATTTAAGGACTCAAAACTGTTGATTTGGAGAGACCGGGAGATATGTACTACAGTTGTAAGCTACAGAAATATTAGTAGGAGGAACATGTTTACGTATCTTTGTGCCTGCCCCTGCTCAAAAAATCTTCGACTATGAGGACCAAGAACCAGGCACTCTGAAGTTGGGTTTGGATGGCAGTGGTAGGCATGCTTGCAATATTACATGAACTGTTGGCATTACATTAAATCAAGGCATGTTGCACTAGAGGTTTATCAAAGCTAAATTTGCTGGTGGACCATCGTCACTGTGCAAATTATTAGTATTTGGTGCTTTGGAACAAGGCAGATTGGCCAGAGGTTGGTTGCAGGTATGTGCCCATTCCTAAGGCCACACGAATTACCACATGAAAGCTGTGAACGGGTAGTCACGGTTAAAGAGGAGGTTTACAAGGAGGCAAAGACACTGCCAGGGATATGGTATTGGCTGTACGAAGAGATTCTGTGTCAGATGGGACACCTATCTCTGAATTAATATGGGTTCTGCAAGTTTTCACATGCTATCTGAGTTCAAGTAAATTAAACTATAATTCTTTGGGTATAATTTATGTGTAAATTGTCAAAGCCCATAGAGAAACATTATTAATTGGACATTTCATTAGGGGTTTGTAGTAGATGGTCCATATAATGCTTAGAAAGGCAAATGTATATTGTAAACAAATTATACATCTTTTTACATCTGGTTTGATGGCATACCTGTCATTAGACCTTTTGTGATTAACTAAAAAATAACTTTCAGTAGTACTACAGAGAGAAGCTTTGAATCTGTCCACTTGTTGTGGACAGGAGTACATGGTTTGATTGTGCAGATGTTGTGTGCTTCCTCAGAAAAAATGTTTATCCAGCTGCCTGAATCATCACCACTATGGCTTTCTAGAGAAGTTTTACTAAAACACATGAAGTGTCAAGTGTCAAAATTACTTGAAGTTTTGGGGATGCACATAGCGCCATTAACATGTCTTACATAAGTAGATTTTTTAGAAATGTATGGTATTTGTTTTTCTCTGGCAGTATCACACGTGAGGAGGACAGTCATGATGAATGTATTTGTTTTGTGGTCCCAGCACTATCCCCGTCCATTATTCAAGCTAGCCATCAGAGTGCATTTCAAAGCTGTAGGGTGTCCGGGGCTACACTAGTCTACATGGATTGTTAAGTCTGGCTTGACAGCGCAGCTGTTGTTGTAACTCATGTAATCGACAATAAAGAGCACTACTGGGAAAACATAGGTTAAAGCCACATGTTGGTATAGGATTTGTTTGGGCCGCGTCTATGTGCTTTCACCAAAAAGACTGCTTGTATTGCACTTTCTGGCCCATGGCAAAGATTATACTCGATATAGCAGGTCTTAGTTGGTTAAGCTGAAAAGTCAATGATCGTGCTATGGGCCTGATCTGTCTATTATAAAATGTTACAATAAAGGCATTAGACCTGATGTATGTATTGTGAAAAGGAGATGTAAAAGTCAACTGACATTTAAGAATGGATTGATATTGCTCATCCCAAACCTCATTTTACTACTATGATCTCCCTAATCTCTTTCTACAGATTCTTCCCTCCTCCATCTCTCCTTTAATCATCCCAAACATCATCTTATTACTATGATCTCCCAATTAACATTTCTGGATTCTTCTCGCCTCCATCCCTCCATTAGTCAAGTCAATCCACTTAGGAGACTCACATGTCTTCCCCTCAAATTAACACATACCCCCCTATACTAATACTAATGCTGTACTCCTATTTCCCTATACTAATCCACCATTAATCCTTTTGGGTTCCGGAGTAGTATGCTACTCGCAGAAAAGCGGTTCAATGCCTCGTCAGGGGTAGTAACCACTATATAACTACAATTACAATATACGCAATATATAAGATAACATGACAGTACAACAAGGCATAGCATAGCAAGACATAAACAGCATACATGAAATCATGAAGCAGACAAATGAGACACAGCAGGCTTAGGCAGCGTTCTTCTGTATGTATGCAAAGATTGATGGAAAGTCCTAGCTGATAATCCTAGAGATAGGATAGGGTGGGGGTTGTTCTGTGGTGTTGTCAAGTGACTTACTGGGAACAGTCAGTAGTCTAGATTCATTCCCTAACTCAATGTAAGGAGAAAACATGCGTCTGCACTGCTATGCACATGCACTCCTCTCCCTCGGTGATCTGTTTACTAGGTAGATTGAGGGTTCTGAAATGCTGTCGTTTCAGTCAGTCAGCCATGTCCACGCTGCCTTGCTTGAGAAGCCCTTTTTCAATAGATTAACACATAATCAACTAAAGACAGAGGTCGAAATCTGGTGAAACTTTACCATGTATATGCTACTTCTCTTGTGTGCAAAGTCCAGTGCAGTTAATATTTAATACAGCAACTGCCACATGAAGGCTTTGGGTTGGAAATTGTTTCAAACTAATCAATAACAACAACAGAAAAATGTGTGAACCATTTCACAGCCATGACAGTGAGCACCTTGCTGCTCAGTCAGGGTCCTGTGTGAACAAAAAGGTGATGTTTTTTTTTAAGAAAGCTTTTATGACGTGAAATATTTCTTCTAATAACACATCTGAACGATCGCCATTCAAATCAATGAGAATTATTCTTACTGTAAAACAAAAAGACAAAATTAGAGAAAGAATTAAAAAAGGAAATCTATGGATAAATTCACCATTTGGCTAAAACATTCCGACAACTGCAACGTACATACGACATAGGTCTGTCTTGTGCACTTTGATATGTAGCCAGTAAAAAGTGTTTTCCTATTAAATGCTCACCTCTAGTGGCTCACCCTTTGCTTATCATCACAAGAAAGGGTGTAAATAGTGCAGGCAGGAGTATTCTCACTCTAATATGTCGCTAGAACTATTGGACACGGGCTCTAACCTGCCTCTGTGGCGAAAACAGTACATCTGCCTGACCAGAAGCAGCTAGGGCACCATATTTAAAGTTGTTCACTATTGGACCAGGCATTTTCCCTTCAAATTGGCTTGGGTAATCGTGGGGAAAATAAGCATTTACAAAGCCAATAGTTCTCACCTATGAGAGCTATTGGCTTTGCCAATGTTTTGTGGTCATGCTGTAGAGCAGAAAAGATGCTTTGCAGTGTGGCTAAAACTAATTTTAAAAAGCGCTATGATGCAGCCAGGGCTAATGTGTTTTTTTTTTTTAAAGAGCATTAGCGTTGAAGGCATTTTAATCCCTTTAAGCCATGCTATTAATTTAAGCCATGCTGCATGCCAGCCACACTGCTATACATTATGGTTACAAATCATTCCTCAAGTCGGCACTGCTCAGGCTGCATAGCATGATCAAAAGGTAATGGCACAGTCAATAATCTCAAAGGTGCGACCTATTGGCCTTGCCAATGCTTGCTAGTTCTCAGCACAACACCCCTGTGATTCTGAGCAAATCAATCTCCACATGCATGAAAAATTTAAAATAATGACATTTGCCAAAAAAACTGACCACTTAAAGATAGCAATTGCACCCATGTCTTAGTGAAAATACATTCGGAAGCAGATAACATCTGTTGTCACAATAAAAGCAGATAACATCTGTTGTCACAACAAACATCCATTTCAAAGGAGGAACAGAAGGACAGCAATCTAGTTGAAGCAATCAGTACTTGGTCAATGCTCTGGCCTAAAGAAGAGGAAGTGTAAGCCTTCAAATAACAAGCATTTGCAATGCAATAGATCTCGCATTTTCTTGAGTTACAGCCACTGGCATTGTAAATTCATAGCCGGATTTTTCTTGCCACATAAATTGGTCAAACCTGCCTCATAATTTCGTCTTTTCTTCCTCTATCTGCAGAAAAAATGAAAATGTTCCTATTTGGCAGCGTTTAACTAGGCAAAGCTTAATTGAAGCATGCTTACGTTGTGTTTACTGAAGGCAAAGATGCGCTTACAAAATACACGATTTCCACTTAAAAACTATGGTCAAACCACATAGCGCATTGGCCACACGGAAAATAAATCTTTTTTTAAAGCTAATGCCTGCATATTAATACAATTGTGTCTCTTAATATTTATGTTTACATGTTGTTTTACTGGTGTGTCCCAGATGATGTTTGGCTCCAATTTGCACTGTTAAGGCGTGATTCACTCCACAAAGTTTTATAGCACCTGATAACATTGCTGCTGTCTACAGAGAAAGCCAGCCAGCCAGTCATTTACACTCTTTCATCTGGGTGATGCTGCTCTTTCATGAACACATGCTAATGTTTCTGATCTGTATTTTTGTTTTTCATGTTAAACTTTTGTCTCCCCAGCAGTCTTTTTTATGTTAATTTGCTGTATTTCATGGTGTTTAGGAGTAAAGAGTGATTCATGTCCTTGTGTTCAAAAATGTTTTCTGCAACATGATAACATCCTGCTGTTTAACCTTCCAGCCTGGCAGCTTGTTTATAGTTTGGAGCAGGACATTTTCACATGTTAGAGTTTGCATTTCTAATAAATTCTTTTTTATTTTGCCCACAGTAAATCAGTGAGGCAGAAAAATAACTGATGGCTGTGAGAAAGTAGCCTCTTTCTAGCCTTGTTACCCCCACTTTTGGCCTGTTTGTGAGTGTATGTCAGGGTGTTTTCACTGTCTCACTGGGATCCTGCT
Organism: Pleurodeles waltl; assembly: GCF_031143425.1. NCBI lineage: Eukaryota > Metazoa > Chordata > Amphibia > Caudata > Salamandridae > Pleurodeles > Pleurodeles waltl. The sequence continues at coordinate 1,147,295,966 of NC_090437.1, read as the reverse complement.
AGCCAGGGCCCAGTGCTCATAGTGAAAACCCTATGTTTTCAGTATGTTTGTTATGTGTCACTGGGACCCTGCTAGTCAGGACCCCAGTGCTCATAAGTTTGTGGCCTATATGTATGTGTTCCCTGTGTAGTGCCTAACTGTCTCACTGAGGCTCTGCTAACCAGAACCTCAGTGGTTATGCTCTCTCATTTCTTTCAAAATTGTCACTAACAGGCTAGTGACCAATTTTACCAATTTACATTGGCTTACTGGAACACCCTTATAATTCCCTAGTATATGGTACTGAGGTACCCAGGGTATTGGGGTTCCAGGAGATCCCTATGGGCTGCAGCATTTCTTTTGCCACCCATAGGGAGCTCTGACAATTCTTACACAGGCCTGCCACTGCAGCCTGAGTGAAATAACGTCCACGTTATTTCACAGCCATTTTACACTGCACTTAAGTAACTTATAAGTCACCTATATGTCTAACCTTTACCTGGTAAAGGTTAGGTGCAAAGTTACTTAGTGTGAGGGCACCCTGGCACTAGCCAAGGTGCCCCCACATTGTTCAGAGCCAATTCCCTGAACTTTGTGAGTGCGGGGACACCATTACATGCGTGCACTACATATAGGTCACTACCTATATGTAGCTTCACAATGGTAACTCCGAATATGGCCATGTAACATGTCTATGATCATGGAATTGCCCCCTCTATGCCATCCTTGCATAGTTGGCACAATCCCATGATCCCAGTGGTCTGTAGCACAGACCCTGGTACTGCCAAACTGCCCTTCCTGGGGTTTCACAGCAGCTGCTGCTGCTGCTGCCAACCCCTCAGACAGGCATCTGCCCTCCTGGGGTCCAGCCAGGCCTGGCCCAGGATGGCATAACAAAGAACTTCCTCTGAGAGAGGGTGTGACACCCTCTCCCTTTGGAAAATGGTGTGAATGCAGGGGAGGAGTAGCCTCCCCCAGCCTCTGGAAATGCTTTGTTGGGCACAGATGTGCCCAATTCTGCATAAGCCAGTCTACACCGGTTCAGGGGACCCCTTAGCCCTGCTCTGGCACGAAACTGGACAAAGGAAAGGGGAGTGACCACTCCCCTGACCTGCACCTCCCCTGGGAGGTGTCCAGAGCTCCTCCAGTGTGCTCCAGACCTCTGCCATCTTGGAAACAGAGGTGCTGCTGGCACACTGGACTGCTCTGAGTGGCCAGTGCCACCAGGTGACGTCAGAGACTCCTTCTGATAGGCTCCTTCAGGTGTTAGTAGCCTATCCTCTCTCCTAAGTACCCTCTTTTCTGGCTATTTAGGGTCTCTGTCTCTGGGGAAACTTTAGATAACGAATGCAAGAGCTCATCCGAGTTCCTCTGCATCTCTCTCTTCACCTTCTGCCAAGGAATCGACTGCTGACCGCGCTGGAAGCCTGCAAACCTGCAACATAGTAGCAAAGACGACTACTGCAACTCTGTAACGCTGATCCTGCCGCCTTCTCGACTGTTTTCCTGCTTGTGCATGCTGTGGGGGTAGTCTGCCTCCTCTCTGCACCAGAAGCTCCAAAGAAATCTCCCGTGGGTCGATGGAATCTTCCCCCTGCAACCGCAGGCACCAAAAAGCTGCATTACCGGTCCCTTGGGTCTCCTCTCAGCACGACGAGCAAGGTCCCTCGAATCCAGCGACTCTGTCCAAGTGACCCCCACAGTCCAGTGACTCTTCAGTCCAAGTTTGGTGGAGGTAAGTCCTTGCCTCACCTCGCTGGGCTGCATTGCTGGGAACCGTGACTTTTGCAGCTACTCCGGCCCCTGTGCACTTCCGGCGGAAATCCTTCGTGCACAGCCAAGCCTGGGTCCACGGCACTCTAACCTGCATTGCACGACTTTCTAAGTTGGCCTCCGGCAACGTGGGACTCCTTTGTGCAACTTCGGCGAGCACCGTTTCACGCATCCTCGTAGTGCCTGTTTCTGGCACTTCTCCGGGTGCTACTGGCTTCAGAGAGGGCTCCTTGTCTTGCTCGACGTCTCCTCTCTCTGCTGGTCCAATTTGCGACCTCCTGGTCCCTCCTGGGCCTCAGCAGCGTCCAAAAATGCTAACCGCACGATTTGCAGCTAGCAAGGCTTGTTGGCGTTCTTTCGGCGGGAAAACACTTCTGCACGACTTTCCACGGTGAGAGGGATCCGTCCACCAAAGGGGAAGTCTCTAGACCTTTTCGTTCCTGCAGAAACCTCAGCTTCTTCTGTCCAGTAGAAGCTTCTTTGCACCCGCAGCTGGCATTTCCTGGGCATTTGCCCATCTCCGACTTGCTTGTGACTTTTGGACTTGGTCCCCTTGTTCCACAGGTACCCTAGATTGGAAATCCACAGTTGTTGCATTGTTGGTTTGTGTCTTTCCTGCATTATTCCTCTAACACGACTTCTTTGTCCTTAGGGGAACTTTAGTGCACTTTGCACTCACTTTTCAGGGTCTTGGGGAGGGTTATTTTTCTAACTCTCACTATTTTCTAATAGTCCCAGCGACCCTCTACAAGGTCACATAGGTTTGGGGTCCATTCGTGGTTCGCATTCCACTTTTGGAGTATATGGTTTGTGTTGCCCCTATCCCTATGTTTCCCCATTGCATCCTATTGTAACTATACATTGTTTGCACTGTTTTCTAAGACTATACTGCATATTTTTGCTATTGTGTATATATATCTTGTGTATATTTCCTATCCTCTCACTGAGGGTACACTCTAAGATACTTTGGCATATTGTCATAAAAATAAAGTACCTTTATTTTTAGTATAACTGTGTATTGTGTTTTCTTATGATATTGTGCATATGACACTAAGTGGTACTGTAGTAGCTTCACACGTCTCCTAGTTCAGCCTAAGCTGCTCTGCTAAGCTACCATTATCTATCAGCCTAAGCTGCTAGACACCCTATACACTAATAAGGGATAACTGGGCCTGGTGCAAGGTGCAAGTACCCCTTGGTACTCACTACAAGCCAGTCCAGCCTCCTACAATGGCCCTTTAACAAAAAATGTTTGTGCCCTGCAATGGAACACACTGGCTCAAATTAAGCACTGCCAACATAAAAGAGAAGTAAGTACAACACACACCAAAGACATGATCAGTAAACTACTAATTCAAAAACGAACGAAAGGGAAGAAAGAAGGAATGCAGAATTGATGGAGAGATGGATGAATGGAGAGAAGCATGAATGAATGGGATGAGAGGGAAATGGGTAGCTGATTTGTGTGACAGACGTGGCTAAAGAATGAAGGGATGGATGGGGATGGGGTATGTGAGGTGCCTGGATGGATGAATTGATTGAGAGAAGGATTCCATGATAAAAAGAGGATGAATTGCAGTAAGTGTGATGTATGAATTGGGAGGAGTAAGGATGATGGTTGGATGTGGGAAATAAAGAGGATGGATTGATGAGAGAGGTAGGGATGGATAAATAGAAGCAATAAATGGAGAGAAGTAAGAATGAATGGATGGAAGGGCTAATGGAGAAAAGGAAGGATGACCAGATGGACAGATGGATAGATAGGATTGGTGGGTGGATTGAGGGAATGATGGGTGGATGAAAGTAGGAAGGTTGGATAAGGGATGGAAGGACAGAGAGGATGATGGAGAGATTGATGGATGAGGAAATTCACTGAGAATGTAGCTGTAAAATGCACGATTTGGCCACATTGTTTTCAGCATTTTCTCAAGGAAGTAATCTAAGGAGTGTTGGCTTGCTCCCCTCAAACACTCAGGGCTGGATTCACAAAGGTAAATTTACACTTTTGTGTAAGATTATGATTGTGTGTTATTCAGAAACGGATTTACGAGTAGTATCTTTAGGAATGCAGTCTCCGCTCCTAAAAGGCCTATCTTTTTCTGCGTTGAGACTCTGCACTCCTAAAGCTTCGACTGTAAATCCCTTAGTAAATAGCAAAAAGCTGTAAACATAAAGTGTAAGTTTATCTTTGTAAATAAGGCCCTATGTGTCATATGGTATAGGGTCAAAGTTGGAGGTATTTTATTTTTCTGGCTACACCCTTGCTAAAGAGAGCAGGCTGTCATGTCCCACTCACATCCCCATGGGGCTGGTTTGAACATCTTTTCTAGGGCTGATTTTAGTTTCCAGTCAGGCTCTGGGCACTTAAAGGTCGATGCTGTGCTCCTTTAGAACATAGATCTTTTCATGAATGCGTGACTGAAAACGATATTCCTAGGCTTTTAAATGTGCTGTGAAGATAGCAATCACTGTGGTTTTGCGAGGCGCTAACTGATTCACAATGCCCGGGAAATGTGAGACTTTCTCCAGAGTATTCTAGGACTGGAGTTAGAGCAAAAAAAGCCCGGTTGATTAAAGGGAAGATAAGATGTTTTCTCCATGGCTGAGTGAGTTTGCTCTTTTATACTTATAAAAAGGTTCTTGCAGTACCTAAAAATGCGAACGTAGCGTCCAGAGGGCCCCACACCGCATTAACCATTTTCCCCAGGGGTCACAAGGAAAAGCCTGGTATTAGGAAGGGAACCTTCTAAAAAATTATGCTGAATATTACAAAAATAAATGTACTGCAGTAACGGTAAGTGTAGTTTCCAATTTTTATCATTTCATCAGGAGCACCTTTACCCAGGCCTGGCTTTGTGGTCAACAAACTTTGCATGTTGTAATTTCTTTATCTTGTTTTATATTGCAAAAATGGAAACTACAAATTCCCGAAACGCAAAGTGATGTTAGTTGAGAAGGCAAATTTGGAAAACGCGGCGCCACCTAGCAGCGAAAACCGCATTAGGCTTACAGTTCCTGTTCGTAGATTGCGTTATCATTTTCAAGTGCATCTTTACACATATAAAGGGCAGAGCTATCTTGAAAGGGGTGGAGCTTGACTGAAGCGGACCCTCTTATGTTGATTAACTCTTAACTGGCCAGCTCTGGGAAACCCTTCATTTTCCAAGGAGCATTGATTGGAAACAATGCCGTGGCTCGTAATAAACCTAATAGCTTTATGGAAGAAACATGAAGCTGGCAAGCAGATACATGCGAGTAAATCTAGGATAACTGCAGAATCCAGCTAATAAAAGGAGGGGGGTGGGGTCCAGGGACTAATCCGGCATGCACATTCCCCCCATGTAGTACTCTCAAAATGGTAAAATACACATGGACACATATATCACGCGCCTCCTTTCCCCTCCTCATAGCGAGTCTCATGTGTGCATTAATCCTCGTAGATATCCCGAATGCCGACGCATATGGCGTTTTCCGTAAAGTCATTGTAAACACACATTAGTGGTCAGGAAAACACACCGTACAATCATTTCAAACCCCCAAAAAATATTTGTTTCTTACATACTAGAGTCTGCCATTGAAACTGCAATATATGCTCTCCCCAACATCCCTACGGAAAGCTCCTCAATGACAGAAAAAAACATGCATTTCTACTATGAGTTCTTCGTGATGTAAAAATAAAGGAATGAACATCCAAACCTGTGTATTATTATGGCACAGCAAGCAAACCCACGCTAAGGTCAACCAAGCACCTACTGGCAGCAAAAACAGTATAGGGAAAATCCCTAAAAATTGGATTTAAATTTGCCTTTAGATAAAATTGCATTTTATAATCATAAATGTTCTTTACACATAATTTCAACCTCTTGGTTTTCCTTTGTGCTGTGCATCATTTTGAGAGCCATCCCTTTTTACTAACTTATACTTCTTAAGAGACTGGAAATTCATTCGGTATCTTAAATACCAAACTACACGTTTTAATTTACCGGCTACACCCCTCCTTGGCTTTCCATGAATTAACTGCATACATTATTCTACGTCAACATATGGTACATAAAACATGGGACTTTATCATTAATAGCTCGTCCGACTAGGCACAGAGGTCAGTGATTTTTTTCCTTTGCTCTACCAGTCCAGTTCAATGTCAAAAGTGCATACATTTAACTCCGAATTACTCTGAGTAAATACGTTAACTGCAGACAGCAGAGCTCGGAAAAAGAGGCAAACTATGCTCACTGTTTTGCAGTGGGGATTCAGGGTTTAAACTCACCCCACTTAATTAATGTCAGCGACACCAGTTATATGTAGATGTGTAAAACTCCAAAGAACTATTGTCCTGTCCGCTTACCACTTTGCATGTGTGTTAATAGTAGCAAGGTACAGTTTCCAACAAAATTAAAAAAGTATATCACCTATACTTCACATACTACCTAGGCTACGTGGTCACCAGAAAATGGAGGGGACCAATGCAGATTCAGGAAATGAGCACACAAATTCAGAGTTAAATGTAGGGCCTTTAAGCAGAGCAAATGTAAAGAACAAGCGACCGGCTCTGTGGTCAGCCAGCCTCAGTTGATGATGCCAGGGGACAGGTATCCCTTAGGCAGCATTGTCTCCAGCACAGACCTCAATTGCGCAAGCTGCATTCCTCCATGACCGGAGGAGGAGAGGCGGTACCCCGCCTGCTGCACCCAGGACACAAAAACACCTCTCGAATACAGCTCCTGTCATCGCCGTACCTAAGAATGGCCAATAACCCAAACATGTGTGATCCTGTTCGCTCCTGTGGGAACTTGAGCCTCCAGGACTTTGAACCAATCACTCCGCTCTCTGCATGTAATGATTGTATTTGGAGAAAGAGATGAGTGGGAGAAGACAAAACAGGAATAAGGAAGAGAACTTATAACATATGTAATCTCACATAACACTTGTAACAGTCGGAAGACCACCTGCTGATTTTTCGCACAGCCACACCTGAAAGCCCCATTGCAACAGCTGCAGTCACCACCCCAATTCTAAAAGAGTGGGTACCAAATTCTGAAGAGTCAAAACCTGCCACCTGCAGAGCACCCCTTAGTATTCTGGAGAACTGGTACCTGGTCAGAGGGGTGCCATCAGAGTGGACTGGTAAGGGCCCCCACATATGCTAAGGCAGATGAGTCATGAACACCTCCAAGGCAGCACTCATTACTGGGGGCCCTATGCAATAGGACGTGGTCACCCCTAGTGGCCTGATCAACCTTCGAATGAGAGATGTTAATCGCCAGAGACCAACCCGCATACAGCCATTGAATGTCTGCCAGCTGCAGCTACCCCAGTATCTTTCTTGCTATTGGCCACCAGCTCACTCAGCCTGAGAGCTCCATAAAAGGCAAAGGTAAATTCTGCCCTGAATAGGCTGGCCTCCCCTAGGAGCTACATATGCCTCTAAGACACTCAAGAATTGCGGCCAAATTGAATGTATTATTGGGGCACCTTAAGTTTAGCCTAGACATTTCAAACTGCTGCCAACCCTTCAAGGCCCTTCTCACTAAGAAAGACTAAGTTCCATCTGTGCGCCTGAGCATCTGCAAAAAGAAGGATATTGCTGCGGCGTGGCATCTGGCGCAAGCAACCAACCAGCCCTTATCCCTAACAGCTCCCAGGAATGCCATGACTGAATGTGGAGCAAACCAATCTGTGGCCCCCGTGAGCCCCAAGAATTCTGAATAAGCACTCCTGGTTGGCCCACCTGGTCCTCGGCACTAGTCTGATAATCAATCTGCCACATATTGTCCGGAAAAGCCGTGGCGAGTTCATCAACTCCTGGACGGTGGGGCCTGAAAACCTGCATCTTGTAACAAGACAAGGCATCAGCGGCATTGTTGAACATACCAAGTACATGTTTGGCTCTGACTAGCACATTCAATTGCAAAAACAAGATTACAATTTCCTTCAGAACTCTCAGAATCATCTTACATTTTGCATTTTGCTGGTTGATGCACTCAACCACCATCATATTGTCAGACTAGAACACCACTGACTGATTGAGAAATTGCTCAGGCCAAACTGACAATGCTACAAGGACTGGAAACAGCTCTAGAAAACCAATATTAGCAATCAACCCGGACTGCACCCATTCCCTAGCCCACCATTGCGCACTTCATGCTGCCACAGAAATGGTGTTGAAAACTATGCTGCCTGCCGCATCCATAAAGAGACACAGTTCCCCATTGGTCCTAGGTTGCACGGACCACACAACTGTTCCATTAAAGTCACGCAGGAATGACTCCCAAATTCTCATGTCTTGCTTGACCTCGCTGGAGAGCCTGGTATGGTGGTGTTTCACCTTCAGTCCTGACATGGCCCGGGCAACGGAACGGGAGAAGGGTAGCCCCATGGGAGTGAGTTGCCCAACCAAGACATGCAACTGGTGCAATGTGACCTTACTAGCTCTCAGGCATGTTTGCAAGGCTTGAGAAAAAGCAGTGAACTTTTCCTTTAGAAGCATGAGCACGACGGACACATAATCCAACTCTAGTCCCAGGAACTCAGTTGTGGTTGCTGGCCCTAGCGTCTTGCCGTGTGCAAGTGGGACCCCAAATTCCACTATCAATTCCCAAAAAATCCCCAAAGCCTCAGCACACTGCATAGAGCCTGGTCGCCCCTGGAGGGTCTAAAAAGCCATTTGAGAACTGTACTAAACTTCTTGTAATAGGAACAGGACACAGAGCAGCCCAAAGGCATACACTTATTGAAGTAAAGGGCCCCTTCAAATTGGAATTCTTGGAGATGGAAATCCTCCGGATGGACAGGGAGCAACCAGAAAGTAGACTCAATATCAGACTTTGTCATCAAAGCCCCAGGTCCCAGTTCCCCTAGCACCTAGATCACTTGAGAAACCACCTCCAGAGGGAAACTGACAAAGCCCTCAAGTGGAACTAGGTTGAAGGGGTTGGTCACCAGACCAAGACTCAGCTCTTTTTTAATCTTCCCCTAACTACCCCCGGGTTGGATCTGAGGGACTGCTAGTTTTTACAGTAAGGGGAGCCAACATAACCCTCTGCTGGGATCCTGAAGCCTTCCTTAAAACTCTCATACAGTGTATGTGCACTGAGTTGTTAGACTTATTATGGAACCAAGGTACAGTTGCCATCAACTTAACCAGGGAGGGAGCTTTGTAGAAATCAAAATAGTCATGCTTGTATTTGGATTGCTGATGGGACGCCTGATCACAGAATGAACAACAGTGTTTGAATCTGCAGGTTCCCGGAGGTTGGGTGCAGGCATACTGGTTGAAATTCTGACAAGCCCCCATCTTTGCTTCCCCTGCCGGGCCACTAGTGGACCCAGTCCCCGTCTGAAAGGACAGGTTACTGGTAACGTCTGGCCACTTCATATAACGCAACCATGTGATGATGTCAATCTGGTCCTATCTAAGGGTGGGCCTATTGGCTTTAATCCTCCTTATTATAGATGTTTCAGGCTGTCCCACCATACTCATCATGAGCACTGACAATCCTGTTCTGATAACAAGCCAACTTGACTGCTCTTGTGTCTTGGCCTACCTAGGTGGGCCACTAGGCATTTGCCCTCTCCAAAACATCACCCCCACTAATCCCTGCCAGGGTGTCCCCTGCCCCCACCAGGGGGGGCAGATAGCGTTTTCACCTCGGAACGGCAAGGCAACGCAGAAGCTAAATTAGCCACCAGATCCTGCTGAACAGATCCTCCAGCGGAGGTCACCCCTGTAGCCATACTTGTACCACCATTCTGCATAATGCCTCCAGCTGCTGCCAACCCAGTTACTGCTGAGGCATTACCTGTCCTGACGCCTGGCCAGAATGATCTGCAACCGGGGTCGCCCCCCCCATCCAGCATGACCACTACAGCAGGACCCTTATTGTTGTGGCATGGGACTGCTCTGTCGCCTACACAAAAGTATCAGGGGCTGTGGTCAGACCTACCAGCACTGATACTAAAGGGCTGCCTTCCCCTGCAGCCCCTTCCTATGTCTACCCTGCAGACTGTCTGTCTTTGGACTTGGGGGGAATCCCTCCTTGGGGGCACTCCTGTCCCGCTAGGCCTCTCTGCCCGTTCCGCAGACACCCCATGCAGCTGCAACTTCAATAATGCGATGGCCTGGTCCATGGCATCCATCCTGAGCATTAACACCTCCAGCAATGCCTCAGTCTGTGATCGCTTGGCACCATGCTACGAATTGCCAGCCATGATGGTCAAAAACTCATGCCAATCTCACCCAAATAGATCCCGCAAAACAAAAAAAAACAGCAGCAAATGGTAGTATATTGTGGGCTACCCACCACTCTGGAGGATTATCTGCTCAAGGGCCACCAGACACAAACCATCTTTATTCCCTAAAGTTGAAAGAAAAGTTAGCCATTGGGCAATAAAGCCACTTTCAGGTAACCCTGCCACACACACTGCTTTGTTACCCAAAAATCAACAACACAGTTACACCAAAACAGCCCTGCTTCACAGGGTATTGAAAGAAAGCAGCTAGTGCCCACCAAAATTATTTGTTGTGCTACTCCTCATCAGCCCTGCCTTGCAGTCACAAACCGACACTGCCTTATCCCCCAAATACAAAAGCAAAAGGCCCACTGGGCAACACAGTTATCAAAAACAGTCCACCAAAAATTAGCTGTTGGCCCCCCACAACCACTCCCTTCTCACCTGCAGCACCATGTTTGCAGACTTTGAGGGGGCCTGCAAAATGAGATGGATAGGTCGCCAACACTAGGGCACTCCACTTTGGGAGTTATTCTCAGTGAAGGGCAGAGGTAGACTTGTGACCCTTAATGAGAAAGTGAGTCCTATCAGCACATGAAGGAGACACTAATTGAAAGGTTTGGACTCCACACAGAGGAGCACAGAGTCAAGTTTAGGGACACCCAAAAAGGCCAAAACCAAAGTTAGGTGGACTTTATAAACTCCTCAATCAAAGCACTAGAGGGTTGGATTAAAGGCAATGAAGTGGACACGTATGAAGGGCTTTATAATTTAATTATGAAGGAGAACATTCTAATCAATTGTACAACAGAGAAATTGTGACAGCATCTAGCAGATCCTAAGTTCTCTTCTTCCAGAGAGCTGCGGAGGATAGCTGACAAATGGGTCAGAACCAGGATGTCCAGGTAGAGCCAATGTGGGGGTTAGCCCAAGATGCTCAAATGTCCCAGCAAGGAAAATAGGTGAGCACTGTCAAGGATAAAAAGAAATATTTCTCTGAAGGTCCCCAAAAATCTTCTCAGGACTGTATGCCCTGAGACTGTTCCCAGCCCAAAGGAAAAGGTTATAAATGCAAAAACTGGGTCCCCAAGAAGGCTGGGGTATGCTATGAGTATCAGCGGTGAGGACATAAGAAGGAGATGCAGTATGCCCCCAAGATGTCCCCCAGTGGTGGACAATCCAAGGGACTGGCTAGCATCGGAGTGAGGCTGGAAGTGTACTCTGCATGTCGTAGTTGGACTCTTGCTCCAGGCAAGACTGCTAGTATAAGGATGACATTACTTATGTTTGTAGACGACTATGCCAATCCCACAACAAAACGCAACTGTCGTCCCAACCCTTTCAGCTCACAAGCAGTACCCCACAAAAAAACCCAGACAGTCAAAGATAATTTGTGGCAGCCTTTAAGCATGGACTCAAAACATGTCTCAATCACACACAGGCAATGAAGAATATGGAGTAAAATTTCAACAAGGTTTATTTTAGTAAAACTGCAATCTGCGATAAGTTGCATGGGCTGCAATGATTAAGATAATGAACAATGCAAGAAACAGAATAGTAAAGACAAGAGTCAATAATACAAAGGCCCCCACCATCTTGCAATATCACGGAATAACATGGAGTGTGCAATATGTCCTAATACCCTAGCATGTAGGCCTAACCCCTAACCTAGAAGAGAGCTAGGTATGTTAAACCTCAATCTGCCAATGCCATGTCCATGAGAAGAGCCCCCAACCCTTGTTACCTTGGAATGAGGTCTCTATCTCAGACTCCACAGGAACACAAAGACTGGGTCAGTGTCAAGGCGACGTGCCGCGTCGATAGCAGCGATGGCATCTGGGCGGAATCCCTCTGACTATCTGATAAAGTGAGGAGAATATATATACAGATCTGCTTGGACCCCTGACGTAGGTTTGTTCCCAAACAATAGATAACAAGGCGTGATTGGGACGGTAATTAGTATAATCAATTCCCTCTAAAGCGTTAAGAGGGAAAATACCTAACGCAAACACCTCCAATTTGTTTCTATTTGTTGCCTGATCTTGACGCCTTAGCGTGGTGGCACTGATAAGGAAAATCAACACATGGGCCTAAGTCAAAACAAGGCAGCCATCTTAAAAGAATTAATTTAAAAAATTCGCTAAAACAGAGCAAGCTAAGTAGGGTAAGTCACAGGTTAAGCTAACTCCTGTATCTAGGATTCAGTACACCCTCCCCATTGCCATAACAAGTATGACGTTGTATCTGGACGCCACAGAAGATGAAGTAAATCCCAATATAAAAATGCTCTGGACTAAAAAGCTCAAAAGCATTAAAACTAGCATTTTTTTTTTTTTTAAATGGGTTAAAAGCAATGCTAAAAACATATCAAGAGATATAGGCCCTCATTATGACATTGGCGGTAAGTCCCGCTTACCGCCATGGCGACTGCCGTCAACATACTGAATCCGCGGCGGTATACCGCTACCCATATTATGACCCACACATAGAAATTCGTCACTATACAGACACACACACAAGTCCGCCAGCCCAAAGGTCAGTGATAAAATGGCAGTACCAAAACCCACACCGTTACGCCAACAGAACTACGCCCACAGCATTATGACCCACAAATCACTGTGGCGGACATTCAACCGCAGTAAACCATTGGCGGTACATACCGCCGCGCTCAAAATACACACACACATACAAAACAACACCACATTGGACAATTCAAACTACAAACACCTGACACACATATACACACCACACCCATTCACCCACACCAATATAAAACACACACACACTACCCACAACCCTTTACGACTACAAAACAATTTACAACAGAGAGAGAGACACCTAGAGCACCCACAGAACCAGAGCCACAGAACACCATCAGCCACACACCATCCACGCACCTCACAGCACACACCCCAACATATCACCCCACACACCCTCAAACACACCACTCACACTACACCCATGGCACCACAACGACACCCCAGGTTCTCAGAGGAGGAGCTAAGGGTCATGGTGAAGGAAATCATCCGGGGAGAGCCATAGCTATTCAGATCAGAGGTGCAGCAGACATCCATTGCCAGGAAGATGGAGTTATGTCGGAGAATCGTGGACAGGGTCAATGCAGCGGGACAGCACCCAAGAACAAGGGATGACATCAGGAAACGGTGGAACAACCTACGAGGGAAGGTGCGTTCTGTGGTTGCAAGACACCAGATAGCTGTACAGAGGACTGGCGGTGGACCCCCTCCTCCTCCCCCACAGCTAACAACATGGGAGGAGCAAGTCTTGACAATATTGCATCCTGAGGGCCTGGCAGGAGTAGCAGGAGGACTGGACTCTGTTAAGTCAAATCTTTACTACTTTCACCCCCCCTACCTGCATGGCATCACAACCCCCCACCCCTACCCTCACCACCATAACTCCACCACCTCACATACACCCCCCCATCACAATCCACTCATCCCAATGCCAAGCCCTGCATGCCCCACCAATGCATGGACATCCATCACAGACTTGTATGGACAACCATCACCACTGCATGCACACTAGAGACAATCACCTAGCCCATCAAATAACAACTCTCACTAAGGCCAATCTGCCATGGCAATGACAACCATAGAGGGCAACATACCCATGCACAAGATAACACACGCATAAACCATAACACTGCATTTATATCCCCACAGGTCCCCCAAACAACGTCACCGGAGAGGAGGTACCAGCAACATCCAGTCCCCCTCACAAAAGTGGCCCACAGTGATGACAGCAGCTCTGCACGCCTGGATTTGGATGAACAACCTGGCCCATCAGGGACCTCCGGACAGTCGGTTACCCAGCCACAGTCCCATACCACCACAGAGACTCCCCCTCCGGAAACACCAGCGCAACACCCACCCAGCGGGCCCATACCTCTGTCCACAGGACACGTCAATCAACAGTGTGTCCACCAATAAAGGGACCCTAGGACACCCCACAAACACAGGATGATCAGGGACCTGGGGTCAGTGGCAGTGGGCACACGGTTCAGTGGACAGAGGCACAGGAGAACATGGAAGCTGGGAGGACTGCTGTGCAACAGGGGGAGGACAGGCTCAGGGAACCGACTCTCCACGAGGCACTCACCAACATCCTGGGAGCATACCACCATTCCCAGAAGACCATGGGCCAGATACTGGCCAAGTTGCAGGAGACCCAGCGGCTGCAGGAGGGACAATACCTGGGGATCAGGGAGGACCTAAGGGACATCCACACCACCCTGGTCACCATTGCAGGGGTGCTGGCAGACATGCACACCAACGGGCCCCTGACACTAGCCACACCGAAGAACAGACCTCCGCCAACGATAGTGGACAGGAGGCCCCGCCACAGGAACAACAGGCCACCAGCACCCCACCCCCTGCAGAAGGAAAACCACCACGCAAACGGTCCCTGCGATCCAGGCAGAAGCCAGAGAACATTGCAAAGACCCACACCAGGAAAAAAAACTCTCCTGATTGACGCCCTTGTGTCCCACACTGTTACCCTGTCCACCTTGAACTGCCATTGCTCCCCTTCCTAGTCCTCATTGGACAATGCACCTGTGATACAAATAGACTGAACTCTATCCTGGACTTTCAACCATCATCACCCTAGCCCATTGCACATCCCCATTTACTTCTCAGCATTGAAATAAACACCCTCTTAAAAATAGTATGGAGTTTGTCAAATGATTTAATGATGTATTTGTTTAACAATCTGTAGACATTGCAATTAGACTGTACAGTTATGTATACATAGGTATGACCTGTAATGTGCTGCAGTCAGTACACCAGGAGCCAGCGTAGGGCACAAATATCTGTGAATAGACATGTTAAAGGGTACAGTAAGTGGCCATAGTAGTGGGAACAGCAGCCTACCAGAGAAAAATCACGACAAAACTGCAATGGAAGGGGAAGTTACAGTGTCTTACCTGTGTGTCACTAGAAGTACTGTTGTATGATAGTTGTTCTGTTGTCCACGTCCTCATCCTCTGCCTCCTCTTCGTCACTGTCCACAGGCTCCACCGCTGGCACACGCCCATCACCAGCCCCATCCTCCTGCACAAAAGGCACCTGGTGTCTCAAGGCAAGGTTGTGCAACATGCCACAATGATCTGGCACACCTTCTTTGGCAAGTAGCACAGGGATCCACCTGTCAGATGGAGGCCCCTGAACCTGTCCTTCAGGAGGCCAAAGGTGCACTCAATAATTCTTCTTGTATGCCCATGTGCCTCATTGTAATGTTCCTCTTCCCATGTCCTAGCATTCCTCACTGGGGTCAGTAACCATGAGAGGTTGGGATGTCAAGGGATACCTGTTAGCCAGACACTCACCCTTAGGGTCAACCCCATACCCATATACCAACATCAACTGGGTGGGGACAAGGGCTCACCTATCAGCCACTCCCTGTGCCTCTGGAGTTGAGCCATCACATAAGGGATGCTGCTATTTCTCAATATAAAGGCATCATGCACAGACCCAGGATACTTTGCATTCACATGGGAGATGTACTGGTCCGCAAGGCACCCTATCTGCACATTCATGGAGTGAAAGCTCTTTCGATTTCTGAACACCTGTTCATTTCTCCGGGGGGCGGGGGGCGACAAAGGCAATATGTATACCATCAATTGTTCCAATGATGTTGGTGATATCCCCCATTGCATAGAACTCAGCCTTTACTGTGGCCAAAGCCTCCACCTGGGGGAAAACGATGTAGCTGCGCATGTGTTTCATCAGGGCAGACAACACTCTGGTCAGCACTATTGAGAACATTGGCTGTGACATCCCTGCTGTCATGGCCACTGTCACTTGGAAGGAGCGACTTGCCAAGAAATGTAGCACTGATATGACTTGTACAAGAGGGGGTATCCCAATGGGCTGACAGATAACTGAAATCAGGTCTGGCTCCAATTGGGCACACAGCTCTTGGATTGTGGCCCTATCAAGTCTGTAGGTGAGGATAATGTGCCTTTCCTCCATTGTTGCCAAATCCACAAGGGGCCTGTACATGGGGGGATGTCTCCATCTCCTAATCATCCTCAGCATTTGTAACATGGATGGCAAAACGGTGAGCAGCTGGTCTTTTTCTAGCATATCCTCAGAGTAAAATGCATTGCATGTTGTGACAGAAACAGTATGTGTACGTGTAGTCCGTAAATGTTCTTATGTCTGCTGTGACGCAGTTATGTGCCATGGCTTGCCCCCCCTCTGAAATGGCGGACGCCTCTCCTGTGTGGAGGGACAGGTGGAAATGAGGTAATTTCGCTGATGTTGTGTGCCGTTGCGGGAGGCGGTCGAGACACGCCGTGCAACTCCTCATTGGTTATCATTGGGCCCTATGGGGTACAGTAGCCAATGGTGATGTACGCCGGCGGTGACTTGACGCACCGCCGCGGACGTGACCGCCATTTTCTATCTGTTCCCTCACTTGCTACCTGACATTCAACAGGAGAGGACCTACACTGCAAGTGCTGCTTTGACCTGTGCCTGGAAGCGACCATGGCTCAAGTCTCTGGGGAAAGGGCCCCAGCCATCACTTCGGAGGAGTTAGAGAGACTGGTGGATGGGGTCCTACCCCAGTACCAATTGCTTTATGGGCCTCCAGCCCAACAGGTGAATACCCTCTGTGCACAATGCATGGAGCATGAATGCATGGAGTGCTGTGTGCAAAGGCCTCATGTAAGGGGGGGCTGGTTGAGGGGTCCTGGGCATGTATGGTGGTCAATGTATGTGCTTAAGGGGATGGGAGGGATATGGTGGGCCATGGGTGTAACAGGCCGGACGGTATGATTGATACCTTTTTTCTATGTTTATTTGTCTGCAGGTCAGCGCCCATCATAAAAAGGGTATATATTGTGCCATCGCCAAGGATGTGCGGACCCTGGGAGTCTACGACAGGCAGAGCACTCACTGTTGCAAACAGTGGGAGGACCTGAGATGCTGGGCAAGGAAGACGGCGGAGGCCCAGCTGGAGATGGCCTCCCAACGAGGAAGGGGTGCACGTCGAACCCTGACCCCCTGATGTTCCGCATACTGGCGGTGGCCTATCCGGAGTTGGATGGGCCCTAGAGGGCATCACAGCAGCCACAAGGTGGTGAGTACAATTTCAAAATCTGCAAATTGTGCATGGTGGAATGTTATCTGGGTGGGGGATGTGGGTCTGTGGGTGCACCTAGGCCAGGTCGAACATTGCAGGGTAGGTTCGATGTTGGGCAGGGTCTGTTGCACTCCACCCCCAAACATGCTAGTGGGCATCTACTACTGGGCATGGTTCTGTGGGTCTCAGGTATGCTGCTATTGGTGTTAGGCATTATTCCCCATGGCCTGGTGACTAGCATTGTGACTGGTAGTGCATCACCTAGTACATAGGGCAGTTCCCTGTGTATTGTGTACGCCAACAGTGGTGTTGTTGCTGGCATTGACCAAGTGTATCCTCTATCTCTTCCCCCCCTTTTTGTTTTGTCACCCTGTCCTTCTGTGCATTAGCATCATCTGGCGGAGGAGCAGAGGCACCAGTAAAAGGAAGGGAGCTGCATCCCACAGGGCCCATGAGGCCGAATCCACTGACGGTGAGGGCACCAGTGGGACGGAGGGCAAGGGGAGCACCACTGCAGAGTCTGAAGGGGACAGTTCTGACAGTGATACCTCCTCCAAAGGAAGCTCCCTGATGGTGGCGGATACCTCTGTGCCCACCCCAACTACAGGTACAGCCACCACCCCCGTACCAGCACCACCATCCAAGCAGCAACTCAGCGTGTATCCCGTGCCAGCTCACCCAGGAGGGTGGGCATCTCCTTCGCCCCAGGCACCTTAGGCCCTGCCCCAGTTAGCCCTGCTGCCCTGAGTGAGGAGTCTACTGACCTCCTGTGATCCATCTCTGTTGGGCAGTCAACCATAGTGAAGGCCATCCAGGGGCTGACAGGGCATTTTCAGCAAACAAATGCATTCCTGGAGGACATTCACTCTGGTGTGGCGGCCCAACAAAGATCATTCCAGGCTCTGGCCTCCTCCCTGATGGCAGCCATTGCCCCTGTCTCTAGCCTCCCCCTCCAACTTCCTCCACCCAGTCCCATTCCCTTCAACCCCAGCCTATCCCAAGCACACCATCAGACCAGCATGCACCCAAGACAACACACAGGAGTGGCTCAGGCAAACACAAGCACCACACATCATCAAACAGGCACTCACACAAACACCATCCAGAATCAGACATGCCAACACCCACTGCCTCCACTGTGCCCCCCTCCTTTTCCTCATCCACTTCCCTCCCAGTTGCATCTCCACTCACACCTTCATGCACTACATCCTCATCCACTACCTCCATCATGCCTATCACTACACACCCCTCACTGGCAGGCACCACCCCCACATCCATGCACACGTCCCCTCTGTCCTCTCCCACTGTCTGTGCCCCCCTCCGCCCAAGGTACACAAAGCTCAAGCACTCAGACACCCAAAAGCCATCCACCTCACAACAGTATCCAGCCCATGTGCCTGCATCCAAACACAGCAGACAGACATCTCCAACCACCACTCCCTCTTCCTCCACTCCCAAACCTTCACCCTCTTCCCGCCCCAGTGTCCCTAAAAAGCTTTTCCTCTCCACCCTTGACCTCTTCCCTGCCCCTCCCCCCTGTCCTTCACTTTGGGCCAGGGTGGGCAGAACCCAGGCCAGCACGTTAGCCACCCAGTCCACAGCCACTGTAGTTTCTGCAGCTACTGCAGGTGTGAGCAGCTCCAAGGACACACTCATCAGCACTGGCAGTCTGCCTGAACCAGCTGCCAAGGGCAAGTCCAAGGAACAACCACCAGCTGCCAAGGTCAAGAAGGAACCACCAGCTGCCAAGACCAAGGAGGCACCACCAGCTGCCAAGGAAGCACCACCAGCTGCCAAGGGCAAGAAGACACCATCAGCTGCCAGGGGCAAGGATGCACCTCCAGCTGCCAAGGGCAAGGATGCACCTCCAGCTGCCAAGGGCAAGAAGGCACCACCAGCTGTGCAGTGACATGATCTGAGCCCCCACCACCAACCATGCAGCTTCAGCCGTCCGAGGCTGCTGGGGAAGGGCTGGAGCCTCCCCCCACCACTGGCAGCACCACCAGCAGCACCACCACTGGCACCACCACCAGCACAACTGGCAGCAGTAGCTGCCCCAGTGCGCAGCCGTCTGTGGCTGCAGGGGAAGGGCTGGAGCCTCCCCCCATCACTGGCAGCACCACCAGCAGCACCACTGGCAACAGCAGAAGCCCCAGTGGGCAGCCATCTGAGGCTGCAGGGGAAGGGCTGGAGCCTCCCTCCACCACTGGCAGCACCGCCACCAACACCGCCAGCAGCACTGCCACCGGCACCGCCATCAGCTCCACTGGCAGCAGCCCCAGTGGGCAGCCGTCCGAGGCTACAGGGGAAGGGCTGGAGCCCCCCCCCACCACTGGCAGCACTGCCAGCAGCACTGCCACCGGCACCACCACTGGCAGCAGCGCCGTTGGGCAGTCGTCCAAGGCTGCAGGGGAAGGGCTGAAGCCTCCTCCCACCACTGGCAGCACCGGCACTGCCACCACTGTCCAGCCATCAGCGGATGGACTGTAGTCCTGCCTCCATGGAGTGTCATGCATCCTGCCCACAGCAAATCTTGTGGATCTGAAACTCAGGTAAGAGACTGTGACCTTGCACTCCCCATGTGCTGCATCACAGGGCACAAGGCCCCCTCCAGAACCAGTGGAAGAAGGCATCCACTCACCGCATCCTTGCCAGGATGAAGCACACTGGACACAAGGTCCACTCCAGTACCAGTGGAAGAAGGCATCCACTCATCGCATCCTTGACAGGATGAGGCACACTGGGCACAAAGCCCTCTCCAGAACCAGTGGAAGAAGTCACCCACTTGAGAGACTGTGGCTTTGCACTCCCCGGGACCAAGCAGTGGGCAACCTACCCACTTCAGAGTCTGTGGCTTTGCACTCCCCAGGCATAAGAAGTGGGAAAACCACCCACTTGAGAGACTGTGGCTTTGTACTCCCTAGGACCAAACAGTGGGCAAACCACCCACTTGAGAGACTGTGGCCTTGCACTCCCCAGGACTAAGTGTGGCTTTGTACTCCCCAGGACCAAACAGTGGGCAAACCACCCACTTGAGAGACTGTGGCCTTGCACTCCCCAGGACCAAGCAGTGGGCAAACCACCCACTTGAGAGACTGTGGCTTTGCACTCCCCAGGATCAAGTGTGGCTTTGTACTCCCCAGGACCAAACAGTGGGCAAACCACTCACTTGAGAGACTGTGGCCTTGCACTCCCCAGGACCAAGCAGTGGGCAAACCACCCACTTGAGAGACTGTGGCATTGCACTCCCCAGGACCAGGCAGTGGCAAACCACCCACTTGAGAGACTGTGGCTTTGAACTCCCCAGGACCAAGCAGTGGGCAAACCACCCACTTGAGAGACTGTGGCTTTGCACTCCCCAGGCCATCGCAGAGGGCATGTAGCACCCTCCAGGAGCAGTGGCGTTGTACCATCTTCCAGCTGAGGTGCCTCCCTTTTCCCTTCCCCTGAGGTGCCCGTGTGTTTTTGACCTGATGCCCCTGCAGTGTTCTCTCCGTATTAAGGCAGGAGTCAAGTGGGGCCTTGGCATATGTGATATGGCCATGTGGCCCACGTACATTATGGACTGGGCAGTGTCGCTTCATTTGTATATCTCTAAATACTGTTTTGATTTTTGAGGACGTATTTCTAGTATTTAATATTATTACACTCACTTTCTTAAAATCATTTTGTCTTTGCATTATTCCTGAGGGGTGGGGGGGTGAATATGTAATGTTGTTGCATGTGGTTGTGTTTATGTTGTTGGGGCTGGGGGTGTTGCGTATGTGTGTCACTCTCTTTTTCTTCCCCCCTCCCCTGTGTGCTAGGCGGCAGTACTCACTGTGGTTGATGTCGCTGGTGTTGGTATTCCTGGTGTAGGAGGAGGTAGACCAGCATGGAGAACACCTACAGTTTGGGCTCCACGGCATTGTGGTTCTTCCTTGAGTCTCCAGGAGTGAGTTGTTTCCCTTCTGTGTACTGTTTCTGTTGTGCTTTTGATGGCATTGGTACCGCCCCAGAAAAGGTGGCGGATAGGCCTGTTGTAATACTGTGGGCAGTACATTGTCTTCCGCCTGGCTGTAGGCGGTTACCGCCGCAGCACTTGTTGCTACCGCCATGGCGGTAGGTGTGTTAAAGTGGCTGTCTGTGTTGGCGGTTTCCCCCGTGGTCATAATTAATTTTTTTTTACTGCCGGCCTGTTAGTGGTATTACCGCCGCTTTTTCACCGACCGCCAGGGTTGTAATAAGGCCATAATGTTGACCATGAGGCTACTTTAGTTTCCCTGGATGAGGTGGATATTGCAGCCCTGGCAGTCTTACCTCCAAGCTTTGCGAAGTATATAGAAAGGTCTAAAATCATTGGGACTGAGGTAGAGGCTCTGAGGGATACAGGTGCAAGTGTCACCATGGTGGCAATCAAACTGGTTTCCCCAGAGCAAATGATACCTGGTGTCAGTCACCAGGTGACCAGTGGTGGCAACGAGACTAAGCTCCATCCAATGATCTTGGTAAGCTTAGGGTGGGCAGGGATTACTGGCCCAAGGAAGGCGGTTGTGTCCCCTGCCATCTCAGTAGTGTCTGTTGGGAAATTATCTCAAAATCTCTGGCAGAGGTAGCAAGGAAGGCTCAATCAAAAACGATGGGTCTCGCTGATAACTTGTGCGACAACAAAAGCACAGGCCACATAAAAAGGACTTGGAGCCTGAAATAATGGCCCAAGACTTAAAGTACAAGAGAAAGGGCAAGGAAACTGCTAAGGCAGCTTCAGGGAGGTCACATGATCAGGGGGAGAGTTCTCCTGAGAGAGATGCCCTGACACCTGAGGAGGGAACTGGAGCTGATGGAGGCTGGCCTAACCTAACAGAGGTCTTAAGTGCAAGAGGTCCTTCCAGAGAACACCTATGCCAAGGGCAAAGAACATGTCTTGCTCTTGAAGGCCCTAGACAGAAGGCTGAAAGGCAAGAAGAGTGTGATGACAGTGGAGCTCATAGGGTCTATTGAAAGGATGGACTGTACAATGGGGCCAGGGACCCCAAACCAGGGACAGCCAGGAGAGTGGTGATCCCCTAGGTGTACAGAGAAGTTATTCTGACCATAACCCATTACATGCCTCTTGCTGGACATCTTGGACAAACCAAATTCTGGGAGGGGTTGGTTGCTCATTTTCATTGACCCCAGATGTCTGAGAGGGTGAAGGAGTTTTGTCGCTCTTGCACCACCTGTCAAACAAGTGGAAAGACAGAGGACAACCAAAGACTCCAGTAATTCTACCACTGGCGGTTGAGATACCTTTTGAGAGGGTAGGAGTGAACATTGTTGGTCCCCTTGACCCTCCCACTGCATCTTGGAACAGATTTATTCTAGTGGACCATGCGACTAACCAGAGACAATTCCCATCAGGACTACTACAGCCTCTGCAGTGGCAAAGGCTTGCTTTGGAATCTTCTCCAGGGTATAGTTTTCTAAAGGGGTTGTTTCTGACAGACAAATTTCATGTCTGCATTCTTGAAAACTATGCGGAACGAATGTGGTGTGAGTTAAAAGTTGACCACCTCCTATGACCCCCAGAGATTCTGGTTGAGAGATTCACAAAACTATGAAAAGCATGGTATTGGGTGTTAGAAATTGGGTTTCTGGTTGGCTAGGGTATGCACCTAACCCAGGCAAAACCCACCCACTCTAGTCAGGGCAGGGAGTTACACGTCCAAGATAACCGCTGCTCACTCCCTTGGTAGCTTGGCATGATCAGGAGGCCATGTGTAAAGCGTTTGCACAACACACACAAAACACGTGACACAATAAATACACCACAAAGGAACACAACACCAAGTTATGTAAAAATAAACTGTATTGCACAAAACATAATTAGACCACACATAACATGTCAGTAATACCCTGCTACCTGAGCAGTTGTCAGAACATTACATAATACTGTTACTCTGGAGAGATCAGCAGTAGAGAGATCTTAACACATAGGTTACTTATTATTCTGCAACATACGCAGTAGTCAGGAATCACATTACTAAATGAGTGCACTTGTTATAAAAATATCATAAGTGCCCATACCAGGAACATTAGAAAACATATGACAAGTCATGAAGGGGTATCAGCCTAGCATACCCAAAAATGGAACATTAGCTGATATATGGGACATCCTGAAAGAAACAGGTCAGCATACAATGCCCATAAGGCTCATTCCTATGAGGCCTACACCATCTGAAAATGCCCCATCTCCAAGTAAAATATCCTGGAGGAAAACCAATCGTGGCAACGTTTACCAGCAAACCTTTCAATATGGGGCCACCAGTATCCCTTCTAGCAGGTCATGGGGGAACATGGGGACTGGGACACACTTCAGCCCCACAGGAGCTCCTTCGCTTCTATTTTTGCAGTGCGTCAGAATGTGGGAATCCAATGAAGGCTGGGCAGGTACGGGACCTCCAGTGAGGTTTCCCTTCCCCTGTCCTGCCAGCCGTGTCAGCAGTTCCCCCTGAGGAACAATGTCCCAGGAGAAGGGGCTACAGGTTGTAGGGCGCTGGCCCTGGGGCACGCCTGCAGCAAGGAATAAGGCCTCAGACAATGGAGGGTCTCTGGCATACAGGGCATGCCTTTGCTGCGTCCTCTCACCTCCGGGTGGAGGCCAACGGCTGGTAGTGGGACAGTGCGGTCCTACCGGACCGGGGTGCGACCTCTCCTTCGATTTCCCGGGCTGCGGTGGTCTCGCACCAAAGGAGGTGCCTGTTTCTACCCTGGGGGTACCCCTTGGGGATTCCTTCTTCTGCTCCTCTTTCCCATGCCGACACGCTCATCATTCGTAGAGCGTCCAGGTCACGGCGGTGATTTCGGCATTCCCAAAAGCACTCTCCACAAAGCGCAAACGTAGGCGCTTTCCAGGCACTCTGGAACACACCAGAAAAGAGACCTCAACAGCACTATGGCCATAAAATAAAGGTGCTGTCAAGGTGCTTGCTTAGAACCTAAAGTGATCTGTTTAGCACTGGCAGAAATCTGGGACTAAGCGATCCCGTGCTCAGAAGCAAGTAGAGGCAGGGGCCACAGCTCCCATCCCCTGGAGACAGAACAGGAGGGAGGAGTGCTGCACGGACAAACAAACAGGCCAGCACAAGGGTTGGAAATAGTGTCAGATCCTCCTAGTGACCCAACAGGTGATACGTCAGCACAACAGCAGCAGTCCAAGGCGTTTCCTGGTGAGTCCATTCAGCAGCGTTCTGTGTCCAGTGCGAAGTACATATTGGTGGTCATTACAACCCTGGTGGACGGTGTTAAAGTGGCGGTAAGACCGCCAACAGACCGGCGGTAAAAAAAATTGAATTACGACTGTGGCGGAAACCGCCAACAAAGACAGCCAGTTTAACACTCCGACCGCCAGGGCGGTACAAACAAACAGCGCGGCAGTCACCACCAACAGACAGGCGGAGGACAATGTACCGCCCACACTATTATAACAGGCCAATCCACCACCTTTTCCGGGGCGGATTCACCGTGGATAAAAACACGGCGGAAACAGGAATTTCGAAGGGAAAGCGCTCACCTCTACACACTCCACGAGGAACGAGGACACCATGGACCTGGAACTCCAAATCCTACCTGCGATAGTCTTCCTGCTCCTGTACCAGGAGCACCAACGCTGGCGGCGAAGACCACGGTGAGTACTGCACCTACGACACAGGGGAGGGGGGAGGCAAAAAACAGGGACACACACACGCTACAACCCCACCCCCACCCTCACCCACTACAACACACACACTAATACATATCTATACATTATAGTAACACCCCCCCAAAACCCCCTGAAAGAATGCAAAGACAAAAGGAAATGAGTGTAACCATTGTAATATATTAAAATCCAGTACTCAAAAATATACATATATACACTATTAACAAAATCTACACCAATAATAGTAGTCCGGTACTGCACCATTCATAGTCCGTGGACTACTTGGCCCAAAATGCATGGGTGAGGCCCACACTCGATACCAGATCAAAACAGAGAGAACACTGCAGGGCCATCAGATAGAAATACAACAGGCACCTGAGGGGGAAGGGAAGGGGGGGCACCTCAGCCGGATGAGTGCACGACGCCAGATCCACGAGGGGGCTCCATGCCCATTGATGTATCCTGGGGAGTGCAATGCCACAGTCTCTCAAATCTATACAGTGGGTGGTTTGCCCACTGTTCAATCCTGGGAGTGCAAAGCCACAGTCTCTCAAGTCCCTCCAGTGGGTGGTTTGCCCACTGCATTATCCTGGGGAGTGCAAAGCCACAGTCTCTCAAGTCTATACAGTGGGTGGTTTGCCCACTGCATTATCCTGGGGAGTGCAAAGCCACAGTCTCTCAAGTGGATAACAGTCTCCACTGGTTCTGGAAGGGGACTGGTGCCCAAAGTGCTTCATCCTGTGAAGGACAGAGGTAGTGGATGCATGTCTCCACTGGTTCTGGAGGGGGACTGGTGCCCAGAGTGCTTCATCCTGTGAAGGACAGAGGTAGTGGATGCATGTCTCCACTGGTTCTGGAGGGGTACTGGTGCCCAGAGTGCTTCATCCTGTGAAGGACAGAGGTAGTGGATGTAACTCTCCATTGGTTCTGGAGGGGGACTGGTGCCCAGAGTGCACCACAGACCCCGTGACGGTCCCAGTTGCGTCAGTGCCCCTGCCGCTCATGGGCTAGCGGTGCTTGATTTGGCGGTGCCCTGTTCAGCGGTGCTTGAGTTGGCGGTGCCCTGTTCAGCGGTGCTTGAGTTGGCGGTGCCCTGTTTAGCGGTGCTTGATTTGGCGGTGCCTTGTTCAGCGGTGCTTGAGTTGGCGGTCCTTCATTGCCCAGCTGGGCTGGGGCTGGCGGTCCTTCATTGGTCAGCTGGGCTGTGGCTGGCGGGGCCCTCCTGGGCAGCTGGGCTGTGGCTGGCGGGGCCCTCCTGGGCAGCTGGGCTGTGGCTGGGAGGGCCCTCCTGGGCAGCGAGGATGGGGCTGGCGGTGGCCTCCTGGGCAGTGAGGATGGGGCTCGCGGTGGCCTCCTGTGCAGCTGGGCTGTGACAAGGAGGGGGACACAGTGGAGGCAGTGGATGTTGGTGTGTCTGCATATGTGTGATGCTTGCGTGAGTGTCTGTGGGATGTGTGGTGCTTATGTTTGCCTGAGCTTCCCTTGTGTGGTGAGGTGTGTGCAGGCTGGTCTGATGGTGTGCTTGGGATAGGCAGAGGTACAGGGGATTGGGTCTGGGTGGAGGAAGTTGGAGGGGGGAGGCTAGACACAGGGACAATGGCTGCCATCAGTGCTGAGGCCAGAGTTTGAAAGGCTCGGTGAAAGGCCGCCTGACCGGAATGAATGCCCTCCAGGAATGCATTTGTTTGTTGCAACTGCCTTTCTACACCCTGGATGGCATTCAAAATGGTAGACTGCCCAACAGTGAGGGACCTGAGGAGGTCAATGGCCTCCTCACTGAGGGCAGCAGGGGTGACTGGGGCAGGGCCTGAGGTGCCTGAGGTGCCTGGGCCTAAGGTGATGCCCACCCTCCTGGGTGAGCAGGCACGGGGCGAAGGCTGAGGGGCTGCTGGGAGGGCGGTGCTGGTAGGGGGGGTGGCGGCTGTACCTGTAGATGCGGGGGGCACAGATGTTGCCGCCACCACAAGGGAGCTCCCATCAGAGGACGAGTCCGTGTCGCTGGTGTCAGCTCCTGTCCCCGCCGTGGTGCTCCCCTCGCCCTCCGTTCCACTGGTGAATTCTGAGTCCGTAGTGTGGCCCTCCATGGCCATGTGGGATGCAGCTCCCTCGTGCTCCGGTGCCACTGCTCCTCCGCCTGATGATGCTAATGCACACAAGAACAGGGAGACCACAAAAAAGGGGGGGAACAGAAGAAAGACATGTTGAGTGCATGGATTACCGCTACTGTTGGCGGACAAGACAGACACAGAAGCCCCCTGCACTATGTTGCGCTCTTGGGCTCTACAGTGCAATTCCTGGGAAATGGCCTACAAGGCTATGGACGACATCTGCACACATAGGTGACACAGGTGCATGAATAGCTGTACTTGGCGCTCTACAGAGGTGGGGTGGGGGGCCACAGGGCCATGCCTTACGGAGGGGCCTAGCCTACGGAACTCGCCCTGGCCTAGGGAAACCCACAGCCCTCCTCCCCCACCAAGACACCTCCACTGCGCACAAAGTCAACTGAATGAGAGTGTACTCACCCCCTTGTGTCTGCTGTGATGCCCTCAAGCGCCCATCCAACTCCGGGTAGGCCACCGCCAGGATCCTGAACATCGGGGGGTCATGGTTCGACTGGCACCCCTCCCACGTTGGGAGGCCATCCCCAGCTGAGCCTCTGCCGTCTTCTTGCTCCAGTGGCGATTGTCCTCCCATCTTTTCCGGCAGTGGGTGCTCCGTCTGTGGTAGACCCCCAGGGTCCGGACGTCCTTGCTGATGGCACGCCTAATATCTTTCTTCTG
This sequence comes from Pleurodeles waltl, assembly GCF_031143425.1. Taxonomy (NCBI): domain Eukaryota; kingdom Metazoa; phylum Chordata; class Amphibia; order Caudata; family Salamandridae; genus Pleurodeles; species Pleurodeles waltl. The sequence continues at coordinate 1,147,268,432 of NC_090437.1, read as the reverse complement.
ATAGGTGCTGACCTTCATGAAATGTACAGAGGAAGAAGAGAAGTGATTACCAACTGCGCCGTCAAAGTGAGTGGCCCCCATCCCTACCCTTGCCATGTGGCACATGCACCCACCGTCTTTCATGCACGCACAACTCTGCCCCCTTCCTTCTTACAACCAGCCCTCTACACACAGGCATAGCCCATACAACATGCTCCCTGTGTACTTACCTGTTGGTCTGGAGGACCGTAGAGTAGCATGTACTGGGGGAGGACCCCATTGACAAGCTTCTCCAACTCCTCTGATGTGAAGGCAGGGGCCCTTTCCCCAGACGCACGAGCCATTGTCTCTTCTAGACCGAGGTCACAGCAGCACTTGCAGTGTAGGTCCTCTCCTGTCGAAGATCAGGTATCGAGTGATTATACAGATAGAAAATGGCGGTCACGTCCGCGGCGGTGCGTACCATCACCGCCGGCATACATCGTCATTGGCTCCTGGGACCCATAGGGTCCAATGTTAACCAATGCAGCATTGCGCCGTGGTCTTCGACCCACTTTAGAGGTCAGGCAGCCACCATTTCAGGGCCCACATGGCCTAATTTCCAAATGCGTCACACATACCTAGGCCTAGTCTCAACACACATACAGGCCACATTTTGTGTATGATTGGTGTTCTGTGTAAACTGTGGATACATACCTCTGAGTTGTTTGACTCTGTGCTCGCTGTTGTCCTTCATAGGCACCCTCCGCTGGGACATGTGAGGAGATGGGGGACCTGACGACAATGGAGGAAAGAAATTCGATAATCACCTGCAGGTTTGACCGTGCCACAATCCAGGAACTGTGTACCCAGTTGGAGCCTGACCTGATGTCAGCAATCCGCCATCCCACAAGAATCCCCCCTCAAGTTCAGGTGCTATCAGTGCTCCATTTCCTTGCAAGTGGGTCTTTTCAAACAACTATGGCCATGGCATCAGGGATGTCCCAGCCTATGTTTTCCAACGTATTGTCCAGAGTGTTGTCTGCCCTGCTGAAACACATGCGGAGCTACATCGTTTTCCCTCAGGTGGAGGATTTGCCTACAGTGAAAGGTGACTTCTAAGCCCTTGGACATATCCCCAACATCATAGGTGCCATTGATGGGACCCATGTGGCTTTGGTCCCCCCCCCACAGGAGTGAACAGGTGTACAGAAAACTGAAGAGTTATCATTCCATGTATGTACAGATGGTATGTTTGGCAGACCAGTACATCTCCCATGTGAATGCCATGTTCCCTGGCTCAGTCCATGACCCCTACATCCTTCGGAATAGCAGCATCCCTTATGCGATGGGTCAACTCCAGAGGCACCGTGTGTGGCTATTAGGTGAGCCCCTGGAAGCAAGACAGTGGGAATGGTTGTCTGAGATTATCCCTACAGGTTAGTGTAGAGTGGGTTCCCTTGGCCTGTCCGCCCCCTGTCGCACAGCAGCCCTCCCAGTTCCCCTGTGTTCCTGTGCCTCCGTCCCCTGGACCGTGTGCCCACTGCCCCCAGGTCCCTGTTGTTGTTGGGGTGGTAGGTTATCCTGGGTTCCCTGTAGTGGCAAACACACAGCTGATTGACGTGTCCTGGGGACGGAGGTATGGGCCCCCTGGGTGGGTGCTGTGCTGGTGTTTCCAAAGGGGGGAAGGTCTGTGGTGGCCTGTGCCTGTGTGAGGGGAACCGACTGTCCCAAGGCCCCCGATGGTCCGGGCTGGTCATCTAGATCCAGTTGGACAGAGGTGCTGTCATCACTGTGGGCCTCTTCTGTGGGTGGAATGGACATGTCTGGACCCTCCTGTCTGGTGACGTTGGGTAGTGGTCCTGCAGGGGTGGAAAGGCATTATTATTGCATCTGTGTGTAATGGTGTGCAATGGGTGGGTGACCGTGTACCCCAGTGCTGGCACTCCTGTGTGTGAGCTTGTGTGATGATGGTTTAGGGGGGTGTATGGGTATGTGCAGTGGGCATTCTTTAGTGATGGGTGTCCATGCGTTGTTGCATGCAGGGCTTGGTGTTGGGATGTGTGGTTTGTGATATTGGTACATTTGTGAGGAGTTGGAGTGATAGGGGTGAGGACGAGGGTGGGGGTATGTGATGGCATGCAGGTAGGGTGGGGGATGTAATAGTTAAGATTTGACTTACCAGAGTCCATTCCTCCACCAACTCCTGCGAGGCCCTCAGGATGCAGAATCGGCAAGACCTGCTCCTCCCATGTTGTTAGTTGTGGGTGGGGAGGTGGGGGTCCGCCGCCAGTCCACTGAACCGCTGGTGGTGTCTTGAGACCACGGAACGCACTTTCCCCCGTAGGTCGTTCCACCTTTTCCTGATGTCCTCCCGATTTCTTGGGTGTTGTCCCACTGCGTTGACCATGTCGACTATTCTTCGCCATAGCTCCATCTTCCTTGCAATTGAGGTGTGCTGCACCTGGGATCCAAATAGCTGTGGCTCTAACCCGGACGATTTCAACCACCATGACCCTGAACTCCTCCTCCGAGAACCTGGGCTGTCTTTGCTGTGCCATGGGGTGGTGTAGGTGATGTGTGGGGTGGCGAGTGTGGTGATAAGTGTGGTGATATGTAGTGGTGTGTTGTGTGACGTGCGTGGAAGTTGGGTGGGTGATGGTGTTGTGTGCCTGTGGATGCTAGTTTGTTGATGGTGGTGTCTCTCTCTGGTGGTGTCTCTCTCTGGCCTTTCGTGAATTGTGGTCGTAGGGGTTTGTGGGTGATGTGGGTGTGTGTTTTATATTCTATTGGGTGTGTGGGAGTGGTGTGTGTATGTGTATCAAGTGTGTGTATTTCAAATTGTCCAATGTGGCTGTGTTTTGTAAGAGTGCGTGTATTTTGAGCGCGGCAGTGTGTACCGCCAATGGAATACCGCGGTTGAAAGACCGCCGCGTGGATTCATGTGTCGTGATAGTGTGGGCGTATTTCTGTTGGCGTTACGGTGGCGATTTTGTTTTCGCCAGTTTATCACTGACCTTTGGTGTGGCGGACTTGTGTGGGTGTCTGAATTTTGGCGGATTCCGAGATGTGGGTGATAATAGCTGTGGCGGAATTCCGCGGCCGCGGCGGTGTGTTCACGGTCTTCTGCACAGCGGTAAGTGGCTTTTACCGCCAATGTTGTAATGACCCCCATTCTGTCTAAATTGTGGGGAAAAAATCCCCTGTACTTATACTCAGTTTTGCAAAGCACTTCCAATGAAGAGGAGAGGGAGTTTCAACCAGTTAGAACTGGTTCTGGGGGTGTCCCCTCTCTCCTTCAGCACAGGCTCCAAACATCAGTTTTGTGTGAGGCCAGGGCACAGCCTTTACAGATGCATGTGTGCCCCGCCTCCCGCTTCTCTCAGCTCAGTAAGGCTATTCAAAATGCAGATGCACCTCTCTGACACCTTCACCCTCCCTGTGTACAGGCTGTCGGAAAAGTATGCACAAAGCCCAACTGTCACACTGCCCAGACGTGGATTGGAGTCAAGCTGCAAAACATCAGAGTAATAAGCACAGAGAAATGCTCACATTCCAGAAGTGGCATTTCTGTAATAGTTATAAAAAATCCACTAACACCAGTAAGCAGCATTTCTCACTACCCTTACAACCATACCAGCACATGTCCTGCCTTCTACATACATAGCACCCTGCCCATAGGGCTAGCAAGGGCCTACCCTAGGGGTGACTTATATGTAGTAAAAGGGGAGTTCTGGACCTGGCAAGTAGATTTAGATGCCAGGTCTCTGTGGCAGCAAACTGTGCACGCAGGTTCTGCACTAGCAGGCCTGAGACAGGTTTGAAAGGCTACTTCAATGGGTTGCGCAAACAGCACTGCAGACCCACTAGTAGTATTTAATTTACAGGCTCTAGGTATAGAGATACCACTGTACAATGGACTTACAGGTAAATTAAATATGCCAATTAGGTATAAGCCAATCATACCAAGTTTACAAGTGAGAGCACATGCACTTTAGTACTGATTAGCAGTGGTAAAGTGCCCAGAGCCATAACATCAGCCGAAAAGGGTCAGACAAATAAGGAGGAGAATGCAAAATGTTTGGGGAATGACCCTGTAGAAAGGGCCAGGTCCAACAATAGGCCTCCTTGAAAAACTCAGAAGGAGGTGGGATGTCTTGTTACCCTACCTCTTGTTTGCCTACAGAGAGGTGCCTCAGAGGGGGGTTGGCTTTGTCCCCTTGAACTTCTTTTTGGCCATCCTGTAAGAACTACCATAAGTCTGGTGAGGTAAGTTTGGGAAAAACCTCTCAAACAACCCAAACAGGACATAGTGGGCTCTGTGCTGGGCCTGTGTTCATGCATGGCTTAGTACATGAAGAAGGCAAACAAGAACCTAGAGGCCAGTAAAGAACTTCTCAAGCTCTTGTATGATCAAAAGGCAGCACTGATTGAGTACCAACCAGGTCAGTTTGTGTCAGAGTTGGAGAATGTGGCTCCCAGGAGCTTTCAGGACAAGTGAGCTGGGCCCTACCCAATTATGTAGAAGAAAGGGGAAGCCGCCTATTTGGTAGACCTAGGCACTCATGGAAACACTCACATGGTGCTCCATGTGAACTCTCTGAAGCTACATCAAGGCAGGGCTGACATGACTATGCTGATGGTTGTTGATTGAGGAAAGAAATAGGAAAGTGAACCCTTCCCTGACCTGCTGTCAACAAGTCCACAAGATTGTTCAGTAGCAGGTGTTATTTTATCTGACACCCTCACTGCACAGCCACATGCTGACTGTAGGCAATCTGTTAGCCAGCGAGCAGAGCTTTTTTCTTTGACCCTTAGTCAGACAACCTGGTGTGTCCATGATGTGGGCACTGGTGACAGCCTCCCTGTCAAAAGCAAGATATATAGATTGTTCGATCAAGTCAAAACGTGCATAAGCTGAGGTAAGCAAGATGCTAGAGCTAGGGGTGGTGGAGCCCTTTGACAGTCCTTGGTCTACCCTAGTGGTACTGGTCCCCAAACGTCACCCAAAGGGTGAAAAACCAGAGATGAATTTCTGTGTGGATTACAGGCGTTTAAATGTAGCCACTAAAACTGATGCACACTTCATACCAAGAGCAGATGAGCTTATTGATAAGATAGGTGCAGCAAATTCCCTCAGTACTTTTGATGTAATATTAGGATGCCGAAAATTGCACTCACCCAAGCAGCAAAGGAAAGAACTGCACTGACGGACACTTTCAGTTTAAAGTGATACCAGTTAGGCTGAAAAATGTACCTGGGACTTTTCAAAGGGTGATGAATAGAGTTCTTTTAGACATGGATGCCTTTAGTGCAGCATACCTTGATGACATTGCTGTCTTTAGCTTCACCTGGGAGGATCACCTGGTCTACCTGAGAGATGTTTTACAGGCCCTACAGTGGGCAGGCGTAACTATCAAGGCCAGTAAGTGCCAGATAGGTCAGAGGTCTGTTGTCTACTTTGGCCACATAGTAGGTGGAGGACCAAGTGAGACCTCTCCAACCCAAAACCCAGATCATTTTCAAATCTGAGGCTGGCAACACCCAGACCAAAGTCAGGGCATTCTTTGGCTTGACTGGGTACTACAGGAGGTTTGTGAAGGAGTATGGTACCATTGTGGCCCCTCTCACTGAACTCACCTCCAAAAAGCAGCCTAAGAAAGTCATTTGGACCACTGGATGACAAAAGGCCTTTGATACCCTGAAAGTAGCCATGTGCTCAGCACCTGTCCCAAAAACACCAGATTATTGGAAAGAGTTAATTGCTCAAGTAGACACTTCTGAACATAGGAATGGGGTGGTGTTGTGGGCCAGGATCAATCAGTTGCCTATATCAGGAGGCGACTACTTCCTAGGGAGCAGCATTGGAGTGCCATTGAGAGGGAAGCCTTTGCTGTGGTTTGGTCCCTGATGAAGCTAGGACCATACCTGTTTTGGACTCACTTCAAAGTTCAAATGGACCACAGGCCTCTCAGGTGGCTGAGTAGATTAGAGCAGGGAACCATAAACTGTTGAGATGGTCTATTTCCCTACAAGGTATGGACTTTACAGGGGAACACGGACCTTGGACTGACCATGCCAATGCAGATTGGCTTTCCATGTTCTTCCACTAAGATGATGAGAACTATCAAGAGGGAGGCTAGTTTCTCATCACCTTTTGTCCGGGGAGGCGGGCATGTGGGAAAGTGCACTTTTTGTATGGTCACCCCCACAACTTTTGCTCTAGATGCTGTTGGTTATGACTCTGAAAGTGCACTGGAGCCTGCTAACCAGGCCCCAGTGCCAGTGCTCTCTCTCTAAATTGGTATATGTGAATTCTCATGTCCAATTGACAAGTACTTTAACCCCCTTATAGGTCTGTTGCATATGGTACTAGTGGTACCCATGGTGTGGGTGTATAATGGATCGCCAGGGCCTGAAGCACTGTTTGTGCCACCCTGATTAACCTAAGTAAACTACTGACAGCAGACCGGCCAATGCCAACTGCAGGAACAGTGCAAAATGTGTTAACTCCACTATGCCCACACAATGTGTGGCACAGCCCAAGCACTATCTCTAATGTATGTGAGTCACCTCTAAGGAAGGCCTCCTGAGCCCAGAAGGAAGGGTGTATCACATTAAAGGAGTAGGCATATAAGTGCAAGCTTATATGTCCCTCTAGTGGCATTTTCCATTAAAGGCTAGTAGAAGTGAATGACGGTCCATCGGATAACATGAGCTGGCAAACAGGTAAACCTGGGGTTGCCAGTTCCATTATGGTACCTCCGAAATGGGTCATGTTTGGAATCAAACAATGTGCCTTCTCACTCTTGACATGAATCTCATGTCGAGGGCGATTGGGGATGGACCCAGAGAGCAAACTCAGAGGTTGCCCATCAAGTTGCCCCAGTTTTCCTGTGCTCTCGCTGCCAACTCGCAACTGCCGCCGCCAGGACAGGATTCTGATCCCCGTACAGCAGTGTGAACACTACCAGGACTCAGGACAATGGCCTGGTTGGGAAGGAAGTCATACCTCCCTTCTGCTCAGGTAGGCTAATGAAATGGCGGTGAGCTTCAAAGGGCACACCGCCTCTGATATGCAAGCAGGCTTTCCCCCAGTGGAGGACAAAGCCATCCCTCTGGCCCATGGCACATTTGCCACCTTGCAGGTAGGAACATGAGTTAGTCAGGAGGCGTACACCCCAAGAAGGTTTGCCACACATCTAGGGTGGGTTGCCTGGTCTGTACAGCCAAGGAAGACTTCTGTCATCTTGTAAAGTGGCAAAATAGGTTCTGGGTAGAAAAGGTGCCACAACCCTCCGGATGTGGTCATCTCAGGGGCTCATTAACTACTTGCACCTACACCCCTAAATGTAGGATTTAAGGGGCACCCCTTACACCAGAACCTCAGATCTGCAACAACTTGCAAAAAAAATAGGACTGGAAGAGACCTGCATCAACAACAACAGTAACGTGCACTAACAAAAAGCATGATATCTTGAACCTGTGTCAACCTTCCTGAAACTACTTGACTGCAGCTCGTCTTGGACCAAAGACTGATTTCCCCAGCAAGAGGGATCCCTTTGTGATCCAAAGGCAAGACCAGGCTCCCTTGGACTAGTGGCACTAGTCCCCCACCCGCTGTTTGTAAAAAGCACCTACCAGAACTGAAGAAGATCTGGCCATCGGGCCTTCCGAAGGATCACCCAAAGACAGGTAGTCCAGTGCATTGTGAGAAGTGTGGGCCAGCTCTCCTCCAAGTTTCAGCCAACTACTGTTTCTCACGGGACCTCGGAAATGGGAGATAGCTTCTCCTCCACCTTACCACTGTCAAGGCTTCTTGGTGGCCAGTTCAGTCACCACTACCTTTACTCAACACGCAACCTGAGGGCACACCCCAACACCATCATCTGACATTACCAGTGCTTCAGTTGTCTAGTTTTTGCATCCATTTTCTCGCCTGTAACATAAAACATAACAGTGGTAAACCCAGCAACCGCTGCCCTAATGCAGCCCCAAGGACAGCCAAGAACACCTTGCACCTGAGATGGCCAAGGTAGGTGGAGTTGTTCTGTCTGGTGAGTCCTGGACCAGGGGCACACATAAGTTTAACCCCCACAAACTCAACCTGCAAGTGACTGAGTATCACAAGTACCATTTTTCCACATCTGTGCCTTCCACGTTCAACACCAAGGTTTGCACCCGGGGCCCATTAGCCAGGTAAAATTGGTCTGACTGTTGCAGCTTGCTCTTGGAACCCACACAAAATTAACCATGAGTGAGTTCCTCTGAACTTACCCCACAAGTGACTGTCACTAGTGATTTTTCTCATTGACTGCAATGGTAAAGTTTCACAGCTTGTACATGTACTGATTTTATTTTCACTCTAAAATCCATAACTTCACTTATATGTATCTGATTTACTTTGTTTTGGTGTCTAAACTTATGTAAAAATCTGCTTTATTTTTATAAATTGGTGTTGGATTTCTTTCAAGTCGTGTCAGTTACTTATTGTCTATGTTGGCACTCTGAAATGCTTAACACGTGTTCCTTTAGTAAAGCCTGGCTGCTCTGTGCCACACTACCAGGATTGAGCTAAGGATTTATTATTATGAATCCAAAGGACCATCTTAGAGATATGGTGAGAGTAGTACATAGTGAAACCTAACCAGCATACTGCATAATACTCCACTTTCCTACACTGAATAAATGGCCCTGGACTACATTCCCTTAATTGATAGCCCCAGTAATGTAATTTCCACTGTTAGGAATACAACCTTGCTCTGAATGCTCTGTGAGGCATAGGAACATAAAGGTGGGTAGATAGGATAAGAGGATTTTTTTCCTATGTCCTGTCACAGTCAGTTTGTAAATGACATCCCTTGTCAGAAACTGGGTGATTAATGTGGGAGAGGGTGATGTCTGCCAACTTAATAAGTACAATCTGGTTAGCCCAAAACACATTTTTTTAGAGAATCCCAGCTCATCTCCTGGTAGCCTTGGTACAAGAAGAAGGCAATCCTCAGGGAATTACATGTTAAGCTGAAGCAGTGTCAGCAATTAAGAGTCAAGAAAACAGCAAAATAAAATTTCTGATCCAATTTGGAAAAAATAACAAAACATTTAATGAGCAACAAAACACCAAGATCATTAAACTTTGAAAAGGTGAACTAGAAAATATATATATATTAAAATTTATAAATCAAGGTGTATTGACAAACAACAGTTCATGGTTGACTGGGAACTAGGAGTGATTTCAGTGTAATGGAGCGGAGGTCAGACACACCAAGAGGGCAATGCTGGTCAAACTTTTTATCTTGGGTCTCTGAAATGAATGTCAAAATCTTTTAATGATGAGAAGTTCCAAGGCTAGATCTGGGGAGAGTTCTATGACCTATACATCATCACTGAACTTCCACTGAAGCCACTGGTTTTGGCACCAAAAACTCAAAGTGGAAAAAGCTGGATTACCAGGCTATTCTGGCTGTTTCACCCGTTGGTTTGCTGCCTCACCTTTTGGACTCAGTCACATTGTGAGTTCTCCAACAAAGCAAGCTTGAGGGCTGTAGCTGGGCAGGCATCCATGAGTTTGGATATCTGAGTGGGGACACCTTAAAACAAGATCATCTCATTCCTTCAGAGATTTAGAGGCCTTTGTATATGTCCTCCGATATCTGTTACTATGATTTTTCATTGTGTTCATATGTATTTGTATTTATAATTATTATATCTACTACAGCACCAACAGATCCTCATTTGTAAGACAAATGAGCCAATTGTAATGCCTACCTGGACTGGAATACAATCAGCAGAGAGTGTTTGTGTGTGTGAGAGAGGAGGTCATATTGTATGTAGACAGAAGATGATTTGCATTTCTCCTGGCACTCTGTTCTTTCTTTTGTTCAAGTGCTAATGGTGCTGTATCTTCTGTGGGTGAGTTGGGTGTGTCACGGGTTCTCTGAATGAGCTGTTTATATGGAGGGAGCATCTGCAAGTGAGTTAGTGTAGAGCTGTGGTCTTCTTTTGGTGAGGGGCTTTTGAGCTGAGTTGCTTTGGGTTTCTGATCCGCTTGGGTTAAGGATCATCTCTGTAACTGTGTTGCTCATGGGTGGACGTTCTCTGTGGGGGAGACAGAGGAGGAAACTCCTCTAATGGAGTCTCAGGGTCTGACGTAGATTTCGGCAGATGGGTTACTCCGTCACAATGGTGAGGTATAGCCCGTATGCTGAAACATAAATCCCATTATAACCTATGGGATTTATATTTCGGAGGACGGGCTATCGGTCACCGTTGTGATGGAGTAACCAGTCTGCCAAAATCTAAATCAGGCCCTCAGTCTCCAAAGTCAAATCCAAAACTTCCATTATCTGTTGTCCCCTTTGGAGCATTGTCAGACTTGCCATCCTTAGGGTGGTCTGACACCACACTTTTTGCCCTTCACCACCAGTTTTTAGCTGTATCTTTTTGTTGGCCTTAGGACTCTGGCGCCTTTACCACTGCTAACCAGTGCTAAAATTCATATGCTTCTCCCCTAAACATGGTAACATTGGTGTATCCACAATTGGCATATTTACTTTCCTTGTATGTCCATTGTAAAGTGGCATCCCCTATACCCAGGGCCTGTAAATTAAACCCTGCTAGTGGGCCTGAAGCACTGTCTGTGCCACCCACTTAAGTAGCCCTGTAAACATGTCTCAGGCCTGCCAATGCAGAGCCTGTGTGTGCAATTTTACTGCCAGTTCGACTTAGCATTTAAAACCTTTTGATGAGCCTTAAAACTCCCCTTTTCTTACATATAAGTCACCCCTACAGAAGGCTGTAGGTAACCCATAGGGCAGGGTGCCATGTAAGTAAAAGGCAGGACATATACTTTTAAGTTTTACATGTCCTGGTAATGAAAAACTCCCAAAGTCGTTTTTCATTACTGTGAGGCCTGCTCCTCTCATAGACCAGCATTGGGAAATTCTTAATACATTTTTATGTTATAATTCCTGATCAGAAAGGAGTAGCTACTGCATGTTTCATATCAATGTAATATTAATGATAAACCCTCTTTACTGGTAAAGTTGGTTTTCTTATTACTAGAATGTGGGCATTTCTCTGCTCTCACTCACCGCTCTGTGTGCCTGGCAGCCTGTGCCAATACACATCTGATTTGGCCTGGGTGACAGCTACATTTGTGCATTCCCTATAGACACCCACAGCGGAGGACACTCAACTGCATCTGCATTTATGCGTTCTACATATGCACCTGCAAGAATAGAGTTTGTGCTGGCCAGACTTGAAGGTTACAATGTGGCCCAGCTCAAGGGTTTTTGTACGGATTTGGAGCTTTCTGTAAGAAGCAGCACCAAGAAGGTGGAGTTGCAAAAGGCGCTGAGAGCCTATTCAGAAGCCCATGAGACCTCAGAGGAGAATAAGGCAGAGGCCGAACTGGATGTGGAGGATGCGGATCAGGGTCTAGGAAATGGCCTTGGATTGTTGTGTTTGGGAAGGAGAGCAACTTACTCCCAGGATTGAGGGCCCCTTCCAGGGCAGGGAGCAGTGTGTCATCCAAAGGCCCATCCGCAGAGGAACAGGAGGACAGGAGGGAGGAGAGAAGATTAAAATTGCAGCTAGCTAAGCTCAAATTGGAAAAAGAGATGGAGGCAAAAAGATTGGCTATGGAAGAGAAGAAGATGACATTAGTCAGGAGTTGAGCCTGATGGAGCTGAACATAAGAGGGGTCCAGCAACAGCAGTAATGGTGGCAACATACCTGCAGTGTCTGCAGGTCAGTCCAGCTAGCAAATCCTAAAAGATAACCTGTCCAGTTACAGTGTGGGGGATGACATAGATAAATGGTTGGCAGACTATGAAGTGGCTTTAAAAGTGCGCCTGGTCCCAGAGGAGATCTGGGGGGCAGTGTTTGGCTGAGCATGCCCATGGTGGGGAGGGACACACTCCTTACACTACAGGTGGAGGACCAGACCAACTACACTGCCATGAATACCATTTTAGTCATTAAGGTTGGGTTGATACCTGAAAAGTGCAGGCAAAAGTTCAGGGCTTGTCACAAACTCTCTACACAGACATGGGTGGATTTCTTTGGCTAGACTGGCAAGGCAGTGAAGGGCTGGGTGAGGGGCAGCAAGGTTGATGATTTTGTAGGGCTGTACAATTTGTTTTGAAGAAGGACCTGCTTGATAATTTTTTCCAGAGCTGCACCAACACCTGGTAGATAACAGGTTGACTGGCTCCAGGAAGCTTGCTGAGGAGGTGGACATCTGGGTCAGCAGTAGAGTGTCCAAAAAGGTATCTGGGGGACTCTAAAAATGATAGTCAGGGTTTCCAACAGATGAAAGAGGGGGAGATAAAAAAATAAGGAGTTCTCTAAAGGCCCCTAAGATGACTCACATGGGAAAGGCTCTGGTTCGCATTCCCAATATGGCTACCAGAATCAAAACTACCATGATAAAAGTCAGCAGCCTAAAACACCAAGTGCTATGAGTGTGCCAAGTATGGACACTACAAGGGGAATCTCAAGTGTACAAAAGAGCACACCATCCCACTGGAGGTAAGAACCCAGGGATAGCTAGCATAGTGCTGCAGGAGAAGTTGGTCACAGTTATTGGGAGGGAGTTTACCCTAGTGCCCCTTGTTGAAAGTGAGATGGTTCCTAAGATCCATGTGCCATCAAATACTACCAAGTATAGGCAATGAGTCACCATCAATTGGCAAGGCCTTGAAGCTCTGAGGGACACAGGGTGCCAGTATGACTATGGCAAGGCATCAGCTTGTATCCCCACAACAGGTGATTCCCAATGCATTCGGCCAAGTTGTGGGGGCTGACAACAGGGAGGTTCACTGTCCAGTGGCTCTTGTTCCATTTAAGTAAAGGGTGGGGTGGTCAGGACTTCTGAAGGTTGCTGTAAGCCCTGCCATGGCTGTAGACTGTTTGTTAGGTATTGACCCTGAGTCCTCTATCTGGAAGGAAGTGGAACTCAAGGATCATGTCGAGATGCTGGGGTTAACTGATTGGATCTGTGCTACCACAAGGTCCATGGCTGCTCAGGAGGGAAGTCAAGTAGGGCAAGAGCATGGAACAGTGGCCAGGCCAGTTGCTTAAAAGTGTAAAGGCAGAGGGTGTGAGAACCCATCCCCTGATGGTACCCCCCGTGAGATGAATGGGGCGCCTGCTGTGGCCCCCCCTGGAGTACACTGAGGAGGGCACTGCTCCCCTTAGTGACCTGCCTACATCTGCTGACTGGTATGTGAAAGGAGGACCCACCAACGAGGAGTTCTGTAGGCCACAGGGGGAGTGCCTGATCCTTGAAGGCATGAGGAAACAGGCCAAAGCTCAAGAGGCAGGTGATGCCTCAGGGAGCTATCAAATTTACTGGGAGGGCAACCTCCTTTACACTGAGCTTAGGGTTCCTGTACATGGGACAACAAGGGCCATGGTGGTCCCCCAATGCTACAAAGCTTTCCTACTAGAGCTAGCTCACAAGATTCCCCTGGCAGAACACTTGGGTCAAGACAACACTTTGCAAGTCTTGTCCCCCACTTTTATTGGCCTAAGATTAGGACTTCCTCAGACATGTTCTGCAGGACCGGTGTGACCTGCCATGAAAGTGTTGGAACTGCTACCCGTTGTTAGCACCCCCTTTGAAAGGGTGGGCATCAACATTGTTGTGTCTATGGATCACCACACTACTTCTAGTCATAGGTTTATCTTGGTCCTGGTGGATCATGACACATTATTCCCAGAGACCAACCCTCTGAGGACCACCACTGTACCTGTAGTGGCAAGGGCCCAAGTGGAGATCTTCACCTGGGTGGGTTTCCCCAAGGAAGTAGTGTCTGACAGGGGCACCAACGGTTATGTCTTCATACAAGCAGTCCATGTGGAAAGTGTGTAGAGTAACATATAGGTTCTCTATCCCCTTTCTACCCCCAAACCAATGGGCTTGTTGAAAGATTCAACAAGACCCTGAAGGGTATGAGGGTATGATCAGAAGTCTACCTGAGGGCCTGAGGAAAAAGTGGGATATCCTCGTGCCCTGTTTGTTGTTTGCCTACAGGGAGATACCACAGAAGGGAGTGGGCTTCAGTCCCTTTAAGCTTCTATACAAGCACCCTGTCAGGGGGCCTCTTGGTTTCATGAAGGAGGGTTGAGATCAAGCTCCCTCAGGATGTAGTGAGCTACATGCAGGCCTTCTGAACCCAAATGGCTATGCTGTGGAAGCGAACTTCCGACAATTTAAAAGCCAGCCTGACTGTGAAGAAAGAGTGGGATGACCACCCATCTACCACTGTGGAGTTCCAGCCTGGGCAGAAAGTGTGGATGATGGAACCAGTAAAACCTGGGGCCCTCCAGGACCACTGGACTGGGCCCTATGAGGTGATTAAGAAGAGGGGTAAGGCCACCTATGTAGTGGACTTTAAGACTCCCAGATAAACCCACAAGGTGCTTCATATCAATCGCCTCAAACCACACATCGAGAGGTTTGCGCTAACCATGCTGTTGGTGTCTGATAGAGCTGAGAAAGAGGAGAGTGAACCTCTGAATTACCTTTTAGCCTCTGTCTGTGGAAGGAGTAATACTTCCCCCACTCTCCTCAACAGCAGAGGGACTGTCGCCAAGTGTTGGAACAGTACTCCTCTCTTTTCTCCCTTATTCCTGGCATTACCCACCTGCATACCCTTGATGTGGACACAGGGGACAACCTCTCTGTCAAGAACAAATCTTACAGATTGTTGGAGAAGTTGAGGGCCAGCATCAAAAGTGAAGTCTCTAAGATGCTAGAGTTTGGGGTGATAGAACCATCCAGTGGCACTGGTCCAGTCCTGTGGTTCTGGTGCTAGAAGCTGCCCTACATAACACCACACCTGAACTGAAGTTCTATGAGGATTTTAGAGGGATAAACTCTGTAACAAAGACTGCTGCTTACTCTATTCCCCAGACAGATGAGCTGATTGACCAGTTAGGGGATGTCTAGTACTTAAGTTCCTTTGATCTCACATCAGGGTACTGTCAGTCTGCCCAAACAAAAGGAGCCAAATACAGGTGAGCCTCCCCGGAGGGCCACTATCACTTTAGAGTGATGCCCTTTAGAATGAAGAACACTCTTGCCACCTTCCAGAGTCTGGTGAACCAGGTCCTTGCTGGGTTGGAGGTCTTCTCAGTTGCCTATCTGGATGACGTAGCTGTCTTTAGTAGCAGCTAGGAGAACCACCTCTTTCATGTCTGGGAAGTGTTTTAGGCCCTGTAACATGCTGACAAGACCATGTCCACTCACCTGAATTCCAGGTTCCGCAGGAGTGAAGAGAATAAAACTCTCACCCATAAACACTATTCTCTCGTATCTGAAATGAACAGGGAACGAGCAAATAGCCTCCGGGGGATAGGGAACAGGGATTTGGGAAAGGAAGGAGCGTCACTGTTGTTTTAAGAAAGTTGCCTCAGGGCTTGGTGCAGAAATTTTAAAAGCAAAAACAAATAAAAAACAAAAGACCTACAAATAACACAGTCTTTCAGCAAGATAACAATAATTATTATCATTCGATTGGGCAATCACCTAGTCTTTCAGCAAAGTCACAATAATTATTAGCGCTCGATTACTCAACTATTAAGCATGCTTTTGTAACTCACAACAAAATTGTTATAAAATCAAACTTATGAATTTGTCTTATGTTATTCGTTTTCACACAATAGACTTGCACCAAAACAATCCGAATAAACGTTTAAGTTCGCATAGATATTGAGTGATGCTTTCAGGAGTTCACAACACTTAACTTCAATGCTGCTTTTAAAAATACTTGTCAAGTTGTCTTTGGAAAATAGTCTTGTATCACGGGTTTCTCAGCATTGACGAATGTCTTTCATAATGCACCAAAAGGTCACTAACCTCAAGAAGGCTGAAAACAGAGAGACGAAAGGGGAATTACTCACAAACCGACTTCTCCTGGAATGTTTCGATTATTTGAGGAAGATGGAATACTGCTCCTAAATTCTCCAGCCGCTGAAAAGTAATCCGCTCCATAGAGGGAAGCTCCGATGAAGCCTCGCACTGAAAAGATGACTCCTGAAAGAATCACAGAACTCCAGCTGAACCGGGAACACCTGCGAGCGAAGGAAGACTCAAAGCCAAGCACAGGAAACACCTTAGCAATTCTATTTATAAAGTGGTGATGAGTCATCTGAACACATGGTGGTGATGAGTCATCAATCACTTCTGCTGATTCATATGAAGGAATTCTGGTGATGAGTCATCAGACACATGCTGGCGATGGGTCATCAAACACTTCTGATGATTCATATGAAGGAATTAGGTGTCTCCATAAACCACTTGGAACACAGTTCACAAATGGAACAACACTTGCTTTTATCAATATAAACAAACATGCAATGCAGTGTTTCTCACAAGTTACAGGGAAGTGCTGTGCTGTTAACACATTCGTGACATGTTTCATTGTTCTTCATACATGCTGATTTATTTTGTGAGGGTGCAGCAAGAAGCGTGTGTGTGTGAGTGTGAGTCCTAACACATGCAGGACTAACTATCAAGGCCAGTAAGTGCCAGATAGGGCAGGGGTCTGTGCTGTACGTGGGGCACCTGGTGGATTGGGAAGGGTGCAACCCCTTCAGGCCACGGTTGAAACTATCATGGCCTGGAAGCCCTCCAAAACCCAGATAGAGGTCAGAGCATTCTTGTGCTTTATTGGGTACTAAAATAGGTTTGTCAAGGGATGTGGCACCATTGTTGCCCCCTTGACTAAGCTGACTTCTATGAAGCAGCCCAGAAATATGATTTAGACAGAGGCATGCCAAAAGGCATTTCAGTCTCTGAAGCAAGCAATCAGTGCAGCCCCTGTGCTCAAGACTCCTGGGAGTTTCTCATTCAGACAGATGCCTCAGAGCATGGTCACATCACAGCTCAGTGAAGAAGACCTTTACCAACCTGTAGCCTTCATCTTTAGTAGGTTACTTTCTAAGGGACAGAGGTGGTGTGCTATTGAGAGAGATGCTTTTGCTGTGGTCTGGGCCCTGAAGCAGTTGAGGCATATCTGTTTGGCACTCATTTTCTGATTCAGACTGACCACAGGCCCCTAAGGTGGCTCGTGGGAATGAGGGGTAAAAATCTGAAACTGTTGAGGTGGTCTATTCCCCTACAGAATATGGACTTCAGGGTATAACACAGACCTGGGTTAGACCACACCAATGCTAATGGTCTGTCTAGGTTTTTCTGCCTTAATAATGAGAACTCCCTAGATGTTGGATCAATCTCCCCACTTAAAGCTGGGGGGACATGAGTTAGGCCTGGCATCCTTAGGGTGGTCTTACCCGGGACATTTTTTCCTTTCACTTCCTGTTTTTAGCTGTGTCTTTTTGTTGGCCTTTGGACTCAGAGCACTTTATCAATGTTAACCAGTGCTAAAGTTCACATGCTTCTTCCCTAAACATTGTAACATTTATGCATGCATGGCATATTTAATTTACTTGTAAGTCCCTTGTAAAGTTGTATCCCCTACACCCAGGGCCTGTAAATTAAACACTATTATTGGGCCTGTATAACTGACTATCCCACCCACATAGGTAGCCCAGTAAATGTCTCAGGCCTGGCATTGTAGAGGCGATGTGTGCAGTTTCATTGCTACTTTGACTTGGCATTTAAAACCTCTTGCCAAACCTTAAAACTCCACTTTCCTTACATAGACGTGACCGCTAAGGTGTGTCCTAGATAAATCATAGGGCAGGGTGCCATGTAAATAAAAGGTAGAATATGTACATTTAAGCTTTGCCTGTCCTGGTAATGAAAAACTCCCAACCTTGTTTATAATTACTGTGAGGCCTCCTCCTCTCATAGGCCAGCTTTAAGAATTTCTTAATACACTTTTAAGCTGTAATCCCTGATCAGAAAGAAGTAGCTGCATCATGTTTCATATCATTGGAATGGTAATGATAAATAGTCCTTATTGGTAAAGTCAGATTTATAATTACTATTTTAGAAATTCCACTTTTAGAAAGTGGACATTTCTCTGCACTCACTGCTCTGTGTGCCTGACAGCCTGACTCCAATACATGTCTGGTCTGCGCTGGATGACAGCTACTTTTGTGCATTCCCTCCAGACACACACAACATGGGACACTTAACTACATCTGCACACTGATGGGTCTTCCTGGACTGTAACGGTGGAGGAGAGTTCACATTTACACTTCAGATGGGAAGTGCCTGTCCCCACACAAAGGGGTGATTACCCCCTATGTTGGAAATGTCCCTTATTGCAGGGGTATCCCCAAATATTTTGCCTCTGACCTCGTATGTTAGACTATATGCTGCATTTAGTTTTTGCTGGCATTAGGACTCGGTGCACTTTACCACTGCTGACCACTGCTGACCACTGCTAAAGTGCAAGTGTTCCCTGTCTAACTTGTATGGGTGATTGGTCCATCCAGTATTGGAATATTTGATTTACTAGTAAGTCCCTAGTACGGTGCACCAGGTGTGCCCAGGACCTGTAAATAAAATGCTACTAGTGGGTCTTCAGCACTGATTGTGCCACCCACATGAGTAGCCCTATAAACATGACTCAGAACTGCCACTGCAGTGTCTCTGTGTGCGGTTTTAAACTGCCATTTCAATCAGGCCCAAACCTTTCCTTTTAATACATGTACATCACCCATAAAGTAGGTCCAAGCAAGTCCCATGGGCAGGGTGCAGTGTATCTAAAAGGTAGGACATATACTGGTGTGTTTTACATGTCCTGATAACGAAATACTGCTAAATTTGTTTTTCACTATTGCAAGGCCTATCTCTCCCATGGGGTAACATGGGAATTGCCTTGAAATATATTGTCTTGAAATATATTTTAGGTGTAATTTCCCATTGGAGCAGATAGAGATATGGAGTTTGGGGGTCTCTGAACTCACAATATTTTGGTGAAGTTGGTTTCTCAACTGTGAGTTTGAAAATGACACTTTTAGAAAGTGCACAAAAGAAACAGAAGCCAACACTGTAATTAACTTGGAAAAAGTTATTATTTACAATGAGAAGGCAAACCAATGACCTCTCCCTAGTTTAATTAATAACATTTATCCAGAAGAATTTTAATTGAATAACATTTATCGCACACAGAAGAACAAATACAAAAGTGAGCAATTACCTCATATAAAAATAAATTGGCACTGCCCACACATTACTTACATCAAAAACATTTGACAATAATACAAATTCAAGAACAAACAATGACACAAAAAAATCAACCTAAAATTCAGGTTCTGCATCTGACATCACATAGTTAGAATCCTTCTGGACTGAGAACATTCTGCCAGGAAGAAGAGCTGGAAGCTGTAGGAGGGACTGCCACTCTGCCTATTGCTTTGTTGTGCTGGCCTGCTGCTTGCTGCTTCTGTCCTGGGAGTGAAAGGACCGGACTTGGCTTCCTACATCCTGCTTCCAAAGAATCTCCAAGGGATTGGACTGAGCTTGCCTCCTGTTAACAAGTCTCAAGGATATCAAAGACTTCAACTGTCAGTGCCTGGGCTCTTCTGCTGAGAGTCCAAACTTTACAAGTGCTGCCAACTCTAGTCCATGGGCCCTTGGAAGTGCAAGTTAGTGATCTGAAGGAGAAATTCAATGCGTCAACGCACAGCAGCATAAAAATTGATGCACCTGTCCCGTAGCTAGAGAATCAACTCATTGCCATCTCGTGACTGCAGAATCAATGCAGCACCTGTTTCATCACAGTCCGATCAACACAGCGTGTCTAGATTTTCCACACATCGTCCCTGGCCACCAATTTTTCATCTAATCCGCACCACAGTAGGGAATCAAGGATGCGTATCCGGAAATCGACGCATCACCTTTCCTGTGAGAAAAGAATTGATGCATCAACCCCCTGGCCAGTAAGGAACCAACAAATCATCTCACCTTCGAGGAAAGAATTGACGCATCACCTCCCCTGTGGACTAAGGAACCAACGCATTGCTTTGTTTTTTCTGCACCTCACCTCCCCTGTGGCCTGCATTGTCTTTGGTTTTGATGCATCCCAGGTACTTTGTACTAAAGAGATACATCCATTGATTCCTATGGATTAAGACATGCTTAAACCTTTAAAAAGAAATATTTTGACTTGTTCATGTTAGAGTTTTGTCATTTTGGTCTTGTTTTACTCAGATACATATTGGCTATTTTTCTAAGCTGGTGTGGAGTAATTTTGTTGTGTTTTCACTGTGTTACTCTGTGTCTGTACAAATACTTTACACGTTGCCTCTGAGATAAGTCAGACCGTTTGTGCCAAGCTACCAAGGAGGTGACCAGGGGTTATCTTAGCTGTGTGACTCCCTTAGTTAGACTGGAGTGAGGGTCCCCACTTGAACAGGGTGTAAACCACTGCCATCTTGAGACCCCATTTTCAACACTCCACTGAGCCAGGGCTGGGGTGAAAGGGTGACCTGTGCACCTCAGAAAGATCATTTGAAGTCATCCCCCAAATCAAAGGCACCTTTGGACATAAGTACTGGGCTCTGCCCCCCTGAATAGGTACACTACTAGCCCAAGAAGAAGCCCTGCTGGAGTAAAGACTGCTGTGCTGACTGACTGTTCCCAGGAATTGCTTTCCCCACTTTGCTGAGCTGCCTTGCCTGTTGAAACCAAGATCCGTATCCAGAGTGTCCCTGAGGGTGTATTAGCTGGCCCTCCGGTTCCTCCGGTTTTCCTTGCATCAGGGGCTTCACAATGGTTCTACACCCTGCTGCTGGGCCCGCAACACCCTACAACTGCCTCAAATTTCACTTTGAATCTGCAGACTATTGATGCACTGTGCCGACTGAGCTCCCAATGTACAGCCCTTCCCATAAGTCACCGAACCAAAAGAGGACCTTTCCACTACTCCAGCAGGTTGCGGTAGAAACCAAGGTTCATCACTGTGCCGATGCAACTGCCCCACTTATGTGAGCAGGATCAACGTGGTGTGCCGGCATCCGGCATTTCGCCTTTGTCTGGAAGGAGAAGGTACTGTGACTCAAAACTGTATGTTTTTTCAAGCCATGCACTTCTCAGGCAGCTGTGTCTTTCCTGGCTCCCCAACCCAGAGGGACCTGTGTCACACTTTGCATGTGTGCCACTCCCTCGAGAATTAACCCATTACTTCTCAATCTCAAGTGTTACTTAGTATAGAGGTTATTTTAACATTTAAATCTTGATCCATACTGCCTAACGAACAGTGTAGCCCACAAGACAGCAGTAATATGTCCTAGCTGCTACAGAACTAACTATAAATTGAATCAAGTCAATACTGTTCTTTCAAGCCCTGTCTTGATGTTGTTAAAACTTCATAACTCGTAACCTATTAATTCGATCTATTTTGTTTTGATCTAATTTGACTCAGATAAATATTCCAATATTTTACACATTGCCTCTTAAGTTAATCCTTTCTGCTCTGCACCAAGCTTTCAGAGGGTGAGCATCCAGGTTAATCTAAAGTGGGTATTTTAATTACCCTGACTAGGATTGTGGTCCGTACTAGGACAGGGTGCATACCTCTACCAACTATAGACCCAATTTCTAACAAGCATGCTCCTTGGTACACAGAGGTATAGCTTGTATTCTTTACTGTCGTTAAACAGCCAGTCTGATGCGCTTCCATTCATGTCTGCTCCATTTTGCTCCACATATATGTCTCAGTTACCTGCACACATTCTCCAAAGTTGTCTTTCTTTAACTTCATGCCTCATACTATGCTGGTTAAATCCACTTTATGTCATGCCAGGTGGTCAAAGGCCATAGAAGTAATGCGTGCCAATGCAAACGAGATCAGCATATCCATACATCATAGAGCTGAAGACCATATTTATGCTGTAAAGGTATTTGTTGCTTCTCTATTGAGGTCCTTTTGCAAAAGCTTGGTTTCAGATTTCTTGTTTTAACTAAATTGCTGTAGTCATTTGCAGAATTTTCATCTTTCACTATGGTTGGTTCAGATGATTTAAATGAGCTGAAAATTACATTAGTTTAATAGAGTTTGCTCAGCAATATAACCACAATTAAGTAGACATGAAGAAGAAAGCTTCTAGATGTTTCTCAGATTCCTACATAGGGAATATGTTCACAAAAAATCCCTGTGTTTGGCGTGAGCCCTCACTCAACCAGAGGGTGGCATGCTTTATCATCAGGCTTGTCCTTACATTGGTAGGACTGATTAGGAGTGTGGTTTACAACCCTGGAAAAAAGTAAAGCTCTTGTTCTATTAAATGTGGTTGCCTAAATGATGTCTCTGGTTGGATGTTCAATCAATGATAACAGAGGGGGGAAAGGTGTTGAGGTTTAGATTACCTATTAATGCAGTACTTTATTCACATACCCAGTTAATAACACATGTTTCTGCCAAATACTTGCCGAACAAGGAGCCAATGAGCATTCTTCAGCACATAAGCCCTCTCTGTACAATAACCTCTAATTGGAGTTAATAATATGAATTCATATACAGAACCAGTAAATTAATCAAGTGTGTTAGCAGTACACCATTCCACACAATCCCATAGCCTAGTGTTAGAGCCTCCTCATTTAGAAATCAAGAGGTGTACTGGATACTTCATTGTGGTTATTTTTGTTTGACTTGGGAGGATATAATCAGTGTTTGTTTTCTTCCCTTCTCCCCATGTTTCTATGTTTTTTCTTTGTTTGAGTACATTAAAACCATAAGAGGAACAGTTCCTCCGCCTTGCTATGGGTACCCTTGTCTGCCATACTGTATATTTTACAGGTGGTAGTAATGGCTGATGTCCCCTGCTTCTCTTCCACTTTCTTTGTACACTTACAGCTTGATATGATTTGCAGAAGATAATTTCTTCTGTTTTATAATATATTTTTTTCTCCACTAAACTGGAGTTTATTATATTTAGTCCCTTCCAAATGACACCGGAAGTTGGAGCATATTTTTTTGAGTTATTTCCTCTATCTAGTTCAGGGAGGATCAGGATAAGAGGCACAGATAAAACACAAACAACACATTTACACCATCTCTACAAACTCAGAGCAACCTTGATAAGAACCATTGGAGCATGCTCTACCTTTCAGAGTCACTTGACAGTGAAAACCAAATTGGCTGCCTAAGTGGCACATATATTCTCATCTGAATTGATCCTTTTGCTGAGAATGGAGCTCTCTCTAAAAAATAAAAACCAGCAAGTCTCTGAATGAAGAATCTAGTTTCATAATAGAGCCCTAAGGAGGGACCAATCATAATAAAGGATAAACGTTTCCTGTAACACATAATGGATATTTGCGTCTAAATAAGACGTTTGTTTGCTAAATCTTCTTTCTCAGCGCTTCTGTTTTGTAAGTATTATTGATAAAGTGCCTGCAAATGTTGTGATACGCAGAACAATCTGTGGATACTGCTTGTAATAACATAACATGTATTGTTCACCCTTGGGTCTTTTGGCACTGAAATAACAGATATTTAGTATTACCCAACTGAATGTGACTAATTTGAACAACTTTGGATAGATGTATGGCTGAGTAGACCCACCAGCTTTTGATCTGCAGTTATGAGGTCCAACACAAATTCCTGGAGTGGATGCATTGGTAACTAAGCAGCCAGACCCGGCATAAATATACATCACTTTTTCAGTTCCATGTTTGTTAGTCAACGTTTGCTTCATTAAAAACGGAAACAAATCTAAGCTGTGCACCTAAAAACAAAATGTATTTGTATGTTATGGTATGTGCCTTGCACTGCATGAGGAGTATCCAAAGTCAGTTTTCCTTGTGTTTGAGCAGTTACAGTTCAAATGTACAACATTTTATTTTATTTACTTGATTCCACAAACGTGAGCCTATGTGAGCTCAGGGAAGTGCCACTAGGGCCATTAGAAATCACTGCATATAGTGCTTAGTTTGTAAAAGAATAAGGGTCTGATTCAGAACTTGGTGGATGAGTTACTTCATCATAATGGTGAGGGATAGCCCATCTGCTCAAATCTAAATCCCATTATCTTCTATGGGATTTAGATTTTGGTGGTGTTATGTTTACTTTGCATTTATTAAGAATGTTAAGAATTTTATTCTTTGTAAGACTCTTTTGTTCGAACTCTTGCGCCCGTGATTCCACGTTCATTGTTGGAATGCGGGGCAGAGAGTTGGAAGACAGAGACACGGAGCAGATGCTCGGCAAGCCTTTGTTGTTGTTATCAACTTAAATAAAGACATTCCTGTAAAGATGAAGACTCCAACTTTACAAATTTTAGCGACAAGCTTTTAGCAGTTGAAACAACAATGAAGAACCCGTGCAGACAAAGGAAATTGGTATGCTGTAATTTGGAAGGCTTGCTGGGATTCATATTGGATTAATTTTAACCCTACGTGTGGATTACGATTGTGCGTGTGAATCTTTTGAAGAATATTTGCGCATGAAATTTGGCTGCGCTTTCTCACCGTTTGACAGAAGTTGCATCTTTCACCATCTTTTGAAGTGCTCGTTGGACTGTTACACAGCACGAGCGTGACAAGGAACAGTGGACGACGTTGCACGCGCATCGACGTAAGCGCGTTGCTTCAGCTTATTAGAGGAAGGAACATTGGCAGCGACGATTGAGGATTAAAGGAAGGTATCGGAACACTTTTGTCATCGGACAAAAGCGTACAGCGAATTTGAGGAAATACATTAGGAGCGCCGCAAAAGGATCGGAATAAAGACATCTGAACGTGTGGCATTCCGTGTTGGTCAAGGAGCGTTGGCAGCTAAGAGGTGGAATATTTGCTAACAAATTTTATGAAATAGTGCTGTTTTGATGGACAACAATAAGCACACATTTGTGGATATATATTGGTTGATCTTAAAATACAGTGAACTAGTCCTTTGGGTGAAGAGTGGACACTGTATAAAGTCCAATTTTCTCAGCATGTCCACACAGCAATTTTCTCTTCAGCCTCCGCAGGCATTCTGTCCGGCAGGTGCAGGCCCATATTTTTTAAACTTTTTAGAGACCATAGACGAGGAAGGAAAAATGAGTCCGGAGAGGAAGAAAAAGATCTTTTGACATTCTGTTGGTCCAGAAGGGCTAAGAGTATATGAGTCGATGACTAAAATGAGTGGGAGCGGGGATGGTAATGTTTTTGGAAATGTTTTAAAAGAGTTTGATAATTATTTTGCCCCTAAAGTGTGTATAGGTATTTCTAGATATACATTTTTCCAAAGGAGGCAGGAATGTGGAGAGACAGTTGATGAGTATGTTGCAGCACTTAAAATATTGGTCAATGACTGCAAATTTGATCATTTACAAGAACAATTAATTAGGGACCAAGTAGTGATGCATACTCCTGATTTGGCTATTCAGGAGAGATTGTGGATAAATGGAGATGCAGAATTAAATGATATTTTAGCACTAGTCAGAAAAGCTGAGTTATCCAGTCGTAGAGCGAAAGCCATTAAAACAGAGTGTATAGAGTTTGGGGAAGATACTGTTAACGAAATTAAACATGAGGAAATGGGTAAATTTAAAAGAGAACATGTGAAAAATCAGCAGACATTAAAGGGTGATGCTCAAAGGTGCTATCGCTGCGACAGTAGTTCACATTTAGCTTCTTTCAAAAGTTGTCCAGCGTTAAAGCAGAAGTGAGCAGCTTGTGGGGTCCTAGGACATTTTGCAAGAGTGTGTAAGAAAATAAAGAAGGGGAGTATTGCGAAGTATGTGGAAGATGCAAATGACAGTTCAAGCGGAGATGACAGTAAAGTCAATAGGATTATGCGTTGTGGCAAGCAAAAAGAAAAAACATTTGTTTTCAATGTGCATGAAGGTTCATTTTGTTATAAGAAAAAACCTGTATGCTTTATGCATATTGGAGGAATTGACATACAAGTGTATGTTGACTCTGGATCTCCTTATACTATTACTAATGAGGATGCATGGAAGTCAAAATTTGTAGAAAAATTGGGTAGTAGTTTGCAAGAACCTGAAATTTGCCTGGAAGGATTTTCAGGAGAAAAAATAGATGTGTTGGGATATAGAGAACTAAAATTTGCTTTTAAGAACAGGAAATCTATTGGAAAGTTATATGTAGCAAAGAAGGCACCTTTAATTCTGGGTTGGAAAGCTCAAGGAGAGTTACATATCACCCTTGATACGAGCAGTCCTGAATCAGTTATGGTGGTGGATAAGGAGGAAAACACAGCAAAGGACATGATAAAGAAATTTCCTAAAGTTTTTGGTGGAAATATTGGGATGTTAAAAGGTTTTGAACATAGTACTGTTCTGAAGTCCGATGCTTGTCGAAAATTCATAATGTGAGGAACATTCCCATACTCATCAGAGGTGAAGTTGAAGAAGAATTAGACAAATTGGTCAAAGCAGACATTATTGAACCGATTGATTCTTCCGAATGGATTTCTCCGGTGGTGGTAGCAAAACGTGCAAATGGGAAGATTTGTTTGTGCATAGATTTGCGCCACCTAAATAATAACATAGTGGTGGATAAGTTTCCACTACCAAGAATTTCAGAGATGCTTGCACTTATAAAGGGGGCAAAATAGTTTTCCACCATTGATTTATCAGCTGCTTATCATCAGATTAAATTGAATGCAGAAAGTAAGAAGTACACAGTGTTTATCACTCCAATATAATGTTTCCAATATAAAAGACTGCCTTTCGGTCTGGCAGCAGCCATATTTCAGAGGTTAATGTATCAATTATTTGGGAAACATACCAATGTGAGATATTTCCAAGATGACATTTTACTTTTTGGCAAAGATAGGACAGAACATGACAAAGTATTGGAAGAGGTTCTAGGTATATTAGATGATAAAGGTTTGACTATGGAACACTCTACGGCCCATATTTATACTTTTTTTGCGCCGCATTTGCGTCATTTCTTGATGCAAAAGCAGCACAAACTTACAAAGTACAATTGTATTTTGTAAGTTTGTGCCGCTTTTGCGTTAAAAAGCGGCGCAAATGCGCTGCTATAAAAGTATAAATATGGGCCTAAGTGTGAGTCCGGTGTACAGTCAGTAACCTACCTTCGACATGTCTTGTGTGGTGAAGGGGTAGCTACAAAACCAAAGTTGGTGGATGCCATTCTGAATGCTCCACCTCCCACGTGTAAGGATGATGTCAGATCATTTCTGGGAATGATAGATTTTTATGCAAAATTTGTGAAGGGTTTCTCCAGCAGAGTATACAACATTAGACAACTGCTGAAAAATCACATTGAATTTTGTTGGTCACAAGAATGTGAAACAGAATTTAAGGATGTTAAGAATGCAATTGTGTAGGGTCCTGCATTAAATAGTTTTGATCCAGAGTTTATGAATGTTGTAACTGTGGATGCCAGCAACAAAGGATTGGGGGGGTGTTGACACAAATTGATGCTTCAGGGAAGGAAGCTATAATTGCTTTTGCTTCTCGTGCTTTATCACTGAATGAGGAAAGATTTTCGGTGATAGAGAAAGAAACACTTGCATGCGTTTGGGCACTGGAGCATTACAGATCATTTGTTTGGGGGAAGAAATGTATTTTACGTATGGATCACACACCATTAGTAAAACTGTTGACCACTGAAGGGATGTTTAAGGCATCTGCAAGGATTGCTAGAATGTCAATGTGTTTGCAGGATTTTATGTATGAAATGGAATACATTCCATGAAGGAGTAATGGTTTGGCTGATTTTTTGTCCCATATGCCTACTGAGATATTGGAATGGGATGCTGATGAGGAGGAGGAGTTACAAGTTGCATTAATTCATGATGAAGGTGCCCTGAGTGTAAAAGAAGAGCTGTGGAAGGAAGGGTATTCCATGTATAAGGATTTACAGATATTGATGGAATGGGTGATGAATGGTTGGCCTAACAAATCTAAAATTTCAAAAAATCAAAGACAGTTTTGGGACGAGAGGAGTGAGTTATCAGTTGTTCAAGGAACAGTTTTCAGAGGTGATAGAGCTATTCCCCTAAAGACACTGAAGAATAATATTTTGAAATTGTGTCATGAAACTCATTGTGGGATTGTGACAACTAAACAGAGAGTGAAAAATGGTATTGGTGGCCAGGGATTCACGTTCAAGCAGAAAGGATTGTCAGGGATTGTGTCATCTGTGCGAATTCGGATAAAACATTGAGGACATTGAAACCTAATATGTGTGAACCAATAATACCAAACAAAACATGGCATACAGTGGCAATAGAAAACATGGGTCCCACTGGCATGGCTGGAAAGTATATAATTGCCATGATTTATGTTTTCTCTAGGTGACCTGTGGTGAAAATTGTGGATAAGGTAGATTCCTTGGGGGTTTTGACATTCATGGATAATACTTTTGTAGAGGAAGGTTTACCAGTACAGATTATCAGTAATAATGGGTTGCAGTTTGTGTCTAACTTAACAAAGAAGTATTTTGAAAGGATTGGTGTTAGGCGTAGGACCACGTCCTTGTACAATCCCAGTGGTAATGGTATGATTGAGAGGTTTAATAGAATTATGAAGGATACAATTCAAATTGCATGCAAAAATGGTGATGATTGGGAGGTTCAAGTTTTCAACACATTGTGGTCATACAGAACTAGCCATCATGATGCTCTTGGGTTGTCTCCTTTGGAATTAATGAGAGGAAGAGCACATAGGACAAAATGCAACCCGGAATGGTTGTTAGAAGCATCTGAATGCAAGGTGTCTTTTGACGAGGTCAGGGCAAAAGTTATGAAGAGGCATCAGGGATATAAACAATATTTTGATAGTAAGAGGGGCTTGTCAAGAGATTTTGAAATTTTGAAATTTGCGAAGGTAGTTGGGTTAAGGTAAAGAAACCATGGAAGGTAAGAAACGGGGAGAGCCAATTCATAGAACCAATTCAGGTGAGCAAGGTGTTGCACAATGCAGTTCTCTTGAGTGATGGGAAAGTGTGGAATCTTAAAAGGATGGCTGCATTAGAGGGCAGAGTGATTAACAAAACATAGTTTGAATGATTCCATAGAAGATTGCACTCAGGAAAGAAATAAAGTGAATGACAATTTGGAACAGTAGTGGAGATAGTTTTGAGGTTGGAGAAAATGTATGTAGAACTAATCGTATGCAAGATGATGAGGAGGATGCTTCAGCGATAGCTGTTAGTGAGGAAGGAGGAAGTGAAGAAGTTGAACCTATGGAAGAGCAGTTAGGTCTAGAGGACATGGAGAATATTCCAGAGGAAAAAGTGGGCCTTGACAAGGAATGTACAAGTTAACAGTACAAGTTACAAAGGTAACAGAGTGTGTTCTAAACCTAAATGGTTGGATGATCATATATGTGATTTTATTTCATAATGTGTTTGTGTAATACAGTTTTTTTTTTTTTTATTGTTTTCTTAAAGGGGGAGATGTGTTATGTTTACTTTGCATGTATTAAGAATGTTAAAATTGTTATTTTTTTTTAAGTCTCTTTTGTTCGAACTCTTGCGCCCATGATTCCAAGTTTGTAGCTAGAATGCGGGGCAGAGAGTTGGAAGACAGAGACGCGGAGCAGATGCTCAGCAAGCCTTTGCTGTTGTTATCAACTTAAATAAAGACATTCCTGTAAAAATGAAGACTTGGACTTTACAGGTGGACAAGATAGCCATCACCGTTGTGACGCAACAACCCGTTCGCAGAGTTCTAAATCAGGCCCTAAGTGTTGAGGCCCAAAGATTTCCTAAAACACCAAATGATTGGGGTGCAGATTATGAAGGCTAACAAGTCTCAATTCTGCCTCACTTCCTTTGATCACCACTCTACAGTCCCTGCCCCACTCTTGTGGATTGGTTTTCACACTTGCTTTCTCCCTTTTTTCATGGGTTTTCTTTCTCTTCCTTCTCTTGTTCCCTCTTTTCTGCCACTCTCTCTGATTCTAGGGCAAAGTCTGATAATGAAAAATAATTCCTGGTCCCCAAATATAAGTACCAGTGGACCCCAGTTACTCAGATTCAACACTGACTGCATATTGCACACAAACCCAAACAGCAATATTTAAAATAAAGGCCTCTTCACCCGCCCAGATAAACCTTACAGCAGTTACTCCCTTCCTTCCACAATTATGCATCCATCCCTGCATTCATTCATTCCTCCAATCATTGAGTTATTCTCATATTCCCCAAGCCCCACACAAGCTTACAAATTAGTGAAGAAGCACTTTAATTTATATACTCACTCGGTCTTTGGTGTTGCTAATGTTTCCTTTAGTTCTAGGCTTTAGTTGTATTCTCAGACTTATGTAATAAAAAACATACGTAGTACATAGCATACACAAAGACAGGCTTTGGGTAAGCCCCCTTCATTGATTGTTTGCAGTGGCATTCAAAGTTGGGATCACCCCAAAACACATCGTACATAGAGTAGGGCAATGGGTCAGTCCCTTGTACCATTTATCTGCTGGCAGTGCCATTCAGATTTGGATCAGCCTTTAGGGCAGCCTTTCATTGAGTGGGCTGTTCGTCTCTCTCTGCAACAGCATTCTGAAGTATTAAGTGTCACTGTGCATCCGGACATTGCACAAACACAGGCAACAGAATCCCACTCCAACCCCGCCATAATGCTTTGCACACCCTCGGGGAGTAATACAAATGTCTGAAGAACACGAGCAGCTTGTGCAATAAATTGTGCTGGCTGCTCCATGAACAAATGTGTGAATCTGGGTTTTTTTAGGGAATGGAGGAGGATGGCCCTTGGCTCCGCCCATGCATTGGCTGGGTGGAGGCATAAATCAGGGCAGTGATGGCATACTGGTGAGTGGGGGAGTGTTACTGCTGAGAATACAGTTTTACCTTGGGTATTATTTACATGGTCTAGGGAGGAATCAGAAGACTTCCATTAATCTCAATGGATGGGGGCAAGGCAGGCCATCTGAGACAATGTAGGAGTGAGTGTGTTGGTGGCCTCTGCCTCTTCCACCAAGACACAGCAACTCCTGTTGATTTTCCTATGATAAGTGGGCTGGGGTCTGGGCAGGAGTCCTGCAGCTTCCTTCCAAGTTCTGCTCTGCAGTGTGGGTTAATAATTTGCGCCACTGCAGTCCAGTCACCATGCCTGGGAGAATAAGTATGCAGCGTAGGTAAGTGAGTTTTGTGTGAAGTTTTATCCTGCTATTGCTGCAATTCACAAGGTACCCTGAATAGCAATTTCGTGTTTTTATTCACAATAAGAATGCAACTGTAAGGGAAAAAATACCAATTGAGGAACGATGGGAGTGAGTGAGGACAGTAAGGCTAAAACGAGGAATTAAAATAGATAGGAAGGAAAGAGAATTCCCAGAAATTGACCATTACAAAAGGGTGAGCAACTGTGCATTGGCCACAGGGTTGGTCCCATCATAAATCCTGGTGTGTCTGTGTCTGTCCACTATCTCCGTGGCTGTGACGGATTTGCGGTGCGCCTTAGGAAAGGTAAGGAGTTTTTCTAGGTGCGCTAACAAAGAGGTTTCAACTACTATCAATGTCTCTCTCTGTAACCCTGTATTCTGTGTGTTGTAAATAAATAAATAAAATAAGGTGCCAGGATGGAATGGTGCCCGACACTGTAGCTGCTGGCCTGACCTGCCCATGCTTTCACTTGCTCATATGCTTTCTTTTCCTTCTATTAGGGTGACCATCTGGCATTGAGGCAAATTCTGGACAGGACTGTAAAAAAATTCAGGACAAAGGGTCAAAATTCTGGTATGCTACACTCAGGTGTCACATTAGGTCCTTGTTCAGTAGCGTAGGCCAGTCACCAAGGCCATCACCCCTACCCAAAACTCCCCAATCTTTCTTGAAGAGAAAGTAACAGTAAAATTTGTATTATGTTTCTGAACATTTTAAAACCCCTGGCAAACAGTTTGGGAAACATTAAGGTAATTAACCTTATGCTAGTTTAAACAAATTGAACAAAAACATCTGGCTTACCCCAACCGCCCATGGACTTTCAACCTAAAAGAAATATAAAGAGGCAGGGCAGATGGCGTGGGCGACAGTCTCACACCTAATGTCAGGATGTGAGGTACCCTCAACTTGTCTGTAGTCTCACAGCACTAGAGTGTATGTCTGGGACTCTACATGTATGTCAGAAATGGGAGCCCGGACTACCTATCAAAGGTAATAAAAGAGGAGGATGAAATTGAGATCAAATGGGAGATCCACGGCAAGTGATTCAAAGGGTTGTTGCTCAGAACTGGATAAATAAGGAAGAGAAGAACAAGGTTGGACAATTCCTAAAATCAGACAAGATGAGTCAACCAAGATTATCGGAAAGTATTGGGTACCTGGGGAGTTGTCTCTGCAAACAGGAAACAGAAGGGGCACTGTCAAGTGGTTGAACAAGCAACACCCATTTACCCTGGCAAACTCTTCTGGTGCAATGGTCCGCTGTTCGTGCTTGTGAAGGGTGAACAGGGGACCGAGCCCTTGCAAGGTTATGCAAGGCAACTGCCTGCTTTGTCCATGTCTTTAAATGGTTTTGAAATTGAGCAAAAGCCAAACTATTGCTCTGGGTTATCCCTAAGTGTCAAGTGCACATAGAATCTTCAAAATATTTGGGATGTAAATTACACAAACAAACTGTAAAAAATGTAAAATGTAATTAGTGTTTCGTTAACATATGGCACTGTTTTCCCCTTTATATAGAATTAGATCTCAGATTGAACTGGGGACTAGTTACCTTTCGATACCTAATGATTAATATTTACCATTCTCCCACTGATTTGCAGGATGCAGATCTCAGCAGAGCGTCACGGTCCCTCCAAGCCCAGTTTGCTTTTTGGTCTCTTCTGCTTTCTGTGGTGGGCCACGTGGCACTAGTGAAGATGGTGTGCTATCCCAATGATAGTATTATTAAGCAAACCTTCCCCAGCTCATCCTTCATTCCTTTTTCATATATGCCACACATCTGATTTGGTCGCTGCGGCACCGTCGGGTAGCTCTTTCCACTCTAACGCTATGTGGCTGCAGGTGGATTAGGTCTTCTTGACTTAGAATGCTATTATTCAGCTGCACAGGTCCAATGTATGGCTCACTGGCTTTATGCCCATCTCCCTGCATGAGATGAGGTTTATCAGTAAGGACTTTTAAGGAAGGCCTAATGCACTGCTCATTGTTCCCTACTGACCATTCTACAGATCACCATCTGGGGTTATTGTGCACAGCTTTCTCTTGCCTTGCTAGAACCTGTAAACTCACTGACACAAAGAAACACTGTGCTCCTGCACTACCTTTGCTAAGCCTTCCCACTCACACAGGAAGGCTGTGCTCAGAGCAACTCCATCAGTGGCATGCTGCAGGTATCTTAAAATTAGGGGATTTGTTTCTGGACGGGGAGCTACTAAATTTCCAAACCCTTGTGGCAAACTACCATCTTCACCCAGGTCAACTCCTTACTTACAACCATCTTAAATCATCATTAAATGCCCTATTTCATGTCTGCCACCTAGCACTAACCCTACCTACAAGAGGTGTGCCAGAAGCTCTACACCATAGGAACTGGTGGCAAACTGATAGGATGGGTGTACAGACCTTTCCTGCAACATGGAAACCACTCCAGTTCTTCTCATCATACTACCTGGGTGATTGATTTGGCCAAACCTCTGCAGGATACAGACTGGACTAAAATACTGGACTTTCCCCACAAAGTATCCCGCGGCTGTCACTTCAAGTACATTCATAGTGCTTCCTTGGGAATGCATTCCACCCTTTACTTGCCATTGGCCTTGTGATGTGTAACTCACATTTTGTTGCGTTCAATTTGCTGGCTTTATTTGTTTTAGGCTATGCAGCTTGAGTTTGTTCCTTCCCTTGCCCAAACCTTATTTACAGTATCCTTCCGTGTGCTCCCTTTCTGTAAACAGGCCTGTAAATCTTGTTCTTATCTCTTCACATTTGATGTGCATTCAAAGAACAAAGTCAATCGTCAGGCCCTGTCTTCGGCGGGAACTTAGGCCCATATTTATACTTTTTTAGCACTGCATTTGCGCTGCTTTTTGACGTAAAAACGTCACAAACTTACAAAATACAATTGTATTTTGTAAGTTAGTGCTGTTTTTACGTCAAAAAAGTGGCACAAATGCTGTGCTAAAAAGTATAAATATGGGCCTTAGTATTTACTTTTCTTTCTCTGACTTCAAAGTGAGAGGATTTATGCTACAACCTTGCTGGATACTGGGGTTAGGACAGAGTTTTTTCTATCACATGACAACATATAAATGAACTTCAGAATATATCAGAATTAAGAGGACAAATGAAGCACATTTTTGTTAATTCTGAACTGTACTGGAAACAAATACCTTTATATGATTAAAACAAATCATTGCATTAGGTGATGCAATTTCCACACATCATCATCTGTGCACAGTATAGTTTGATTTGAAAAACTTTATGTCTGTGCAGATGTAATGGTCATTTCAATAAAAAATGTATTGTCTGTAATGGTAGCGTGTTACCACACCATGCATACTCTACTCCACGCTGCTCTGCACCACTCCACACCACTGCACCCTACTCTGTATCACTCCAATTTACAACACTCCATGCCATGCACTCTTATCCATTCTGAACCACTCAACATTTTGCCACTGCACTCTATGCTACTTCACGCTATTCCTTTCTACTCTACTTTGTACCACTCTACTCTATGCCAATGCACTTTACGCCTCTCTACACCACTGTGCTATGCTCCTCAGCACGCTATACCACTCCATTTTAGGCAACACCAATCTAGTCCACACAACTTCCTCTATGCCACTGAGCAATACGGCACTGTACGCCACTGCACTCCAAGCTAATACACTCGATGCTAGTGCACTTACTCTGTAACACTCAACTCTATGCCCCTGCACTCTACATCAATACACTGTACGTCACTTTAATCTACTCTGCACCTCTGCACTCTATGCCACAGCTCTGTACACCACTTTACTCTATGCCATCACACTCTATGCCACTCTATGTAACTCCATTCTACCCTGCACCTCTCCACTCTAAGCCACTTCACTCTACTGTGAAACAATCTACTTTACGCCACTACACTCTGTGCCACTGCATTCTATGCCACTGCACTCTATCCTGCAACTCTCCACCCTATGAAACTACAATTTACTCTGAAGCAATCTAATCTACGTCACTGCACTCTACGCCACTCTGACCACTGCACTCTACACCACTGCACGCTGACACTCTACTCTGCAACACTGCACTAGCCGCCACTATACCCAACACCACTCTGCTCTGTACTACTACATTCTGCACCAATACACTCTATTACATTACACTCTATGCCACTCTAATTTGCCCCATGCCACTCTATGCCACTGCACTCTACGCCAGTGCACTCTAAACAACTGCACTGTATGCCACTGCCCTTTACTCTGCACCACTGTACTCTGTGCCACTCTACTCCACTCTACATCACTGCATTGACACTCTACTCTGCAATATTGCACTCTCCACCACTGTACTGTACACCAATCTACTCTGTACTACTGCATTCTATGCCACTGCACGCTATGCCACTCTACCCTCATCACTCCACTCTACGCAACTGCACTTTACAGCACTATACTCTACTCTGCATTGCACCACTCTACACTACGCCACTGCACTCTCTGCCACGTGAGTCTACTCTGCACTCTATGCCACTGCACCACTCTACACTACTGCACTCTCTGCCACTCTATTGCATGCCACTCTTCTCCACTATACTCTATGCCATTCTACTCTAAACCACTGCACTCTACGCCAATGCACTCTAAACAACTGCACTGTACCCCACTGTACTGTACTCTGCGCCACTGGGCTCTGTGCCACTGCTCCTATGCCACTCCACTCCACAACACTATGCCACTAACTTTCAGCCATGCTATACACCAGAGGGGCTGCACAACAATAACTCTTACGTAGACGAGGCATATTGGCTTTGCCAATGTTTGTTAGCACTATGAGGTACAGAGGTCCCTGAAAGAACTGTAAATGTGTAAGTCCTTATTTTAAACATGCATTTGACGCCTCGTCAGGGGTAATAAGTGATTTATAAATACAATTACATCATAATATAGGCTGCTACAAAATGCGCAAATACAGTTCAGTAAAAAAAACGTGCTTCTCAAATACATATTTGAATAATATACAGTTTATACCAAGTATTAACATTTTTGATAACACTCCATTAAAACCACACACTCCACAGGTGTTAGAAATGGGGTCTTTGGTTGACAGTCAGGTTACCCCCTGTTCAAGCAAGGACCCTCACTCTAGTCAGGGTAAAAGAGAATCACCCTCAGCTAACCCCTGCTTACCCCCTTGGTAGCTTGGCAGAGCAGTAGGCTTAACCTCAGAGTGCTAGGTGTAAAGTATTTGTACCAACACACACAGTAACTTAATGAAAACACTACAAAATGACACAACACCAGTTTAGAAAAATAGGAAATATTTATCTAAACAAAACAAGATCAAAACGACAAAAATCCAACATACACAAGTCAAGTTATGAATTTTTAAAGATTAAACTAAAACATAGCGCTTAGAAACAAAAATGCTTCGATGAGATGTTAACACGGCATCGTGACGGAGTCGTTCCCAACAAGCCAACACCAGCGGCGCCGGACACAGAGTCGTGTAGACCCCCAAGTACAGTACCTTTGGTGAAGAGTGAAAACAAGCCGATGCGCGAAGTCGGGAATCGCGGCGTCTGTGCGAAACGTTGAATCCGTGCACTTCGAGCGGCGTCAGTCACGACGTGGTGCGGCGACTTCCACGGAGTCACGGACTTCAGCAGGGCTGCTGCAGCGTCGGGCCTGCGAAGAGCGTCGCGTTCCAACGAAGGTCACGGCGTCAGGTGCAGGCGGCGTTACCGGATTCAGCAGCGGCGTCGGTCCGAAGTCGATTTCCTTGGATTCCACCAGCTTTCCTTTCAAGGGCCCAGGGACTGGATAGGGCACCACTTGTCGGGGCAGGGGTCTCTCCAGAGACTCCAGGTGCTAGCAGAGAGAAGTCTTTCCTGTCCCTGAGACTTCAAACAACAGGAGGCAAGCTCTAACTCAAGCCCTTGGAGATTTCTTCACAAGATGGAAGGCACACAAAGTCCAGTCTTTGCCCTCTTACTCTGGCAGAAGCAGCACTGCAGGAAAGCTCCACAAAGCACAGTCACAGGCAGGGCAGCCCTTCTTCCTCAGCTATCAGCTCTTCTCCAGGCAGAGGTTCCTCTTGGTTCCAGAAGTGTTTCTAAAGTCTGTAGATTTGGGTGTCCTTCTTATACCCATTTTAGTCTTTGAAGTCACCTTTCTTCAAAGGGGACTCACACCTACTTGTGAAATCCTGCCTTGCCCAGGCAAGGCCTTAGACACACAGCAGGGGGCTGGAGCCGGCATTGTCAGAGGCAGGCACAGTCCTTTCAGATGAGAGTGACCACTCCACCCCTCCCTCCTAGCAGAGATGGCTAATCAGGAAATGCAGGTTA
The DNA here is from genome assembly GCF_031143425.1 of Pleurodeles waltl. Lineage (NCBI taxonomy): Eukaryota > Metazoa > Chordata > Amphibia > Caudata > Salamandridae > Pleurodeles > Pleurodeles waltl. The sequence continues at coordinate 1,147,231,095 of NC_090437.1, read as the reverse complement.
CACCCCAGCCCCCTTTGTGTCACTGTCTAGTGAGAAGTGAAAAACAACCCAACTGTCAAACTGACCCAGACAGGGAATCCACAAACAAGGCAGAGTCACCGAATGGTTTAAGCAAGAAAATGCTCACTTTCTAAAAGTGGTATTTTCAAACGCACAATCTTAAAATCAACTTTACTAAAAGATGTATTTTTTAATTGTGAGTTCAGGGACCCCAAACTCCACATTTCCATTTACTCTCTAGGGGAATCTACACTTTAATCATATTTAAAGGTAGCCCCCATATTATCCTATGAGATAGACAGGCCTTGCAACAGTGAAAAACTAAATTGGCAGTATTTCACTGTCAGGACATATAAACCACATTACTATATGTCCTACCTTATCCATACACTGCACACTGCACCCTGCCCTTGGGGCTACCTAGGGCCTACCTTAGGGGTGCCTTACATGTAAGAAAAGGGAAGGTTTAGGTCTGGCAAGTGGGTACACTTGCCAAGTCAAATTTACAGTGTAAAAATACACACACAGACACTGCAGTGGCAGGTCTGAGACATGATTACAGAGCTACTTATGTGGGTGGCACAACCAGTGCTGCAGGCCCACTAGTAGCATTTGATTTACAGGCCCTGGCACCTCTAGTGCACCTTACTAGGGACTTACTAGTAAATCAAATAGGCCAATCATGGATAAACCAATTACATACAATTTACACGGAGAGCATATGCACGTTAGCACTGGTTAGCAGTGGGAAAGTGCTCAGAGTTCAAAAGCCAACAGCGACAGGTCAGAAAAAAATAGGAGGCAGGAGGCAAAAAGATTGGGGATGACCCTGCATAAGCAGAAAAGTCCAACAACAGGTCACCTTGAAACACCATCACAGTACCTCTCTAAAAGAAAATATCTTTGCCATCAGAAAGCTTCAAGTGACTCCTTTTATCAAAGTCAATGCAGGTTTTCAAGCCCCTTGCATTTGCAGATTTACCAGTTACCACATTTGCATTTCTTTAGGGAAAGAGACACCCTGGCAAGAAGGCCTTTTCTTATCTGTCTGCCCCACCCTCCCTCGGAGCACAAGAGACTCCCTGCCTTTCAATCCAGCTGGGGAAACTGATCTGCAGTAGGCCCGTAATGTCGCCCTGCCGTCTGTTGTCCTTTAGCTGAAAAGCTAAATTTACGGGCAAATGCTGTCCCCTAAGCCTTTCACCACGGACAATGGACCGCTGGGCGAAATTACGGGCAGTCCATGAAAATTACGGACGGGTGGTCACCCTACCCTCTACAACTCTTCAAGTGTCCCGGGACCCCTCCATCTTTTCATCTAAATAAATGCCTTTATTCTAATTTTGGAGACAGCAAAATTGCAAACACAAATAGTTCTGTGAGAAGGCATGAGCAGCAGCGTCTGGTGTAAAGAAGCCAGGCCAGGAGGGGGTTCAGATAACCATCCCAGCTAACGGAGCCAAGCACCAGATTTACTTGTATTCCGCCTCTATCTGTTGGTGTAAACGGAGCCGCACACCCCGGGGGACTCAAAATCCAAGTCTTTACTGGACTCCTGAGTGTACAGACTAATTGTGGACGGGTTAAAGAGAGCTTTCCTGCTCTACGTGCCAGGAATCACCGCAGTGTGCACGCCGTGTGCTTCTGATGACGCAGAAAAAGAAGGATCAACATATATTCATATATCATGTAACCAAAATCGTATAATGTCGTGTGATTTTAGTAAAGAAAATAATGTGCGTGGGAAATTGTGCCCTCGGAGTAGTTCGCCATTATTATAAATGAGCTTAATTAATCATGAAGAATTGAAAATTGTAGTAATCCGTCATAATTGCAAATGTGTTCTATGATTTTCTTGTTGAAACTGTTTTATGCTTAGCTTAAATTTAGTAGAGGCATTGGCCTAGTCGCCTGGTCTCAAATGTAACTGCGTGGTTTTCACTTTGATTAACAAAAAGGCATTATTCTGTATTTTTCCAGTAGAGATGACTAATACACTTATCTCCAAGGTTTCGTGCTAGGCCGGTTTCATCCCCTTTGATACAAGGTCAGCTCCTGCAGGTGCGGACAATAAAAGCACTGATACCGAAATAATTGGCAAACTTTCTTGCAACTTGTGTTCCAAGGCTCCAAGGACAATGTATGCATAAATGAGTACTAGGAGAAAGACACTATTCATTGGTCAAATTGAAGCCACCCTATGAACCCTCCAATGGAAGTCCCTGCTGAATTTGGAATGTTTCTTACTTAAACCCACCGGACAAAGAGAAGTCAGCCATTTTCTACGATGCCATTTTGAAGTCTGATGCCAGACGTCATCTTGGACGACATCTTGATGCCCTTTCTCTATTCCAGAGGAAGAGACTTTAAGAATTCTCACCCTAGAGACTTTAATTTTTATTTGCCCCGTCTTGCCCATGCAGTAACTTTGCCCCATTCTCCTTGCTGCTGCAAGGAAACTTGCCCTTAACTCTGCCCCTTTGAAATTTGCCCCATGCTGATCGAACCGGTACCTGAAGGACGAAGACTTTCTTGAAAGCTGATTGTATTTGGTAATTATGAAAGGATAATTGTATTATGCATTATGTTTTTCCTTTTAGGTACCAACTGCTATTTTGATAGGGCCCACGCTAGAAGTTTTCCAAATTTGTGTTGACTAAATTTGTTTTGCATGAAGCCCCACATGCCAATGCTAATTAGAGGTAAGTTGAGGTATTCACTTGACGCACCATGTTGAATTGAAATCTTGTTATGCTGATCGATGTATGCAATTAGTCAAATTCAGTTACTCATATTAGTGATTTGTATTGCTATAACCGAGTGTATTATAATTCAGATTTTGCGTAGCTTGCGTTTCTTCCGCCGTTATGGACACCTAGTAATGTTCGTATACATATATCATTTGATTTTGAGACTCATATATATCGTTTTAGCTTTGTTAATATAGGGAAATAAACCCATCAACTTTTAGTAAACTGGTGTGGTTATTCATGACTGAAAGGTCATGTTGCGTCAAATTACCGACTGTTATTGATTCCTAATGTGTTATTTTGATCTAGTAATAGAGTATTGGGTATCAATTACAATAGCTATTGATTATTGATTTAAGTGATCCGACTATTCTAGGATGAGGAGAGCCCAACTCGGTTAAAAGGTTCACCGACCTCCAACGTGTCCAGGTACAGGTAATTTATAAGGGCTGGACGGGTTATCAGTAGATGGTAGCAGAGATTGATGGTTCCCCCTTTGGGACCCCATCCGAACAATAGACGGAGTCAAGTTAGAATTTTCTTTGATAAAACAAGTTGGAGAGATGATGATGCCCTACATCCCCAATGACTTTCCCGGAATCTCGGAGCTTGCGAATGTAGGAAATGGAGGTGTGAGAATGTTTCCGGCGTTTCTAGTGACGGTATGAGAGAAGTTAGGGTTTTGCGCTTGCACAGCTTATTGCCGCAGATTAATTGAGAAGTTTGTGAGGATTTTAGGGGGTTACGAACTCCAATTAAAAGATTTTAGAGGAGTGTTACTCCAAAGTGTGAGAGTAGGGAAGTCGTCGAACTTCACATGTGTGTAGCGCTTTGTGCAGGGAAAATTGTCCACGTGGTTGTTGATGTTGAGACGGGCCCTGCGAGGTCAAGAGACTCGGGAGTATGTTGAAAAGCATATGAGACACTTGATTGATGTTGTAATCTGTTCGGTTTAATAGGTTGATCGGGCGTGGTCAACGAGTCAGTATGAATATTGAGGAATGAAAGAAAATTTTCGACTTTGAGATTTGATGAATTCTAAGGTGCACTAGAATAGTTCATTGATCAGTTGAGAGTAAAGTTTGCCGGTCAAATTTTGTTTGCGCAAGAGGGAAACCGAGAAAGATGGAATAACTGCTGAGGCTCGTGAAAAATCCCTAAGGTTTCTGAAGCGATTGTATTACCCTTCCTGTAGTAAACCAACAGATTTGTTTTCTTCTTTTTGGTTAGTGCTCGCGATATATTGTGGAAATTAGTTTTGAGTGAAGCTGAATGAAGGAGGACAAGCCGCAGGACTTTGTCAGCCGCAGTATGTGAGTGTGACGTCACTAGCAGCTGCGCTGGGATAGGTTTGTTGGTGAGAAGGGTCGCGCACGGATTGGACGCAGTCCGTGAAGCGCAATTGGTGGGGAAAGGCAAGCGAGAAAAATAAAAGACGGAAAGATGACATTTTTCAAAGCATTCAAGAGTGCCTTGAGGGGAGATGTATATATTAAAGCAAATGTGGGAGAAGAAACACCGTCTGAGGGTACACCAGCTCACATCGTGAAAAGGGTGTTGCACCATGTCTTTGGCTAAAGCAATGGTGCAAATTAACAGAAAAGCATGGAAGTGTACCGTTCCCTATCCATGGGTCGTTTAATCTAAGAGTTTTGGAGAATCTAAGATTCGCGCTATACGACATGAAAGTACCTCCAAGACCAGCACAGTTTGAGGCTTTAGCAATTTGGGAGCTAATAGCTAGAAACCAACAACGAAAGAAATTTGAGACAAGAATAAGAAAAGTAGAAAAGACACTAGCAGATGCTAGATGGGATAGCACACAAAAGGTTTGGAGATCAGACGTATTGCAGGGAATTAAATTGTTTCCAGCAATTACTGATGAAGCAGAGACGGAAGGAAGGAAAGCTACCTATAAAACAAACAGGAGTCAGTCCAGAGATAGAGAAAACAACAGAAATTCGAAAAGATCAGACGAGCCAGACGACGAGGAGTTCATTATATAATTGCTAAACGATCGCCCGCCACCATATGTGGAAAGTGAAAAAGGCTCAAGCACTAGTACTGCCCCTCCAGAACCATTACAAGGTAATGTGACACCGAATTTGAGAATATCACAGAGGCAGAGCAGTTCCGATATGCCCTTTGCACCACAAATTCAGAGGATATATCCTGACGTGCCTAAATTGAATCCTGTCGATAATTATCAGCCGCAGGTTCAAAGGCGCTGCTGTGATGAGCACAATCTGGGAATGACTTCTGATTTAATGGCGCAGGGAGGACAGAATAATCAAAGACCGACATTGATTCAAGCCGAATCAACACAAATTTTGATGCCTCAAAAACAGGTACAAGAAGTGCCGAGGTACACTCGAGTAACAGAGAGCCAGTTAGGTATGCCAGCAATGATGAACCATAATGTGGGGATCAACATGCCACAGAATTCGGGGAACAGACAGAATCCAGATGCAATATCTCTGCCTATCACTGTAGCTCCGCCAGTGCCATTGTATATACAGGCAAACCCATATGTATGCGATCAAGGGGTAATGACACAAAGTGAGACAGGGAGAAGATGCATAGAAAATACTCCAGGAACGACTCCGGTAGGAACACTGCCAAATGGAGCTGGGTCTTTGTCGGAATTTAGCCCAATTCCAATTTGTGCTCCGTCAACTGTGGTAAGGTCAAATCCACCACTAATAGTACTGTTAACTTAAAAAACTGAAACGTTGCAGCAACCATCAGTAGCAGTTGATGTAAGTTCTACATTGATGGGACTGAACGCACAACAGCTAACACAATGGTTCAACAGTCTGAACTCCCCACAGAGTACATCCAGCGGGAAGGGAGAAGAACTCCTGAATAAAATAAGATTGGGCATGGAAGCAGATGAACTAGTAGAGGGAACGATGGGTCTGAACAGGTTAGAATCATACACAGAAGAAGAGCTGAGATACATGTGCCCTAGGATTACAAGAGAAGTGAGCAGCATACATAAAAAGTTACAAGAAATTGCAGACAGAAACGAGATTGATATAGGTAAGACTAAACACTTGAGCAGAAGTTACAGGCTAGACTTTGAGACAAAAGACTTTGAACACATGAGATCTGCAGGGATGAAAACACACCTTAAGGAGATACTGCAGAGCGCGCAGGTCTGGAGATGTTTAGACAAGTGGGAAAGTAGATGGGTTAAGAAAAAGGACAAAAATAAAAAAAGTACCCCAGATCGGAATGAAAAAGCACAACAGAATGACGACCTGATAACCATGTTGCCGATGAGAGAAACAGCAGGGGGAAAACTTGTACATGTACCGTGGCACAGGTGCGATATTCAATCCTTTACGGATGATTTCCCTAAATTAAGAGAGAAACCGATTGAATGGTATCAACAAACAGATAGATTTGTGAAACTCACAAAATGTCTTTGGGAAGACCTGAACACCTTATTCGAAATTGTGGTTCCAGCAGATTTGTGGGAAGATTGTAAGAGGGCTGTAGGTTGGCCGACAGGTGAACCAGAAAGAGATAGGGACACAGGTGCACCATCACCTACGGTAATGAGTTTATACTATAAGGTGATTGAGCACTTGAAAACAAAGGTTGCGTCGAAAAATGTGGATTGGCAGAGGATTGACAGAATAGCACAAGAAGTTAAAGAGTCGATACATGCGTACTATGTGAGATTGTTGAAAGAGTTTAAAAATTACAGTGGCACGGAAACGATTGAGGCAAAGGACATGAGACATTTTGTGCTCAGATTTGTGGAAGGGTTGAGACCTGAGATCAGTCAGATGATTAAAATGCATTTGATTTGTTGGTAGTCAAAGTCAATCGATGAGGTGTTGAATTATGCAAAATACTGCAGTGATGAGATTGAGACAAAGCAGAAAAGGTGATGGTGATGCAGCTTAGAGCAGCTCAGACAGGTTTGCAAGGTTTACAAGGTTTTCAACAACAGTTACCACAGCAGCAACAGCAGGGAAATGCTATGTTTCAGCCACAAATGAGAGGCAGAGGCAGAGGAGGTTTTGTGAATAATGGTCCTGATTTAAATACTGTTATGATTCCGAATGGTATACAGGCAATGAAGAAGGTGATGCCATGTCACACGTGTGGAATCGTCGGGCATTGGAAACGGGAGTGCCCAATGATGGTGCAGGAATGTGTAGGTCAGCAAAACAATGATGTCAATGCATTTCAGAATATGAGAGGACCGAAATTAAGAGTTCCACATCCAAACTTTCAAAATAATGTAAAGCAGATGCAGGGTTTACAACCCATACAACCGCAGCAGGTGCAAATGCCCGTGCACAAATGACACAGTTGCAGCCAATGTAACAGAAGTTTCCTATGGTACCTAATCAGCAAATGCAAATACCCTTAGCACCAATGAATCAGCAACAAGTAATGCTTCCTCAACAGGTCGCGGGTCAAGGGATGAACCAAAATGACACAGTACACCAATTCCCGTTACATAGTGAGAATGGAATAAACGGTGCGTGGGAGAGTGAAAGTTCAGATGAGGAGGGAAATTGTATGCTTGCAGCATCCTTGGAAGTTGATCAAAAGGGTCCGTATGTGGAAGGAAGAGTTATGGGTCACCGTGTTCCGTTCTTGGTTGACACCGGAGCTACACGTTCTACAGTTAGAAGCATTGAAGTACCAAATTTGCCACATTCAGGGAGAACAGTTCAAGTAGTGGGAGCGGCAAATAGGTACCTGACAAACCCAATCACAGATCCAGTGCAAGTCAGAATTGGTAACTATCAAGGGTCACATAAATTTGTGGTGTGTGACTCAAGCCTGATATCATTATTAGGGAGAGACTTATTGTGTAAATTGGGATGCTCGATTATGTGTTCAAATAATGGAATTACAATTCAGACAAACAGTGATGGGGAAGAAGAGGACAGTGTAGGAGGAGACGAAGTGGAAACTGTTGATGAAGAGTATCCCCTGATTACACTTTATCCAATGCTCACTGAAGCAGATATTCCTGCTGAGTTACAGGAAACAGTTGGAAAGGAAGTGTGGGATATGACAGGGAAAGAAGTAGGATTGGTCAAAGGAGTAGAACCAGTGAAAGTGACTGTAAAACCCAATTTAAATTTTCCCCAGACCCCACAATACCATATGGCACAAGACACCCTCATGAAAGTTGCCCAACTCATTGATGAGTTTGTAAAACAGGGAGTACTAAAAGAAGTGTTAAGTAGTCCATGTAATTCACCAATCATGGGACTAATAAAACAGAGTGGAAAGGTCCGGATTGTTCAGGATTTGAGGAAAATAAATGACATAATAGTCAAATGTTGTCCCGTGGTACCAAATCCAGCTGTGATAATGTTTCAAGTTCCCTGTGATGCTGAGTGGTTCTCAGTCATCGACTTGTCACAAGCATTCTTTTCTGTGCCTCTTCATGATGACAGCCAATTTCTCTTTTGTTTCAAATTTTTGGACAGAGTCTACAGTTGGTGTCGAATTCCTCAAGGGTTTTCGGAGTCACCATCAATTTTCAATCAGATTGTAAAGAAAGATTCGGAATCATTGGAATTACCATTTGAATCAGCCTTGGTACAGTATATTGACGACTTGCTAATCGCGTCCAAGACAGAAAATGACTGTACAGCTGACACCATTGCCCTATTGAACCATTTGGGAAGGAACGGACACAAAGGGCCTCATTCCAACTCCGGCGGGCGGCGGTCGCCACCCGCCTGGGGGGAACCGCCATTTGGCCGCCCCGCGGTCAAAAGACCGCTGGGGCCATTCTAACTTTCCCGCTGGGCCGGCAGGCGCTAGCCAAAATAGCACCCGCCGGCCCAGCGGGAAAGAGGTCTGCAACACTGAAGCCGGCTCCGAATGGTGTGCGACGGATGCAGTTGCACCCGTCGCGCTTTTCACTGTCTGCTAGGCAGACAGTGAAAAGCATACTGGGGCCCTGTTAGGGGGCCCCTGCACTGCCCATGCCAGCGGCATGGGCAGTGCAGGGGCCCCCAGGGGCCCCAGGACACCCATTCCCACCATCCTGTTCCTAGCGGTGAAAACCGCCAGAAACAGGCTGGCGGGAAGGGGGTCGGAATCCCCATGGATTCGGCCAGCCGGGGTTAATCCGGCGGGAAACCGCCGGACCCGGTTTTCCGACCGCGGCTGTCAGAATGGCCCAGGAAGCATCGCCAGCCTGTTGGCGGTGCTTTCCGTCGTTCGCGGCCCTGGCGGTTTTTACCGCCAGGGTCGGAATGACCCCCAAAGTGTCCCCTTCAAAATTACAGTTCTGCCAGAAGAAAGTTAAATATTTTGGTCACTAAATAGAGAAAGGGTCAAGAAGAATTATGAAAGAGAGAATAACAAGCGTACTTCAAATGAGTCCACCGAAGACGAGAAGAGAGGTGAGAAAGTTTTTGGGAATAGTGAGTTACTGTCGCCAATGGATTCCCAATTTCTCAACTCTAGCCAAACCTTTGCTGAAACTGACCCAGAAAGATGCGCTGGATGAAATAGTGCTGAAAAGAGATGAGATGGATGCTTTTATTGAATTAAAGGAATGCATGTGCAGGGCTCCAGCTTTAGGTATGCCTGATTACACAGAGCCTTTTACATTGTTTTGTCATGAACGTGATGCATGTTCCTTGTCTGTCTTGACTCAAGCCCATGGTGGCATAAACAGACCAGTAGCATATTTTTCAGCTACTTTGGATGTGGTTGCAGGAGCAGTGCCAGGGTGCTTGCGTGCCGTAGCAGCAGTTGGTATCAGCCTAAATCAGAGTGAAGGAATAGTGATGGGACATCCTTTAACAGTCATGGTCCCTCACTCAGTCGAGATACTTTTGACACGTTCTCGAACGCAGCACATGACTGGTGCTAGGCTTACAAGGTACAAGACAATCATTTTGGGTTCACCTAATGTGCAGCTGAAAAGGTGCACTACGTTGAATCCAGCAACCTTGTTTCCCAGTGAAAATGTAGAAATTGAGAACGCCGAAGACATCGAGCACGATTGTCTTCAGGTGACTGAATTTTGTACAAAACCAAGACCTGACATCAAAGACACTCGATTGGAAGAAAACGATCAAGTTATTTTTGTTGATGGTTCATGTTTAAGAGATGCACTAGGAATATTGAAAGCAGGATATGCTGTATGTACAATAACAGGTGTTCTGGAAGCATCCTGGCTTCAAGGAGTTTACTCTGCACAAGTAGCGGAACTGGTAGCACTTACTAGAGCTTGCCAACTTTCCGCATTAATGAAAGTCACCATTTACACTGACAGTCAGTACGGATTTGGAATAGTGCATGACTTTGGACAGTTGTGGTCACAAAGAGGCTTCATGACCTTTTCAGGATCAGCAGTGAAAAATGGTGATAGAATAAGAGAATTGTTACATGCCATCCAGTTACCAGGAGAAGTAGCAGTGGTAAAATGCACACTCGAAATCACAAGACTATGGGGGTCATTCCGACCGTGGCGGTCGGCGGTGAAGCGGCGGGAAGACCGCCAACAGGCTGGCGGTCTTTTTTCATAGATTCTGACCATGGCGGTTACCGCCATGGCCAGCCGCCGCTTCACCGTTCCGACCGCCACGGCGGTAACGACCGCCGGGCTGGAGACCTAGGTCTCCAGCCCGGCGGTCGTCACATACCGCCGGCGGAATTCCGACCCGCCTGACCCCGGCTTACCGCCATGGATTTCATGGGGTTTGGGACCGCCATGAAATCCATGGCGGTAAGCACTATCAGTGCCAGGGAATCCCTTCCCTGGCACTGATAGAGGTGTCTGAAATGATCCAAACAGACGCTGTGGGCTCTTATATAAGTCTGTTTAATAACAGAGGATTAGATCCGGACATAACCGGGAGGAAGACACGGAGACACCGCAACCGCCGCAGCCTCCTTCGCTCTCCGCTCTCCCTTTCCACTGATTCTATTCCTCGCGCCGACACGCACCAATCTCCATCGCACGGCGCGAGGAACAGAATCCTTAGAATACAACACACCCCCTTTTCTTCAAAATAAAATAACATCAACATATTTTACAACATGAAAACTTTAGCCTAACATGAACAGATCTATGACAATAGAAAAAACACCAAGGCACATCCCAAAAAGCTGTAATGTTCAGTTTTATTCCTCGTATTGTCTTTGAATAAGAACAATGGCCTGTGGCCTAAGCTGACATCTTGGAACCAGAATCGAAGATGGAAACATGAATCCTTGTTCAAGTGTACAAGTCCAAATAATATATAACAGCCGTGGACAGCAGTCCAAATGGTATACAAACAGCCGACACGTGTTTCGTCTGGATAGACTTTATCAAGGCTGTGGATATACGCAAAGAAATAACATATCAAAATTTAGAAAATAATTTTTTTCTAAAAGAAATTTACTACTAGAGAAGAGACATAAATAAAAAGTGAGAGAAAAAGGAAGCCCGATTATAAGTCATGAATGTGTGAACTAGAATTGGAGATGCCGTGGTGACTCTCAGTATTAATTTGTGATATGAATCACCCAAAACAGTGTTAAAGTAAAAGAACAAAAGGTGTGATACGAAGTAGATGTGTCCCATTAAAAGCTTTATTGTGGAAGACAAGGAAAAGAAATGGAAAATTTAATTGATTGAACAATCCAATAATAGAGCGACATACCTATAGTAAGGACAATATCTCGAAATTCCAAATTGTTAGAAACAAATTAATGTCGTATATGATGAAAAAACGATTGAAGAAGGTAAAATACGAGGACCATGATAAGCCTGGAAAATGAAAAAGCATAAAACTAGTAAGGGCGGTCCATGACAGCCATATAGAGCCTTTCATATGGTGATTATACAACTTATAAAAGTTGAGGCATTATAGATTATAATGTAATGGATTTTGATGTAATTAGTGTGGTGATCACAGCCCGAGGGGTTAAAGTGCAAATCACCAAAATGAAAATATAATTCATACAATGGTTAATGATATGAAGCCGAATTACGGCAAAACTAGAAAAGAAAAAAGCCCATAAATTAAAAAACGCTGCGTTTAAATGCATTCTACAAGACTGTATTAAGTAGCAGACACAATTAAGGCAACGTATAAAATCAGCAAAAAGACTCAAAATGAGAGTCCGGCTATGTCGCATATTTCGAGTATGGGCTAGACGAGATTGTCAAACGAAGTGTAACAGCCGCAGAGCTACCATCGGGTGCCGGCATATCCCGCCGCACTACCATCACAAAAATGCCCTTGCCTAAAGTATCTTAAAGTGCTAATCTCTACATCGTATTAACGGTGCTGCAAATAATAATTGCGCGCCGAGGGTGAAATCCCTCTATTTGGAGCCGAAATAGGAGTGGAAATTAAAGAGCCCAAACCTCGAATATCTTCAAGCGTTTCCCTCTACGTCATGTTGGCGGCGCTACAAATAATAATTGCGCGCCGAAGATGAAACCCCCCTATTTAGAGCCGAAATGGGAGTCGAAATAAAAATAGGACTACCACATTAGAGCGGTGATAAATTAAGATGGAAAACGGGCGCCATATTGAAATGTCAAAAAGAAAAATAAAGTAAAAGAAGACAGAAATAGATAGAGGATACCAAGGCCATAACCAACAAGAATATTAACTGAAACAGTCTGTAAGTAGACCCATTTGTACAGTAAAGAACGCTAGTGCATAATGACAGTTACGAGCAACATGGAATATTTGAAAATGCAACTATGTAACTTACAGTACACCAAGAAAACAATGAAACTTATACACATTACAAGAAATCGAGAGGGAATCGTAGGACAATCCGATATAATGGCACATGACATATCATAAAATATCAAGTGTACTAGACATGGAAAAGTGATACAGAATATGAAGGCAAGTCCATAGGTACAACACATACTATAGAAAGACATGTAAGTCCTTATCTGAATTTAAACCCATCTCCACTGCTCGTAATTTTATAATCCACCTGCTTTCCAATTGCCTTAGCTGAAGAGTTTTGTTGCCACCCCTAGGGCAGCCGCCCAGAGTGGCAATTCCAAAAGTATGTACATTGAGCCTCTCCTGTAGTGGATGTTGCTCATTGAAATGAGCTGCAAGAGGATAGGCAGTGTTGTTATTTCTGATTGCCCTGACGTGCTCCTGTAATCTTTCCTTAAATGGTCTAATGGTACTTCCAATGTATATTTTCTTACAAGTGCAGACAATACAGTATACAATGTACTTAGTGTTACAGTTCATGAACTGTTTAATAGTGTGTGTAACATTGGTGTTATGCATGAACTTTTTGGTTTTGTCTTGTACATATTCACAGATGCTACAGTGTCCACATTTGTAGAAACCCATTGGTGGAGGCGGAAGCCAATTGCCTTTGGTGATAGTAGGCAGGAAGCTATGGCAAAGTTGGTCCCTCAAGGTGCGACCTCTACGGTAAGTCATGTCAGGTTGTGTCCGGAGACTCTTCTCCAATATTGAGTCGGATGTAAGAATCATCCAATGTTTTCTTAGAATTTTGAAAACATCAACACTTGCACAGCTGTAAGTAGTTATAAAGGATGGTGGCTTTCTAGTGCCATCCTGTCTATGTGGTTTTTTGGAAAGTAACGCAGTTCTGTTAACTTTCATGATTCGATCACACGTATCACTAAGCAGTTTATTAGGGTATCCACGTTTGGCAAAGCGGTGTTCCAAGATTTTAAGTTGTGTCACGAATTCTTGGTCATCTTGACAGTTCCGTCTCACTCTGGTGGCCTCCCCATATGGGATGGCTCTGATCTGTGAGTGTGGGTGTGAACTGCTGGCATGAAGGAGCGAGTTAGTTGCCGTTGGTTTCCTATATAGTTTAGAGAGAATACAGGTGTCTTTGATGTACAGGGTTATATCAAGGAAATCCACAGAACTCATGCTAAAATGACTAGTGAACTGTATGTTATAACAGTTGTTGTTTAAGTACTGTATGAATATGTCTAGAGTGTTGGAGTCACCAGACCAAAAAAGAAGAACATCATCAATATAGCGACCCCAGTAAATAATGTGTTGTGTAAATTCTTACCATGGACAATAATATCTTCCTACATGAAGGCACCTGGTATAGACAGAAACAGGGTGTAGCCATGGGAGCCAAATTTTCACCATCTTTTGCAAACCTTTACATGGGTTATTATGAACACCATCATTTATGGAGGAGCGGCCCACCATGAGTTCTGTGGATTTCCTTGATATAACCCTGTACATCAAAGACACCTGTATTCTCTCTAAACTATATAGGAAACCAACGGCAACTAACTCGCTCCTTCATGCCAGCAGTTCACACCCACACTCACAGATCAGAGCCATCCCATATGGGGAGGCCACCAGAGTGAGACGGAACTGTCAAGATGACCAAGAATTCGTGACACAACTTAAAATCTTGGAACACCGCTTTGCCAAACGTGGATACCCTAATAAACTGCTTAGTGATACGCGTGATCGAATCATGAAAGTTAACAGAACTGCGTTACTTTCCAAAAAACCACATAGACAGGATGGCACTAGAAAGCCACCATCCTTTATAACTACTTACAGCTGTGCAAGTGTTGATGTTTTCAAAATTCTAAGAAAACATTGGATGATTCTTACATCCGACTCAATATTGGAGAAGAGTCTCCGGACACAACCTGACATGACTTACCGTAGAGGTCGCACCTTGAGGGACCAACTTTGCCATAGCTTCCTGCCTACTATCACCAAAGGCAATTGGCTTCCGCCTCCACCAATGGGTTTCTACAAATGTGGACACTGTAGCATCTGTGAATATGTACAAGACAAAACCAAAAAGTTCATGCATAACACCAATGTTACACACACTATTAAACAGTTCATGAACTGTAACACTAAGTACATTGTATACTGTATTGTCTGCACTTGTAAGAAAATATACATTGGAAGTACCATTAGACCATTTAAGGAAAGATTACAGGAGCACGTCAGGGCAATCAGAAATAACAACACTGCCTATCCTCTTGCAGCTCATTTCAATGAGCAACATCCACTACAGGAGAGGCTCAATGTACATACTTTTGGAATTGCCACTCTGGGCGGCTGCCCTAGGGGTGGCAACAAAACTCTTCAGCTAAGGCAATTGGAAAGCAGGTGGATTATAAAATTACGAGCAGTGGAGATGGGTTTAAATTCAGATAAGGACTTACATGTCTTTCTATAGTATGTGTTGTACCTATGGACTTGCCTTCATATTCTGTATCACTTTTCCATGTCTAGTACACTTGATATTTTATGATATGTCATGTGCCATTATATCGGATTGTCCTACGATTCCCTCTCGATTTCTTGTAATGTGTATAAGTTTCATTGTTTTCTTGGTGTACTGTAAGTTACATAGTTGCATTTTCAAATATTCCATGTTGCTCGTAACTGTCATTATGCACTAGCGTTCTTTACTGTACAAATGGGTCTACTTACAGACTGTTTCAGTTAATATTCTTGTTGGTTATGGCCTTGGTATCCTCTATCTATTTCTGTCTTCTTTTACTTTATTTTTCTTTTTGACATTTCAATATGGCGCCCGTTTTCCATCTTAATTTATCACCGCTCTAATGTGGTAGTCCTATTTTTATTTCGACTCCCATTTCGGCTCTAAATAGGGGGGTTTCATCTTCGGCGCGCAATTATTATTTGTAGCGCCGCCAACATGACGTAGAGGGAAACGCTTGAAGATATTCGAGGTTTGGGCTCTTTAATTTCCACTCCTATTTCGGCTCCAAATAGAGGGCTTTCACCCTCGGCGCGCAATTATTATTTGCAGCACCGTTAATACGATGTAGAGATTAGCACTTTAAGATACTTTAGGCAAGGGCATTTTTGTGATGGTAGTGCGGCGGGATATGCCGGCACACGATGGTAGCTCTGCGGCTGTTACACTTCGTTTGACAATCTCGTCTAGCCCATACTCGAAATATGCGACATAGCCGGACTCTCATTTTGAGTCTTTTTGCTGATTTTATACGTTGCCTTAATTGTGTCTGCTACTTAATACAGTCTTGTAGAATGCATTTAAACGCAGCGTTTTTTATTTATGGGCTTTTTTCTTTTCTAGTTTTGCCGTAATTCGGCTTCATATCATTAACCATTGTATGAATTATATTTTCATTTTGGTGATTTGCACTTTAACCCCTCGGGCTGTGATCACCACACTAATTACATCTAAATCCATTACATTATAATCTATAATGCCTCAACTTTTATAAGTTGTATAATCACCATATGAAAGGCTCTATATGGCTGTCATGGACCGCCCTTACTAGTTTTATGCTTTTTCATTTTCCAGGCTTATCATGGTCCTCGTATTTTACCTTCTTCAATCGTTTTTTCATCATATACGACATTAATTTGTTTCTAACAATTTGGAATTTCGAGATATTGTCCTTACTATAGGTATGTCGCTCTATTATTGGATTGTTCAATCAATTAAATTTTCCATTTCTTTTCCTTGTCTTCCACAATAAAGCTTTTAATGGGACACATCTACTTCGTATCACACCTTTTGTTCTTTTACTTTAACACTGTTTTGGGTGATTCATATCACAAATTAATACTGAGAGTCACCACGGCATCTCCAATTCTGGTTCACACATTCATGACTTATAATCGGGCTTCCTTTTTCTCTCACTTTTTATTTATGTCTCTTCTCTAGTAGTAAATTTCTTTTAGAAAAAAATTATTTTCTAAATTTTGATATGTTATTTCTTTGCGTATATCCACAGCCTTGATAAAGTCTATCCAGACGAAACACGTGTCGGCTGTTTGTATACCATTTGGACTGCTGTCCACGGCTGTTATATATTATTTGGACTTGTACACTTGAACAAGGATTCATGTTTCCATCTTCGATTCTGGTTCCAAGATGTCAGCTTAGGCCACAGGCCATTGTTCTTATTCAAAGACAATACGAGGAATAAAACTGAACATTACAGCTTTTTGGGATGTGCCTTGGTGTTTTTTCTATGCACATTACAACTGTAACCCGATCGGGGTGACAGTTTACGCACTCTGTGGCTGGGTGCATACCTCTTTGAGCACTCCCCCCATCGTTTTACGTCATCATGGACCTTGCAAATGAACAATAGCTTATATTTGGAAAGTGCGCTCTCTCCTGCACACAGTCAATTTTTGCCTAGATCTATGACAATAATTGTAACCCACTGAGATGAAATGATTAATTATGAAGAATAAACAAAATATTGGCGATTCAATAAAGTATATCGGAACAGAATCACATTGTCAAAGTTACCGTGCGACATAATCATCTAATCTCTTAGGCCTTTTCAACATTGACCTGTCTCTCACCTTCACGCCTTCATGCCTTCTTTTACACAATGAGGTTTCACCAGTGCTGGTATTGTCATCCACACTGTTACCCGATTTACTTCCCACGTCAGGCAACTTTTCCCGATTGCCCCTTCCAGGCACTCATATAACCTTCCCATGGTTCCACACATTACCATCACTCAGCAACATAGCATACCTATAGACTTTTCTCACCTCCAAAGGCTCTGAAAACTTAGACTCCCCTTTGGCTGTCCACGCACCCTTCACTACTTGCACCCAATCACCAACCTTGTAATCACCAGGTATATCACTCATATTAAACTTTTTATTCACCACACCCTTTGACAACAATGCCCTCGGTCTTCTACCTCTCATGACCTCGAAAGGTGACTTTCCCGTCACACTGTGGGGAGTTGTACGGTATGACCAAACTAGGTCCTTCACAGCCTTCCGCCAATTTATACCATTGTAGATCGCTAATTGCAGCCCCTCTTTCAGCGTTCTGTACCATCTCTCCACCAAACCATTACTCTGTGGATAATAAACAGATGCTCTGATGTGCTCTATATCAAATTTGCACAAAAACTCTTTCATAACATTTGATACAAATTGCACACCATTGTCAGAAACTATCATCTCCGGAACACCTTCTATGTCAAATAAATCCGCCAAAACTCCACAACACACACAGTATTTATGTTTTCTACAAATTTCACGACTGGCCACCTGGAAAAATAGTCCACAACCACCAAAGCATATTTTGGCACACTTCCCAAAATATTAAACGGACCCATAATATCAATAGCTATCTTTTTACACGGCCCATCCGATTTGTCAGACACCACAGGATCCTTTTTAACAACCTTTTGTGACTTATCACTCCATGCACACAACACACACTCCCTTACATGATGTTCCACCTCCCTATCAAGCCCTGGCCACCAGTACTCCGATCTGATTCGTCTTTTAGTTGCGCTCATTCCGAGATGGCCCTCATGAGCCAATTCCAATACTCGTTTCCGCAAGCCAGTAGGAACCACCAACAGCTCGCCCCTGAACATAACTCCATCCACCATACCCAACTCCACACCAACATGGCGGAAATGCTCTGCATCGCAAGAAGCACTACCTCTACTTGGCCACCCATGACGGCAATAACCCATCACTTCATGCAGCACGACATCTTTCTGAACCATTGACACCCATTCCTCATGTGAAATTCTACCTTCTGTCACACATCCAATATCCACACCAACATATGCAATGAGTTCATCAACTTCAGGTTCTCCCTTTCCCCCCAGTACTGAACGCACAGGAAGCCTAGACAGACAATCGGCCAACACATTTTTTTTTCCAGGAAAATGCACCAAATCATAATTGTACTCCAACATTCTGGCCACCCAACGAGCAATTCTAGGAGTGGCCCTACCTGCTCCTTTAGTCGAAAATACTTCTATTAATGGACGATGATCAGTACGAATCACAAATTTTAAACCCCAGACAAACTTGCGGAAATGGTCAACACCCCACCAACATGCCAATGCCTCCTTTTCAATGGTGGAATAATTCATTTCAGATGAGCTCAACAGTCTGGAAGCATATGCAATTGTAACTTCTTCACCCCCTCTTCTTTGTATTAACACAGCACCCAGCCCAACGGAACTGGCGTCCGTATTAATAATGATCTCATCCCTGGTGTCAAACGGCTTAAGAGCTGGAGCTGAGGCATTTTGTTTTTTCAACAAACAAAACTCCCTCTCACAATCCTCACTCCATACAAATTTCTCCCTCACGCATTATAACTTCCTCATGTGCACAGTTTTGTCAGCAAACCTGGAAATAAACTATGAGTAATATTCCGCTAGACCTAAAAATGACCTTAATTGATCTTTGCCAGCTGGAGAAGGCGCGCTTTCTATCGCCTCTACTAAATTCAGTTTAGGTGAAATTCCATCCCTATTAATGCAATGACCCAAATACTCCACTTCTGGCACACTCAATCTGCATTTCTCCAACTTGATCGTCAATCCACTCACCTTTAAAACACTCAACACCTTTCTCATAACTTCATCATGCTCTTTCTGGTCACTCCCAAACACCGATATATCATCTTGAAAGTAAGTTACTCCTGAGATATCCTTCAGTAAATGGTGCATTGCCCGTTGAAATACAGACGACGCTGATGCCAAGCCAAAAGGCATGCACCTAAATCTGTATGCCCCTTCTGGAGTAATGAAAGAGGTTAATGCTCGTGTCTCAGGGTGTAACTCAATCTGATGATACGCAGATGATAAATCCAAAGTAGAAAATACACTTGCCCCCTTCACTGTAGATAACATCTCACTAATGTTGGGCTAAGGATGCCTATCCACCCAAATAGCAGCATTAAGATCGCGCAAATCCACACACAAACGCATGTCACCATTGGCCTTCTTAGCGATCACCACTGGGGCCAACCACTCAGACGCTTCAATTTCTTCAATCACACCTTGCTCGGATAGCTTGGATAATTCACATCGTAATTGTTCCCTCATCACAATGGGAACTGGACGCGGTTTATGCGCCTTAGGTACAGCATCCCGCTTTAAAACAATTTTATGCATAAAACCCTTCAACTTTCCTAGCTTGTTACTAAATACTTGAGGGAATTCCCCTACAAAGTTAGACACATGCACCACGTGTACATTAGACTTCGAACCCAAAACTTGATCAGGGTGATTTGGATCAAGAATTATGCCGACATCTTTTTGTTGCGGCCAACCCAATAAATTTGTACCCTCCTCCACAAAATATACTTTAGAGTTGACAACTGTCCCTTGGAACTCCAACGTAGCATCCATATACCCCACAAGCTCAATGGGCTTGTTACCATAAGCTAGTAATCGTACATCCGGTTGTTTGATCTCATGAGATGGAAAACTAGATAAGTTTTCTTTTCCAATCAAAGTATATCTTGCCCCTGAGTCAGCCATCACGAGTACATCTACCCCATCAATTCTAACTACACAATGTGGACCACAAGAACTCACACTCCCAACATCCACCACTTGCAAAATAAATTGCTGGCTGTCAACGTCCTCACTATCACTCCCCACTGAATTGATTGCACCTCTACCCCTTCTTGCACTCATCTGCCTCCCTTTGCACACCCTTGCAAAATGACCCTTGGACTTGCACTTCCTGCTCACTTGTCCAGCCGCAGGACAACAAACATCAGTCGCAATGTGCCTTTTAAGGCCACATTTGTAACAAATAACGTCCTTCCTTCCATCCATCTTCCCAGAAGTTCCAAATGTATCCTTTTTCTTGAACTTAGAATCCTCCGCATTGACCACGTTCACCACTCCAGACGCGGTAGATAGTTCCTTTAAGCCATCATTCGTTATTTCAACCCTTTTGATAAAGTCTATGGCTTTTTGCAATGTCAAATCTTCTGTATTCAATAGTTTCTCCTGAATTTTCCTATCATTAACTTTCAAAACCAGCTGGTCTCTCAGCATTTCATCCTGAAAATGCCCATAATTACAGGTGGCTGCCAAAATCCTCAAACTTGCCACATAGCTTTCCACAGACTCTCCTGGCAATTGGCTCCTTTTTAAAAATGTAAAACGCTCCACAACAACATTTTTCTTCTTTCCAAAATTGGTGTTTAACTGTTCCATGGCAACCTCATATTCATCCTCATCCTGGTCTCCATCCTCATAAGGGTATGGTAAATGTTTCAAAATGCGTCTTCCTTCCGCACCCAAACAATGCTTCAACATGGCCAATTTTCTGGATGCAGTAAATATATCTCCACCCACGGCCAGGACATACGCTTCAAAACCTTCTTTCCAGTCCTCCCAGGCTACAATAGGTTCTCCAGGAGTGTTAAAAAAAAAACGTGGTGCATGAAATCCTTCCATTTTCTCAATAAACTTGTCTTAGCACCTCAAAATGCCACTTCCAGCTGTTTAATATAAAACTGCAGCTCCAACCCCTTCAAAAGTTAAATTGTGACCAGAATATACCATATTTAGGCTTGAAAAAAGCCAAAACCCTTATGACACCGGTTGCCTAGCAACATTCTAGGCCCAAAGACTTCCTGAGAAAGCTACTCATGGTCGCTAGGCAACTACAGTTTCTTGCCGTTGAAAACCTCCAGGAAAATGCTTTGCCTTGTTGCTTAGCAACACTATGATCTTTCCCTTGAGACAGGGTTAATTATCAATGAAACTTCAGCCTCACGAAGATCAATTGCAGGATTCACGAGATACGTAAACACAGTTCCATAGGAGGGCTGCCATAAAAATAATCAACATCTGAAGTCTCTTGTCTTTCCTCCGGTCAGCAGTACACCTTCGTCGCCAGTGAAATGATCCAAACAGACGCTGTGGGCTCTTATATAAGTCTGTTTAATAACAGAGGATTAGATCCGGACATAACCGGGAGGAAGACACGGAAATACCGCAACCGCCACTGCCTCCTTCGCTCTCCGCTCTCCCTTTCCACTGATTCTATTCCTCGCGCCGACACGCACCAATCTCCATCGCACGGCGCGAGGACAGAATCCTTAGAATACAACAGTGTCCTCCACCCCCTACCCCCACCACGAATCCCTCCCCTACCCCCCCCACCCCTGCCACCCCCAAAAGGTTGCAGGACCCCCCTCCCCACCCCGATCCCCAACATATACACACACATCGACACATACACGCACGCATTCATGCACGCATTCATACACATACACACACCCCCGCATTTCTGCACACATTCATCCACATACACACACCCCCCCGCATTCATGCACGCATTCATGCACATACACACACCCCCCCGCATTCATGCACGCATTCATGCACATACACACACCCCCCTGCATTCATGCACGCACTCAACCGCCCCCTCCACATACACACACGCACACCCCACTTCCCCGCCTGCCGCCAGTATGGCTGTTGGCGGCTCTTCGTCCGGAAACGGGCGGAGCGCTGCCAACGGTCGTAATGGCCTGTGCGGAAGACCGCCAATACTGGCGGTCTTCCGTACGGCGGTCCCTCTGCAGTCTCTTGGAAAGACCGCCAAGGTCAGAATGACCCCCTATGTTTCTTTGGGAAATGGGTATGCAGATCAAGTCGCAAGGTTTTGCGCATTGAACTGTATATTGCTCAGAGACGAATGGAACTTGATAAATGAGCCAGAACTTGAACCAAGTGAAGCTTTTGCTCTAAAGGTTGTAGATACAATCGAAGAATTAAAATCCTTACAGAACGATGTTAGTGAAGATGAGAAACTCTCATGGAGCAAATTACAATGTGTAAAGAAACCAGATGATTTGTGGGTTTCAAGGGAAGGGTGATTGGTTCTGCCAAACAGTCTTTTGACACAGTTAGCCAGATTGTACCATGGACAAGCCCATCTTGGAAGGGATGCCATGGTTAGACTATTCAAAATTGATTGGTTTAATCCCAAATTCCATCAAGTTGAAGAAGCAGTTTGCCACCGTTGCGTCACTTGCCAGCAAATGAATGCAGGGAAGGGAACAGTAGTAAATTTGAGCCACATTGGAAGAGCAGGCGGTCCATTCAGCAGGATGCAAATGGATTTTATTGAGATGCCTGTGCATGGAGGCTTGAAGTATGTGTTGGTGATTGTGTGCATTTTTAGTCGCTGGATTGAAGCATACCCCTCACGTAGAAATGACAGCCTTACAGTTGCAAAACTACTCTTGAGAGAACTAATACCACGTTTCGGATTCCCGATCTCTTTAGAATCAGATAGGGGAAGTCACTTCAATAACGAAGTAATAAAATTACTGTGTGCAGCACTGAACATTGAGCAAAAGTTGCATTGTAGCTACCGCCCTGAAGCATCAGGTCTAGTGGAGCAAATGAATGGCACATTGAAATCGAGGATAGCAAAAATATGTGCATCAACAAACTTAAAATGGCCTGACGCATTGCCCTTGGTGTTAATGTCAATGAGAAACACCCCTGATAGGAAGACTGGACTGTCCCCGCACGAGATCCTCATGGGCAGAGCCATGAGGCTTCCAGCAGTTCCTGCAAATGCCCTTTTGAATATTATAGATGATATGGTGTTGGATTACTGCAAAGGTCTAGCTGATGTGGTGCGCTCTTTTTCTCACCAGGTGGAGGCAACCACCTTGCCACCGATTCAAGGTCCAGGACACACCCTGAAAGCAGGTGACTGGGTTGTGATAAAGAAGCACGTGAGGAAGTCGTGTCAGGAACCCCGTTGGAAAGGACCTTTCCAAGTGATTCTGACAACTACCACCGCTGTGAAGTGTGCGGGAGTTCCCAACTGGATTCACGCCAGTCACACGAAAAGGGTGACGTGCCCCACAGAAGAGGAAGTTGAAGCGCTGAAATCGCCAGTGACTGACAAGAGAGTACCAGGCACCAAGACAGAACAAAGAGAACCAGGAGGCGAACAAGCAGAAATAGAGGAGGGAGAGATATTTTCTGAGGAAGAAACAACTGATTCATTTGACGAGGACCAAGGAGAAGCCTCAGGAAGTGACAAAGGTCCTGAAGGTGACAAAGAGCCTGAGACAGGTGAAGGAGCAGGAGAGCCTGATCAGAGGAGGGCTTTCCCAGAAGCAGACGATACAGGAAAAGAAAAGGAAAACCTGATTGACCTCCTAGGGGGAGAAGACAAGACAGGACAGAGTGAAACTGTTCAGTCTTCCAGAACCGGTTGCAGGTCCATCAGGTGAAAACAGTGCGAAAAGGAGACAAAGCATATCGCCAGTGAAATTAAGAACTAGGGAAATATGAAACGAAAGTGAAGGGCCAAAGTTGAAAGAGAAAAGAAAAGAAGTGTCTGTCGCAATAATAACACCAAGTGAAGAGAAAGACCCGGCCAAGGAAGAAAGTACCAGCGAGAAAGAATCAAAAGGAGATGCAAAATTGAAAAGGAAAAGAATACCGAGCAGAAGATATTCTGGTCCGGAGTGGGCATACATAACCACTAATGATTGGTCAGACGAATTCCTATTTCTCAGTCTTGAGAACGAAGAAGCAGAACGTCACTTGAGAAGTGAAATTCCATGAACATTACCGAACAAGACATTGACAACCTGATTGACTTTGAACCGGATGAGACATTGCTAACTTGATTGACTTTGAAACCAATTTTGAGACAAAGTTGCTAAACCGATAAGAGACTAAGCTGCTAAAAAAAGAACGGTGTGAACATTGAACTCGTTCAGCTTTATATATATATATCTGCAAATCTGATTTGATAAAGTGTCTTCAACTTTCTGATTCTATATAGATCATGACAGGCTACCCTACACAGGGACATAAAATCAAGTGTTGTAAATACATGTGTATAGGTCTAATAACTGCATCTGTACTAATCATCATAGCAATAGTTTTTGGAATGCATGGAAAGAATGAGAGAGACGTGAATGATGCTTCTACTTCTAAACCTACTACTGAACTAACTCCTTTGAAGAATCTCGAACAAGACGAAAGACATTTGCATGATAAGAAGGAACTTTCGTCCAACGTTTTCTATCGCTTGTTGAGTGAGTATGTTGAGACAATGGATGCAAAAGATTGTTATGTATGCACACAAATACCTACCTCAGTAATGGAAGGGGTGACATATCATAGCATGCCTCTTACCTATGGAATTACATGTAGTTTAATGATGACCAGATTTTATGGTCAAGAGTATATTCACTATTTTTATTCCAATAAGGATGTTGTATTCGCATATATCCCTATAATAGAGTACCTGAGTAAAGTAGCAAGAGATTATTATGTAAAATTAATGAGGGGTTTCATTGAGCCATTGTCACCTTTTCACACAGCTTACGCTCACAGAGAAAACCTTACATGTTTGCTTTCACCGATGGAGAAAAGCTTTTTAGATCACACTGACGATAGGAGGAAAGCGGGGAAGGAGAAATTAGAAATGGAATTACACAAGAGGACATCTGTAGATAACTATGCTTTTGCCGCAATAAAGACACAAGGGAAAATAGCTTTAGATGCATTACACGTAGGGAGGTTCTGTGTACATAGACATAAATCATATTATGACACAGTCTTTGTGGGAACGAGTGAATGTAAATATACGTTTTTGTTTCAACCCAAATGGATGTTCATGCTGAATGGAGAAGACCCAGTTATTCCAGGGGTATATTATATTTGTGGACTTAACGACTATTATCGTCTTCCTAAAGGATGGTATGGGAGATGTTATTTGGGAATAGTGTTCCCAAAGGTTTATCAATTGGACGACTTAAAGAAATTCCCAAAGCTGTCTGAATCACATCATGTTCAGAAAAGGAAGACAGCTTCTGGTGTGGTAGGAGATATATTTGGAGCAAAGATTCCCTCAGTAGGAGTCATATTGAATTCAATTAAAATACGAAAGTTGTCTACTATTGTGGATAACATGCTGACAAAATTCTCAGGAGCTATAGTCCTGATGGATGCTGAACTTGCTGCAGAAAGAGCTATGACTCTTCAAAATCGGCTTGCCTTAGACATACTTTTAGCAAAGGATGGCGGAGTTTGCAAAATGCTTGGTACATGTCATTGTTGTACTTATATTCCAGACAACAGTGGGCAAATTAGAAAAATGCTTACAAATTTAACTAACGAAAGTACAGATTTGAAAGAATTGAAAGAACCAGGAGTATGGGAGAAGGTTGGAAAAGGATTTGCTTCTGTGGGAAATTGGCTCAGCAACATTTGGAATGGATTATTACTGAAAATAGTAAAAGGAATATTAATAGTATTAATTTGTTTATTAGGTATTTGGAGAATATGGACAGCTATTAAAATATTGAAAACAAGAAACAAAAGGAGAAGAGAGGAGAAAATAGAAAACAAAATAGTAGAAATATACAGAGAGAAATCAAAGGGAAACAAAAGAAAGAGGGAATTGACTGAAGTGCCAAATTACTAAACAGAATTTTAATGGAATAAAATTTGTGGGAAGATTTGATGTGATGACATAATTAGTCATCAGAGGAGGGATTGATGACGCAGAAAAAGAAGGACCAACATATATTCATATATCATGTAACCAAAATCGTATAATATCGTGTGATTTTAGTAAAGAAAATAATGTACGTGGGAAATTGTGCCCTCGGAGTAGTTCGCCATTATTATAAATGAGCTTAATTAATCATGAAGAATTGAAAATTGTAGTAATCCGTCATAATTGCAAATGTGTTATATGATTTTCTTGTTGAAACTGTTTTATGCTTAGCTTAAATTTAGTAGAGACTTTGGCCTAGTCCACTGGTCTCAAATTTAACTGCGTGGTTTTCAATTTGATTAACAAAAAGGCATTATTCTGTATTTTTCCAGTAGAGATGACTAATACACTTATCTCCAAGGTTTCGTGCTAGGCCGGTTTCATCACCTTTGATACAAGGTCAGCTCCTGCAGGTGTGGAAAATAAAAGCACTGATACCGAAATAATTGGCAAACTTTGTTGCAACTTGTGTTCCAAGGCTCCAAGGACAATGCATGCATAAATAAGTACTAGGAGAAAGACACTATTCAATGGTCAAATTGAAGCCACCCTATGAACCCTCCAATGGAAGACCCTGCTGAATTTGGAATGTTTCTTACTTAAACCCACCGGACAAAGAGAAGTCAGCCATTTTCTACGATGCCATTTTGAAGTCTGATGCCAGACGTCATCTTGGACAACATCTTGATGCCCTTTCTCTATTCCAGAGAAAGAGACTTTAAGAATTCTCACCCTAGAGATTTTAATTTTAATTTGCCCCTTCTTGCCCATGCAATAACTTTGCCCCATTCTCCTTGCTGCTGCAAGGAAACTTGCCCTTAACTCTGCCCCTTTGAAATCTGCCCCATGCTGATCGAACCGTTACCTGAAGGACGAAGACTTTCTTGAATGCTGATTGTATTTGGTAATTATGAAAGGATAATTGTATTATGCATTATGTTTTTCCTTTTAGGTACCAACTGCTATTTTGATAGGACCCAAGCTAGAAGTTTTCCAAATTTGTGTTGTCTAAATTCGTTTTGCATGAAGCCCCACATGCCAATGCTAATTAGAGGTTAGTCGAGGTATTCACTTGTAGCACCATGTTGAATTGAAATCTTGTTATGCTGAACGATGTATGCAATTAGTCAAATTCAGTTACTCATATTAGTGATTTGTATTGCTATAACCGAGTGTATTATAATTCAGATTTTGCGTAGATTGCGTTTCTTCCGCCTTTATGGACAGCTAGTAATGTTCGTATACATATATCATTTGATTTTGTGACTCCTATATATCGTTTTAGCTTTGTTAATATAGGGAAATAAACTCATTAACTTTTAATAAACTGTTGTGGTTATTCATGACTGAAAGGTCATGTTGCGTCAAATTACCGACTGCTATTGATTCCTAATGTGTTATTTTGATCTAGTAATAGAGTATTGGGTATCAATTACAATAGCTATTGATTATTGATTTAAGTGATCCAACTACTCTAGGATGAGGAGAGCCCAACTCGGCTAAAAGGTTCACCGACCTCCAACGTGTCCAGGTACAGGTAATTTATAAGGGCTGGACGCGTTATCACTTCTGTGCCAGTGCACTCACTGCCGCAAGCTCTTCTAATGTCAAACTTCCTCTCTCCCCCTCAGCCTCGTTGTAGCCCTCCCCCCTCGTCTGAGCATGTCATGGAGAAAGAGCAATACAGGTAACCTGCATGCATCACACACGTCACCGTGTGCTTAGATGTTCTGCTCAGCTGACACGATCTGTACAAGAGCTTCAAGTGGCCACTCATCTGCTCGACTTGGCACCACCCATTTCATTCCAGGACTCGGGCCTTCACATCCTCTGTACATGGCATCACTCAAATAGTATTGAAGGGCTAGAGATCCCCCCCTTCCCGCCTCCCCCACTTTCTGTACCTTTGATTTACCTATAGCCAGGGCCACTGGAATTATGTGATTGTGTGGCCGTGGCGGTTTTCGCATAATTATAGATTTGCCGCATTTACTACACAACCCTTCATTTGCTGCATAATCTACAGATTTTAACAACAAAAAAATGTTTCTTCGAGGGGGGAGCCTGCAACGGAAACACCTACATCGCACTAGCAGCTCACATGATGGGCCAGATGGGTGTGCTTCCGGAAATTTATATCAGAGGGCTTTAGGGAGGAAAATGGTGTTTGAAACATATTTAATGATCACAACAGAGCGACGAAGCAGCGTCACTTCAGCCCAGGCAAACGAATTCCTCTTCGTAGTGAGCTGTGCTTACTTTCTCTGTGGTGGTTTAGGGTCAGAGAGGATATGCGGTATACAGTGGATGTATGTCACTGGTCCCTCTAATACCAGATTGGTTTGTTGTTAGCCTTTCTGTGGCCTAAGACTGCCAATTGGAACGTTTTTTGGAGCTGTGGACTGGTTGGTGCCACACGGAATTGGACTGTACCTGGAAATGTCCCATGTGTAGATGCGGGATTCTGTGGTCTTGAGGGTTCTAGCCGGGTACTCCTGTGGCACTGGTGATGGTATGGGCGGTTAGTGGCAGGAAGATAAGAGCTCGGGGACCGCCATCTGCATGATCTGCCTATATTAAACAGGCCCAGGCCTTGTGCATCTGTACTGCCAAGAGAATGGCACACTGCCAGTTGATTGTGCTTTGGCTCAGTGGTTGTTGCTGTTCGTTGATGGTGGGGACTGACTGATTTGGCAGAGTGTTCAGGGGGAAAGAAGGGGCTCAGATCAAGGACGGGGCACAGAGAGGTTTCTTAAAATGTGCTGGCAAAGAATGTGACAAATGCAAAAACAACAGATGATAAGCGGAATACAGAGCAAATCAAACATTCACCCCGAATCACAGATCTGGGTTTAATCCATCCGTTTTTTTACTTGCCATGCCATTCTAGTTTGGACCCAGACTTATGCAAATCAGTCTTGACCCTGTTCTCCATGGGGACAGTCCAGCCCGAACTGCCAGGCCAGGGTCTCCCTGGACCAAAAACAAGCATCCTGGGACCGGTTTCAGGATATCACCATTCATCAGGCAGGCTACCTTGAACCTGGTGGCACAGCAAGCACGGGACCCACGTCTGGGCATACCCTTTCCACTTGGGGCTACAAATGCAAAAACAACAGATGATTGACGGAAGGCAGAGCAAATCAAACATTCACCCTCAGTCACAGATCTGGGTTTAATCAACACACAGGGAACACACAGAGACCACTGAAGCCAGTACGAGTCGTACTTGCAGCACAGTGTGCACTGCAATCACTGTGCTGTGTTACTGCAGCTACTGACGGTTGTGGTTACTCCCAGCTTCTACTTTGGAGTACACAGGTGTCAAGGCACTAGTAATGCGTGACTAATGCATTCTAGTACAGTGATGCCGGCCTCCACCTTAAAATGCGTTAGTCTAACACCTGATGCATTGTATTTGGCAGGGCTGAAAAGATTGTGCAGTGAGACGAGTGGAGGCCTCTGGGAGGAGGGTATTGAAGAAGTACTAGAGATGCACTGGAAGAAAGGTCCATAATATGACATAACATACAGTGTGACCAGTAGCAAACATCATGTGGGAATAAACAGTCAGATTTTTAAGATTGGGTTCATATTACATGCATTTTGTCGTATCAGCATGAGTAAGGTCTCCCCACCCAACTTATCGGATTGTTTTGGTTAACATTACAGAGTAGTCCCATTAACTGAGATAATAAACATGCATGCCGGGGCCATCAAGAGGGTTGGGATGTTGGGGGCCCCCATTGCTATTCAAAACTGTATGTCCCAAGAAGAAACAAACAAGTGTGTTAAAGTTTTTTAACAGCCACCAATAACCAATTGAAAGCCTTGTCCAAACATACACCTCCTAAATCTGTGGGTGTCGGGAGTGTCCATGATCAGAAACCAGGTTTTTACGGGTCCCCGTTATGTAAGATCCCCCTCTAGGGGGAGCTGTCAAGACGTGGAAGAAACTTTGGGGGGAGAAAGGGAACAGAGCCCTTCGCCTCTGCACTCATGCATAATGCACTTGGGTGATGTGTGTCCATCTAGTGTCACATTATGGAGACATGGGGTCACCCTGTGGCTCGCTCTGTGAGTCCCCTGTGGGCGTTCTGTCTGGGTTGCGTAGTGGCGACTGCGTCTAGTGTCTCCCATGTCTCAATCACTTCTGTCCAGAGGGGTGCTATGGGTCTATGTCTGATTCCTCTCAGTTCTTCTCTCTGTAGTGCCGGCTCCTCGACCCACACCCAATGTGTGATGTCTGCCACCCAGGTGTCCAGTTTAAGTCTGATATTATGCTTCAAGGACATTGCCACCCTTCTCTGTGCCAGGATGAGGGCTAAATCTATGAACCTGTAGTCCCCTTTCTTAGGAGTAGGTCTATCAAAGATGCCCAAAAGGCATAGCACTATGTGTGTTCTCCAATTGTCTGTCCAGAGTATGGTTAATCCTAGAAACTACCTCGTCCCAATAATGTCGCAGTTTGGGGCACCTCCATGTCATGTGGCAGAAGTCTGCATCTAGCAACTAGCAGCAGGGGCAAGCCCCTGTCATCCCCCCCTTATATCAGGTTGACTCTGCATGGAGTAAGATGGGTCCTGTGTGTATAATTGCATTGTATGTATTTCAGGTGGGAGTAGAGTGATACCTTGTGTGCGTAGGCAAGAACCCTGGCCAACTCCAAGTCTAACAGTGCCCTCTCTAGGACTAGCTCCCATTTATGTCGCCCAGTGATCGGTCCATCATCTCATTCAGTGCCCGGTACAGCCAAGTAACCAAGTGTGATACCCAACATCGTCTGGAGGACTGCAGTCTTGGGCGATTCCTCCACGCCTCTTCCCCAGACTTCCCGCATCGTCTGCACCACAGCCTCATATCTCAAAAACTGCTCTGAGGGAAGTCCCACCTGGTCCAGTAGGTCGTCAAATGGTGTCAATATACCTCCCGATAACAGTACCCCAGGGTCAACAATCCTGCGTCTGTCCAGGGCTCTATTTGCCTAACTGAGAAGCAGGATGTATGAAAGTAACATCTTGCCTGGCATGTTACCCCCATATTTCACTGTATATATGTTGTTTTAGTCTATGTGTCACTGGGACCCTGCCAGGCAGGGCCCCAGTGCTCATAAGTTTGTGCCCTGTATGTGTTCCCTGTGTGATGTCTAACTGTCTCACTGAGGCTCGGCTAACCAGAACCTCAGTGGTTATGCTCTCTCTGCTTTCCAAATTTGTCACTAACAGGCTAGCGACCAATTTCACCAATTCACATTAACATACTGGTACACCCATATAATTCCCTGGTATATGGTACTGAGGTACCCAGGGTATTGGGGTTCCAGGAGATCCCTATGGGCTGCAGCATTTCTTTTGCCACACATAGGGAGCTCTGACAATTCTTACACAGGCCTGCCAGTGCAGCCTGAGTGAAATAACGTCCACGTTATTTCACAGCCATTTACCACTGCACTTAAGTAACTTATAAGTCACCTATATGTCTAACCTTCACCTGGTGAAGGTTGGGTGCAAAGTTACTTAGTGTGAGGGCACCCTGGCACTAGCCAAGGTGCCCCCACATCGTTCAGGGCAAATTCCCCAGACTTTGTGAGTGCGGGGACACCATTACACGCGTGCACTATACATAGGTCACTACCTATGTATAGCGTCACAATGGTAACTCCGAACATGGCCATGTAACATGTCTAAGATCATGGAATTGTCACCCCAATGCCATTCTGGCATTGGGGGGACAATTCCATGATCCCCCGGGTCTCTAGCACAGAACCCGGGTACTGCCAAACTGCCTTTCCGGGGTTTCCACTGCAGCTGCTACTGCTGCCAACCCCTCAGACAGGTTTCTGCCCTCCTGGGGTCCAGGCAGCCCTGGCCCAGGAAGGCAGAACAAAGGGCTTCCTCTGAGAGAGGGTGTAACACCCTCTCCCTTTGGAAATAGGTGTGAAGGCTGGGGAGGAGTAGCCTCCCCCAGCCTCTGGAAATGCTTTGATGGGCACAGATGGTGCCCATCTCTGCATAAGCCAGTCCACACCGGTTCAGAGATCCCCCAGCCCTGCTCTGGTGTGAAACTGGACAAAGGAAAGGGAAGTGTCCACTCCCCTGACCTGCACCTCCCAGGGGAGGTGCCCAGAGCTCCTCCAGTGTGTCCCAGACCTCTGCCATCTTGGAAACAGAGGTGTTTGTGGCACACTGGACTGCTCTGAGTGGCCAGTGCTAGCAGGTGACGTCAGAGGCTCCTTCTGATAGGCTCTTACCTCTCTTGGTAGCCAATCCTCCTTCCTAGGTAGCCAAACCTCCTTTTCTGGCTATTTAGGGTCTCTGCTTTGGGGATCTCACCAGATAACGAATGCAAGAGCTCCTCAGAGTTCCTCTGCATCTCCCTCTTCACCTTTTCTGCAAAAGGATTGACCGCTGACTGCTCAGGACGCCTGCAAAACTGCAACAAAGTAGCCAGATGACTACTAGCAACCTTGTATCGCTTCATCCTGCCGGCTTTCTCAACTGTTTCCAGGTGGTGCATGCTCTGGGGGTAGCCTGCCTCCTTTCTGCACCAGGAGCTCTGAAGAAATCTCCTGTGGGTTGATGGAATCTTCCCCCTGCAACCGCAGGCAACAAAAGACTGCATCACCGGTCCTCTGGGTCCCCTCTCAGCACGACGAGTGTGGTCCCTGGGACTCAGCAACTCTGTCCAAGTGACTCCCACAGTCCAGTGACTCTTCAGTCCAAGTTTGGTGGAGGTAAGTCCTTGCCTCCCCACGCTAGACTGCATTGCTGGGTACTGTGTGATTTGCAGCTGTTCCGGCTCCTGTGCACTCTTCCAGGATTTCCTTTGTGCACAGCCAAGCCTGGGTCCCCGACACTCTAACCTGCAGTGCACAACCTTCCGAGTTGTCCTCCGGCGTCGTGGGACTCCCTTTTGTGACTTCGCGTGGACTCCGGTTCACTCTTCTTCCAAGTGCCTGTTCAGGTACTTCTGCGGGTGCTTTCATTCAATACAAGGGAGGGACAGGGAGATTACTGGTCCAGTGTATGGCCTCCCAAAGTAACCTGTTATATAGAAAGGTACACTGTTCCAAAGAAACAATTAATAGATGCAGGGACGGAGAGTGTCAGGGATATCTATGATATCAGGAGAGCCCTCAAGCACCCAAAGGGTGACAAGTGTCATCACTGGACTATCCCCTCGTCAGACCAGTGCTGCAATGTCTGGCGGACCACCCCGGCAATGGGGATGGTGCTAAACCGGAGGGAATTTGCCAGGAAGAGGTCTGAAACTAATACTGACTCAGAGGATAGAAAGGGTGTAAGTGTGCAGGAGAGAGTGAAAAAGTTAAAATTAGCTCTGTGCCTCAAACATCACTTTAATGAATCAGGGAAAAGGCGCAAGCCAAGATTAAAAATAGTCCAGAGTGTTGGTGGGAATAATGTCCCACTGAACTCTATGAGGAAGAAAAGGTAGGGTGCCTAATCCTGCTAATTTGTGGTCCACATGTTTCGCGTCTTTTTGTGGGTCAATAAATGATCCTGCAACGCTTCGTCAGGACCCGGAAAACTACTTCTCCTATTTAAATAAAAAAATACTAGAATGTCATTTACAAACTGCAGACAAGTTGTCAATGTCAGTTGGTCAAATAGTCGCCCTGCATATAAGTGAGAGACAAATAAATATTAGTACAAAGGTGCAAATAAGCTCAAAATGCAGTGTAATCACAGCAGAAACGGCAAGAAACAGCAACCCCAAAGTGCCACAAATTAAAATGATAAAGTGGCTTACCATCCCACATTCGAGATTGAGCTTCCTAGGACCGCGCTAGCCACAATCAAGGAGGTATTACTAGGTATAGAGATAACATGGTAACAAACACATGTACACAATAGTAGGTCACAAAGGAAGCGCCGAAACCATCGCTAAAAAATTGGTCAATTCACACATGTAATAACGGTTTTCAATGTCGGAGAGTCAAATATCAGTTAGAAGGAACTAAACCCTTACTGCAAGGTCTAGTTACTGTATGAATACAAAACCAAACTAAAATAAACAGGTCAAAGGCCCCAAGAGTAGACTGAGGGTCCTATGTGTCTCAGAAGGTACACTCCTAAAAAGTGCAGATGGCAATTAAAAACGGTAGTGCAAAGGATTTGGAAAAATCTGGGAATATCAGGTTACAGGTAGGGCATGTAAAAACATCCGTGCGTATGCCTGTGCACAACGATGTATTATTACTTAATACCAAGTGTTAAAGGTAACGGACCGCCTTCACAAACCCCGTGTCAAAGGATGAACTTACTTCTTTATCCTCCTTGGTTAAACTGGGAACCTGCCCATACGCTGCGCGCCTGTAGACGAGTGTGCAGCGTTGCAAGGCAGTTTAAATATAGTTTCTAAGACGCGTCTTTACCGCGTCCCGATCTGGAAGGAACCGGCCGGTAACTATGGGTGGTGGAAATAGAAAACGGACAGCAGTTTGTATGGCGGCCATCTTGAAAGAGGCTTCTCAAACGACTATCAACATGTCTTGAATAACACAATGCTGTGAAAAGGAACCTAATCAGATTCAGCCTCAAGTAAATCCCAAAAGATAAAACAAAAACCAAACAGAAAACCGAATGGCATTTTGAATACACTCGTCAAAGAACAATATCCTCGTTTATTGGTATAGCAGGGAAAACTATATTTCAGCCATGGGCATGAAAATGGGCGTAGGACAACAGATGTGTAAAGGGGCGGCCATTTTACTAGTGGTAATGCAGCCTACAGCTAAATCAACTGCCATTCCCAAACAAGGTTTTTGAGAAATAAGCATAGGTAAAAACCACTGAGCCACCTTGCCAAGCAAAGGGATCTGCATATCTGATCAGTCCACAGGCGGGGGATCCTAATCCATAAAAGAGGACTTTTCAGCCCAGATTCTGAAAAATAGGACCCCACCAGGGTCAAAATTTGTGAATGTTATTGGTCTTGTCAAAGGTCGTAGACGGATCTAAAAGTCATCTTCGGTAGTCAGGGAATTAAAAATTATCAACATCTGTACACAAAAGTTGAATATGCACTGGAATAGCATACTAGAATGTCAAAGAATTCTAGGGGATCTCATCATTTAGACCTTGAATATGGGTCTTGAGTCTGAACACCCATCTTTGTTCAACTTTAAATAAAAAGTTGGGATCGTTGCTGTTATATCTTGGTACCTGTAGTACAATCCACCACATATCGTCAGGACCATGATTGGCTTCAAGGAAGTGCGAACTCAATTTAGTTGTAATACGGGAGCATCTAATATTGCTCCGGTGTTCATCGATTCTCTGTTTTACCGGACGGGATGCCATACTGATATATTTCAAGTCACAAGGACAGGAGATCAGGTAAATACACTGTTGTGTGTTACAATTGGTATGTTTATTCAAATGCCAGTTCCCGACATGATCAAGGACCACTCTGTCAGTACGTTTGGTAAGTAGGCAAACATTACAAGAGCCACACGGGTAATGTCCGGTGACCGGAGGCAAACTCCATAGAGTGGTTTGTTTGACTGAGTCAGTTAGTGCACGAGGACGAGTGTGAACAATAAAATCTCGTATGTTGGGTGATCTTTTAAAAGCAAATGAGGGCCTCGGGATCTGGATGCCACCATTCTGTAGGATATTCCAACGTCTATTAATGAGTTTCTTTACAGAGTTGGACAGCGGGGTATATGTGGACACACATGTCAGTCGATTCTATGGTTCCCTAAGCACTGGTGCCAGAAGAGCATCTCTATGATTATTACGAGCCCTCTTGTAAGCAGGATTAATAATCTTTTTGGGATAATGTCGATTGAAAAGTTTCTGTTTGAGGTCAAGGGACTGAGTGTCAAAGGTTTGGACCGAGCTACATTTGCGACGTAACCTAAGGAATTGTCCAACAGGTAGATTGTTGCGTAGCGCCTTAGGATGATGGCTTTCATACAGAAGTAAACTATTATGGTCAGTGTTTTTGTGGAAAGTGTTAGTTATGAGCTTGCCATTATCGATCTTGATCTCCAGATCCAGGAAGGAGACTTGTGTCGATGAAGAATGAGCTGTAAATCTCAAACTGTCACTGTTTTCTTACAGTCCCAGCGACCCTCTACAAGCTCACATAGGTTTGGGGTCCAGTCATGCTTCCCATTCCACTTTTGGAGTATATGGTTTGTGTTGCCCCTATACCTATGTGCTCCTATTGCAATCTACTACAACTTTACATTGCTTGCATTACTTCCTTTTGCTATTACCTGCATAATTTTGGTTTGTGTACATATATCTTATGTATATAACTTATCCTCATACTGAGGGTACTCACTGAGATACTTTTGGCATATTGTCATAAAAATAAAGTACCTTTATTTTTAGTATATCTGTGTATTGTGTTTTCTTATGATATTGTGCATATGACACCAGTGGTATAGTAGGAGCTTTACATGTGTCCTAGTTCAGCCTAAGCTGCTTTGCCATAGCTACCTTCTATCAGCCTAAGCTGCTAGAAACACCTCTTCTACACTAATAAGGGATAACTGGACCTGGCACAAGGTCTAAGTACCTCTGGTACCCACTACAAGCCAGGCCAGCCTCCTACACAGCAATAGAGAACTCTGTGTGGCAAGCCTATGAATGGAATTGCTGTGTAGTTATGTGTGTTTTCTAAAAGGATTTGCGCCAGACCGACAGGGCAGTCTTCACCAGAACATTTGATGCAGGGTCTCCAAGTCTCGGCCTAAGCAACTGTGCCATAAGGGTATTTCTGTGTTGAGTCCTACTGTCTAAACCCATTTCCATCAACACCGTCCATGAAGCCACCACGCTGGCCATTGTAATTGAGCCTCTGTGTAGTAAAGTTCGAAGTCGGGAACCCTCACTCCTCCAGTCTCAGGGGGAGGCAGAGGGTGGACAGTGCCACACGGTGTCACTCCCCATCGGACAGTAGCTCCTGGAGGAGCACATCCAGGGCCCTGAACCATGACCTTGGAAGGACCACCGGCAGATTAGTAAAATAATACAAAAGCCTAGGGAGAATTACCATCTTAGAAAGGGATATTCTCGCCATAATGGAGAGCTTTAGGGAGTGCCAGAAAGCCACAGCTGTCTTCAGCGAGCAGCATGCCTCCCCCCAGATTGCCATCCTGGAGATCCCATGGTGTATATGGATACCTAGGTAATGGAATGTGCGCGAGGCCCAAGACAGGTCGTCTGGAAAGGAAAGTGGGTGGAAAACACCCTCCATCAGGAGGACACAGGTTTTCCGTCGGTTCAGGCGAATTCCAGAGTAACTCCCGAATTCCTCCAGTAATTGGAGCGCTAATCTCTCAGGTAGATGAGGAGGTCATCTGCATACAGGGAGATGACATGTAGTGTCCCCCCTTTCAGCACCCCGCTTGACTTTGTACCCTGAACCTCGCCACCAGTGGTTCTATGACAATGGAGAACAATAAGGGGGGCAATGGGGAACCCTATCTGGTTCCACAGTAGATTTCATAGCTGTCCGAGATTGTAAGGCCATTTTTCACTCTAGCCGTAGGTTGGGCGTACAGCAAATCTATCCATTTCGCCCACCAGTGACTGAGCCCCATTTGCAACATTGTGGCCTTCAAGTAGTCCCAGCGGATCACGTCAAAGGTCTTTTCTAGGTCTACTGACACTATTATTAGGGTCTTGGTTGGCGGGTGCACATCATCATAGAGAAAGGAGTATAGCCTCCACAAATTTTGAGATGTGCTGCGGGAGGGAACAAACCCATTCTGGTCATTATGGTTTAGCATTTGTATGTGCGGCAACAATCTAGTAGCCAGTACCTTACTGAGCACTTTAAAGTCAAAGTTCAGCATAGAAAGCAGTCTGAAATCTGATTTCGTCGTGTCAGGCCCTTGCCCTTAGGGAGAGGCACCACCAAGGTCTCCCTGGTCGATGGAGGCAACTCCCACTTCTCGTATGCCTCAGTGTACATTTCCGTGAGCTTGGGTGACAATTCTCCCAGGAACCATTTATAACATTCTGGTAGAAGTCCATCCGATCCCGTTGCTTCCCAGATGCCATGGACCGAACAGCATCTCTAACCTTCTGGATGGTTATCGGTACACCCAGGGCCTCCTCTTCCATCTCTGCCAGAGTCTGCAATGGTAGGGCCCCCAAGAAGCCTCTCAATGAGTCTGGAAGCTCTGCCAGTGGGGGGCTGTACAGGGTCATATAATAGGCTCTAAACTCTTCATTAATGTGTGTGGGAGAGAACAAAGTTTCTCCCTCTTAGGATGCCAGATGGGTGATGGGTGAGCCCCTACCCTCAAGGTGAATAAGCCAGGCCAGGAGTTTACCCACTCTACCCTCTTGTTCATATGCCCTTGATGTATATGTCTTAAAATCATGGCAGCGGAGGCTTTCCATCGCCTTGTTATGGAGGTCACAGGTTTCCAGCAGGTGTTTTTGGGCCTCCTGGTCTGTGCCCATGGTGATGCCCCATTTATGTAGATCAGCTCCAAGGTGTTCAATGCTTAAAACTAGGCCTCTTCTATTCCCTACCATTGATCCAGGCAATGTCCCCTCACCACCACCTTGAAGGCTTCCCACTCAATTCCCCTGTCAGAGACTGTTTCGTGATTGAAAGCGAGACACTCTGTGACCCTAGATACCAAGGCATCCCAGTAGACCTCGTCCTGGAGTGCAGTCGAGTATAAACCCCATGTTGGGGTGGGAGGACGTTATTCGGCTGTTTGCAGCGTCATGATTAGCAGGCTGTGGTCAGACACCGTGTGGCCCAGATATTCAGAGTATGTAAGCGAGCCGCTAAGGGACCCAGAGCATACAATACAGTCTATATATATTAATCCATCTGTTGAAGATTCTTATCATCACACCGATGACCACAACAGAGTTAGAGCAATGTTTTTCAACATTCCTAAGGAATACTATGACAGAGACTTGTCTGAATGCATTGGCCACATTGTTTATAGAAAAGGAACCTATAAGAGACATTTCAGACTTTAATCAGTGCATTATAGAGAAGTTTGTCACTCTTAAAGATTGATGCACCAAATCTCTGTACAAAAAGTGAACATGATTGGCTTTGACAGCTAAATCAGAATGACACATTTTTCAGCATTCTCGAACTAGTGCTTTGCAAAGCAGATTCAGTTGCTGTTATGCGCTTTTTGTATTCATCAACAAAGATTTGAACACTTTTTATTTTTCCTTCTTTTTGGTTTGTGTAGTTATTCCATGTGTGTGTGGCTCTTATTTGTTGATGCTCCTTAAAAGTTTACATTATTAAAATTAATATTGTTTAATATTATTGTTTTAACATAAAGAGTAGAAAACAAGCTCTGTCACTTTAACATATTTGTGTTTATTTAACAATATTTTCTTACTATGTTATCTCTTGGGTTTATTTTTATTTATTTGTTAATGCCAAATCAAGGTTGACATTTTATACATTTTTTGGCCGCAGGGCATGCTGGGAGCCTGTGCACTGTAGTGTTTGAGATCAAATTTGACTCATTTACCAGTCCTCTGGTGATTCTTCACTATAACCACACAAGGTGTCTGAAAAGATCGCCCCTAATACACAGGTCCTGGGGGAGCTGTGGCTGGCCGCCCGGACAGTTCCTAAACAGACTCAGACATCATAGAGAGGCTACGAGTTCCTGTCGTAAACTTCATGATGCCAAAGGCCGCTCACACATCAACAACAATGGTTGTATTGTCCTCTCGGAGTCTGTGTAAGGTGCGGACCCGGTACTATTTCTGGAATTTTGGATAAAGCAGGATGTTGCCCCCACTACGCTTTCCTCTTATTTTGTGATCGAGCACACCCACACAGTGCCCTTCCAGCGTCTCCCTCCAGGGTTGCCCCCTAGGCCTATAGTGGTAAGGCTCTTGAATTATCATGACCATGATGCTGTGCTGATGGCAGCTCGGGATAATGCTACTGTCTGGTACAAAAATGCCAAAGCTATATTCTTTCCGGACTATATACTGGCAGTCCAGCTCTAGAGGGCTTCCTTCCTTCAGGTAAATAGAGGATGCGTGAGTTGGGCCTCAGATATGCTCTCCTTTTCCTTGCTAAGCTGTGGGTTTCAGATGGTCAACATAATACTTTTCACAGTTGGAGGAGGCCTGGGACGGGGGAGTCTTTCACCAGGCATTCCCGCAGCTGCTCGCCCTCCCTTCCATCCTCAAAGCCAATAATGACTCAAGTTACTCACACTTTTCACCAGCTGCGCTGCAAGATTTCCTAGGGGACGATGACCACTTCTGCCCAAAGCCAGCAGGATCAGCGCAGTGCTGTTGCTGCAGCAGTGTCCCTTCAGGAGCTTTCATTGATGCCATGACTACTTACATCTTACATGGTTCCCTCTGGAAATGACAAGCCTCCTGAAAGCTCTGACGCCACTACACCCGCCCCCCCATGTTCACAAGTCAGTCTATTGAGGACCGGGCATAGATTTGTGCTCTGGGGTGCCTCAGCTGTGTCTATGCACACTGTGGCCTTCTTTCTTAAACTCACACCCTTTAGTACTGTTGACTTTGCACTTGTACTCTGTGCTATGCTCCTTGATGCACTGTCAATCATTGATGGGATCTCAGCCTCCCAATGTTTTCTGCTATGCCCTCATCTGCGTGCTGGGGCACACTGGCTCCACTGCCGCATCTCTGTACCTACTCTGACAGCATCTCAGCTGGGGAGTTTTGATGGTTATTGTGCTCTTTCCCCTCCCCCACCCTTAATAACTCTTTGGATCATTCTACACCACTGCTGCCTGAATCTGCCAAGCTGTTGAGTGTGGTTCTTTTCCAGAGCTGGTTGGCCCATAGGTCTCTCGATGACACTTGGTGCATTAAATACCCAACGCACCATGACTTTTCTTTCTACTCTATGGTTAATAAATTACATAACTGCATTGATCATTGTGTTTGTTTGGCATCTAACCATACAGCGGTGCCCTCCATTGGTTACCATCCTCGGCTGCTCTCTGACCATAATTCTTTGGTCATAGAGTTGGCTTAGGGGAACCCTCCCTCTCTGATTGCTAATTGGAAGCTTTCAATTACGATGTTGAAAGACATGGTCTCTCGTCAGACACAGCTCAAGCACATTGACTCTTTTTTCAGGGTTAATGCAGGGACTGCCCCCTCACAGTTGGTCGAGTATGACACATTTAAAGTAGTTACTAGAGACATTTGTATTAAAAGCAATTGGTTCTTGCTTGAAGGACCTGCCCCGTGACAAGGTGCTGGGCTCCAACGGCTTGCCTGACAAATTTTATATTCACTTTGCTCCAGCACTGGCAGCCAGGTTGCAAGCTTTGTTTTAGGCTTCTTATGATACTTCCTCTTTTTCCCATCTCTCAAGGTTGTGTTCATTACCACATGAGGACCCAATGGAAGCCTCATAAGGACCCAATGGAACTTGGCTCCTATCGTCCACTTGCCATCCTAAAAACCAATTATAAGATACTTGCCAAGACTCTTGCCATTCAGTTGCTTACACTGTTGCCTGATCTCATACATGAGGACCAGGCAGGCTTTTTGTCTGTTATAACACCTCAAATAATCTTCATTGGTTGTGGCATGTCCAGGGGGAGTCTGACTTTTCCTTCCCTAACGGAGTGTGTATCACTTTGCACTTGGAGAAGGAGTTTGACTCTCTCCATAATGACTATATGCACCACGTGTTACAACGTTGTGGGATAGGACTTTGGTGGTGTAGGTGGATACGCAACCTCTGTGCTAACTGAGTTAAAACGGGTGAATATATCTCAGCGCCATGGCGAGTCTTCAGGGGCACCAGGCAGGGCTGCCGTTGTCTCCTCTAGTTATGGAACCTTTGGTGGCTTGTGTGCTCCAGCACGGAGCAGGGTGGGGTATCCAGGTACGTAGTCGACACACAATCTTGTGTATGCAGATGAAAAACTGTTGTATGTTCAGGTTGTTACTAAGGACCTGTCCTCCATCGTTCAGATACTTTTGGATTTTGTTAGCGTTTTCGGTCTCCAGATCAACTGGACTTAATCTTGTTTCTTCTCGCTTCAGCCGATTTGTCCTAGTCCTAGCTACCCCTTGCTGGCTCCCTGACACCCGCTTGTTGTTTTAGACTACAATGTTTCGCTATCTTGGGATTCACATTTATCACTATTTGGCAGATATGAATGGTGGTAACTTGGGTAAAGCCACTCATGCCCTCCGCCCCAGATGTTTTTCTGGGAGTCTCTCCCGCTGTCGGTGATTGGGAGAGTGGCCTTGGCAAAGATGGCAGTTCTCCATCGCCTACTTCATTATTATGTTAATCTTCCTCTCTTTTTTCTGGCAACTTGATACTTACTTGGTGACCTTGTTTGGAGATTCTGGCTGTTGCCTTGTTGCTCTCGCCGTGTTGACACTGATGGTAGAGGCATGGGGCCTTGCTCTTTTGAATTTTGACTATTCCTTTGCAGCCCAGTTGCAATGGGTTTCCCGCTTGCTGGTGGCCTGCTCTCTTCATGAAATACGGCTGACTAGGAGAGATATCGGAATAGTGTGGTGCATTATGCTCTATACCCTTCCGTACAAGGTACTGTTCTGGCTAGAGGTTTGTTTCGGGTAGCTACAGTGTGTTTGCCTAGGGTGGGAAGCTGACTCAGAGACACATCCCTTTCACTCCAGCCGTGCCTTTGGTGGGCCTCCCAACTGCTTCCAGTCGGTTACAGTTAGGGCAACTGTGGGCTTGGCATGTGGCAGTCATTTCCACAGTGGGTGACCTCTTCTTGAATGCCTTAGTGGCTGAGTATGACCTCCCCCCCAGACATTTTTGATGTATGAAGGCATTAA